>NC_081528.1:27366644-27684144 GCF_030273125.1 Centropristis striata | reverse complement strand
TGCGACAAAAGTCAGATATTGAATGACACTGGACCTTAGCTGATTAAAAAGTTCTTCTGTGATGCTAGGGTGAAGATGTAAGTAAAACAAAAAACAAAATACACGTAACACCTTTTTGTTTATGAAATTCCCTCTTCACAAGATATATATTACATCAGTCTGGACAGACGTGGCTGTAAACTGTAACTTGACTGGTGGCGGAGACAGACAGTTCTGAGGCAGTAATTCTAGTGTTTTTGGTGTATGGCATCAACGGCTCATAACACTTTGATACCTATGTGGCTCAGTGACCACATCTTTGGTGAAGACAACAGTTAAAGGGGTTAAATTAAAGCTGTAGCAAATTCAAAAACTGTCATAGTTATTTAACTTTTATCCAGCAAATGAAAATGCATCTTTAGCCAGATTTAGCAGAGAACGTGTTATCAAGTGGCCCTGCAGTAATAATAGTTTTCTCAGCTGTCTATGTGATATATATGATAGTGCTGCGAAGGGCACACAGAAATAAATGACACATTTTAAACTCATTTAGCCACATGCTGAAATCAGCTTTGATCCACCTTAACACATGCAAAGAGAGGAGAAATTACGTATTGGTAAGTTTAAAAACTTTGTCGTGATCCCATCAAAGAGCCCGGGTGGTTGTTCCCTTATTGGCCATCTGCCTGTGTGTGCAGTGATTTGATTACCTCAGAGCTTCATTAGGATAGAGAGCCGGGGAGCTCCCCTATCCTCCCTACTCAAGTATAGAGTTACCTTTGCACGGAAGAGGCTGCATTGATTAGCCATATGCCTGAGAGGTGGGGGGGTTGTAGCCTCACCCTGTGCCATCACGATCACCTCTGGGGGACTGAGAGCCGGGGAAGTCGGATGTGCAGAGATATATTGTGTATGAGATACTTTTCCCCCAGTGCATCTTTGCATTAAGATCCTATCTCTCTTGGTTACCAACAAACAGTGATAATCTGGACATTAATATGGGAAGCCATGGCGAGGGTTTTCCAGGAAAGATGCAGGAAACTGTGTGTCAATCAGCAGATAGACATGTCGTACTGGTGATTGCTGAAGATGCCTAAAGAGTTAGTTGTGAGAATTCTCGAGCATGTTTTAAAGCTTGTCTTTATCCTCTTTCTCTCCCCTGTTGTCACTCTATCTGGCTTATTCCGCTTCAGTGCCCATGTGTTTGTTTGATAGACACACAGTGTTCCTGTCCGAAGGAGCTCGATGGAGGTCTGATCTTTCTATAAACATACCTCAGCTCCGTCAACATTAGCCTCTGTTAAAGAGCGCTCGCTGATTATGGTTTTGATTACATTTTATCAGCTTCTCTGTCAGCGCTGCTCCCTGTACGCAGCCGGCTTTGTAAGAATGATGAATGGCTCTTTTAATTGTTTCTAATTGATAACTGCTCGGAAAGACTTTGTTATGAAACACCGCCAATTTAGTAACACCGATACACTGTAGTGCCTTATTAATTCTCTCCCGTCTGGCTCGAGCGCTGTGCAATAGAAAAGAACTCCGTCTGTGCGTTTGTGGGCCGACTAGGCTGTAATAACTCTGCATGCCAGTTTTTAAACACTCTTATTTTTTATTCACCTCCCCTTGTCCCAGTCTATGGTGTGTTTAAGAACTCCACACCTTAATTGTTTAAAACATTACAATGATTTCTCTGCTGAATTACTACCCTGCTTATGTAGCTGGGTAAGAGATGGCCTATAACTATGTTACAGCCTGGCTTACATGTTTATCATAATCATTTATGATGAGGTAATATTGGATGATAAATCCTCATCCTCTCGCCCTTTGGCAGCCATGCTTGGGCTCGTCTCCGCTGGTGAGCTGCTTGGTGAAAACATTTGCATACATATTGTCTCACACCTTTAGATAGACTTTCTCTCACCCACTCTTACGCCATATCTACCCTTTGAAAAGGTACATTTAATTAATAAAAGAGGAAATGAAGGAAGCAGGAGGAGAGGAATGTAATGAGGAAGGGAAAGTTGAGGGAAGGAGAACTTGTATGTGGTTGTTGGTCAGCAGGCTTTTAGACTGAAACACCAGTGAACTGTTTGGTCATCTGGTATTTATATAGGCTATTTAAACAGGTGAGCTTTTGGAGTTGTTCCCACCTGCATTGCCTGTGGGACAAGTTTTAACCTGTCTGCCTGTGGTCATCTTGTGCAATCGCCCAGGATTTAAAGGGATAGTTCAATTTTTTGAAGTGGGCTTTTATGAGGTACTTATCCATGGTCAGTGTCTTAATTACCTAGATTGTGGTTGGCAGCAGGCAGGAGCACCGGCACACAAGCTAGGTAATGTGCTGCCGTGAACGGGGGTAGATGTATTTTAGCCACCTTGAAAAAGGTTAAGAACATGAGGAGTAAATAGAGGATCGACTGAAGAGTATATTATGTATATTTCAACATGGTCTCACAGGAATCCGTGAAATAGCCACGGATTCCCTTAACTCAAAATCCGTGGAATAGCCACGGAATCGCTCACATTTCCGTGAAACTGACACGGATTTCGCTACAATGCAAGTTAATGACAGTCATATCCCGTGGCTATTCCAACATACAAAGTGATTATGTACATTCACTGAGTGAATATTTAGAAAATAAAACATATATTTCTTGCTAGAAATGTGATCAAAATCCATTTTTATGCAGAAACTAAGTCAAAATATTGATTTTTTTCACTTAAAATGAGAGAACATGTTCCATGTTTTTTGTTCTGACCGCCGGAACTTGAAAGTCACGTGTCTTGGAACAAACCAATAGCCAAGGGATATGACTGTCATTAACTTGCATTGTAGCGAAATCCGTGTCAGTTTCACGGAAATTTGAGTGATTCTGTGGCTATTCAACAGATTTTGAGTTAAGCGAATCCGTGGCTATTTCACGGATTCCTGTGAGACCAGGTTTGTATATTTATTATTTCTTCACAGCTTTACCTTGCCTTATGACAGCACTGTTCGATAAACAACTGAAGCTGTTATGTTCTCATCAAAGCCATGAGATTACATTGAAAAAAAAAGGCTAATTTTACCTTGCAGAACAAGAGAGTTGCTGGTCTACCTCTGACTAGATTGTTTCCTCAGTTATTGTGTGACTTTGATGAACACAACCTCCGGTGATTTTAAAATCCCTCTCTTTTCCAATGGAGTCTGGTGACTTAGAAGAAAGTATAGATAATGGCATCAGTTGCATTCATGTTAACTTAAGCAGGGCTGTCATACTGCAAGGTTAAGCTATAAAAATATTATAAATATAGCCTATAACTGATTTTTGGGTGGCTAAAATGTTTTGCTGCTGCTCCCATCTTCAGCGTTCTCTGTTCTGAACCCCTGTAACATGACACTTTGATCTTTCTCTTCTGAAAAAGTGGCAACTGATAATAAATAGGAAAAAACAAGAGACAGAGAGATGTAGGGATACAAATAAATCTAAAGAAAAGGAGTGACTAAAGGGCCAAATGCATTAGACATGACCGTTGAAGCACCTTGTTTGACACCTCTGATTCACTGCAGGTTGGCAGTCTGAAGCATTAACACCAAAGCACTGCCATGTGCATTTTGTCCAACTGTATTTCCTGTTCATAGTGTGTTGATAGTCTGTTTCATTGTCTGGCTGTTTGAGAAAACTTTCACAAACCAGTTGACTTCATGAGCTGCTAAATGGTGCTAAAAATACAAGTTACTTTCATGTAGAACTGCAAATAATGTAGATTAAAGTAGATTTGTCTCAAGTCACTGATGCAGGAAAAACATTTTTGCTACCCAAGCTTCTTGTTATCTTGAGTTTACAATTTTAAAGAAACAATTACCGGTTAATAATGTGTATACTCAAGTGTTGTCTCTCAGTAGTCACAAAATGGTTTGAATGCGTAATTTAATCTTCCCTCACAGCTTTTTATCCTTTCTCCATCATTTTGCTTCTTCTCCACCTCTACTTTTCCCTTTCCCTTCTCCTGCATCGCCTTCACCGCTCCCTCCATCCCTACAGTGCTCAGGTTGACAGATGTTTGGCTGGCTGGTCTGTCATAATAACTGTGGTGCTGGGGTCTCAGGTGGCTGGCGTTGGCTGTTCTTTGACTACTTCACAGCCAGGACAGGACAGGGCAGGACATTTCCTGGGGCTATGGGTGATGGGAAGGGAAATGAGGATACGAACAGGGAGGATAGGAGAAGCAAGAAACAAGAGTTTTAGTTTATATTATGATGCCTTTTACATAAAATCTTAATACAAAGAGTTGTTTCATCTTCAAGAGTCTTCTCATCAGACGGATAAAGTTGCAAAGTCAAAGAGCAGAACTGAGCTGACAGTGAGCACTGGACTTCTTTAAATGAATGCTAATGTTGCTTTCTGTTAGCTGGGTCTGTAGATAAGCCTTTAGTTTGCCATTTTATCTTTTTTTAGATGATGATATGTCAGTGTTGTTTTTACAGATTGTTGCTCTGCCCCCAAGTGGCCCAAAAAAGAATGATCTTATTGTTTAATACCATCACACGTCATCCCTCAACTCAAATTAATGTTTTTAATATATAGTTCCACTCACATACAAATTGATCTGCTAAGCCTCTACATAAAATTTGGCCGAAGGTTCATAATCTTTTGATTTTCCCTAGCATCAGTTTCAGAACCCATTGACATTGGTCTGATGAATTTTCTGGAGACCTGAGCCAATAGTTTTTGGTTCGGGTTTCACATTGTTTCACAATTAGCCAATTTAGGTAAATTAGCTAAGCTACTAAAAAGCTTAATTGTCATTAATGACAATGGGTTCTGAGATTGCATTTTGACCAATGTCTTCTGCCGCTCTGACTGTTTACCTGCTGTCAACCTATGCCCACTCAAATGTGATTGGTCAGTACTACTCGGTCCACAAACAGAAACCACAATGCTTCTGATACCAAAATGTGTTCCTGTTATATACAGATTTTTCATTCATATGCTGAATGGAGTTAGTTAGTTAATTAGTTAGTTAGTTAGTTAGTTAGTTAGTTAGATTTGTTTATGTTTGTTTGTTTGTTTGTTTGTTTGTTTGGTTGGTTGCAGGAGCAAATATAGAGGATATGGAGAGGATATAGCATATGTAGAGGAAACAAATAAGAATGCTGACAGTGAATGTTTTGCAGATATGGATAATGTAAACAATTCCTCTTTATGGTAATGAAAACATAATCCAGGCAGCGTCCCGTTTCCTACAAACGTGAGTTATATCCAGACATCATTTTTAGGAGACAGGGTTGATATATAAGATTAGAGTGTGAGGTGACAGGAGGAGAGAGGTGACAGGCAGAGAGAGGTTGCAGGGTTCGGGGAGAGAGGTGGCAAGGGGGCCACAAACCCTTCAAGCCAGTAGGAAGCTGTCTCTGCTGAGATTTATAGGTTCTCTGGGAGGCGGACCTTGCACTTCGCTGTCAGCCTCTCTCTCTTTATCTCTCTCTTGATGCACACACCGTTTCCCAGTAAGATTGATCCATAGTTTTCTTAAAGAAGACAGGCAGCGGAGTTTGATATGACAGCAGTAAGAGATGTAGACAAAGAATGTGCCTTGTCTGCATACGCTGCATACTGGTGGTGTTATGTGTTTATCTTCACTGCCCTGTCATGGCTGGAGGTGTTTTCGTACTTTTTTGATTTCATAAGAGACCTTTATAAATGTCTGGCTCTCCGAGGCAGATATAGACAGACACAGGAAAGGACAGGCGGACAGGCACTCAGACAGGTCAGTTTCAGACTGGATGAGACCTGCAGTAAGCCCTATATCAGCCTGGCTTTGCTGTCTTATTGGACACTAAGGCTCTCCAGTTTACATCGAGCTCCGTATATCCAACCACAGAACGAAGTGAGAGAGTTTGGGGACATGATTGATCTTTGCCAGCAATATTGCCTCTGTGGATGGCAATGATTGGATTATGGTGTTTTGAGACGTGCTTGTGATGTTTACATGGGCTGGTCTTGCTCGCTGTAATTATTGATGACAAGAGACGCTCACAAGGCTCCTTGCAGAAATATAATCATTTAGGCTAATTTGTGACAACATGAGTGTCAATTCTGTTCATTTCATACCACTTTATTAATTTGGTGTCATTGCATTATGAATATCAGGATTCAGTAGTTTATTACTGCCACATCATCATGATTCATAAATGATATTTGTCTGATATAGCTCAATAAAACAAAGACAGAAAAGGACAAAAACAGTCACTCAGAAAGCACAACATGCCGCCTAAAACAATATCTATAATCATAAAGGAATGATAAAACACATTTTGCAATAGGTCAAATCAAATCCAGCACATAATAATACCATTGATAAAACTTGGAGGAAAATTTGCAGCAACATTAAAACTACCTACAGATGTATGAAGTGCTTCCATTGCATCAAAAACATCTGCCGTATTGCACAATTATGACAGATTTTCTGCAGGTCTTTTGCATGTAGGTAACTTGCACATAGACTTTGTGAAGAAACGACTCAGCTCTGCTAATGAAACAAGGTACAGCAGGACACAGGGGGACTCGGTGTGCACCATGGCGCCTCCTCCCCAGCAGCCAACAGCCCTGTGTGTTTCTGACAGACAGACAGTTATGTAAGAGGGGCGAGCTAAAGGTTGTCTTGTCTCCTGAACCACCAGAAATCCACACAGACACAGCGAGCAGCGGTGAGGATAGGTGGCCCTCTCGCCTGCTGATTATAAAGGCTTCGTCATGCAATATTAAAAAATGGTCCTCTGTTCCACTTCAGGGAGATAACAATGCATCAGCCTAAATATTATGGATCTTTGGACATGAAACTCACAGCCAAGGCTCGACCACTCGAAACATCTCATCAGCGTTATAGGAATCACAGTTAAAAATAAACAGCCCTAACCTAAAGCAGTTATTAATAAATGGGCAAAGTTCAGTGCTTGATGTATGAATAATTATTATGGTCTTCAGGGAGCTGTCCATGTAAAATTAGATTGCTGATTGCCAATCTAAATAATTAACGGCAGTATGATTATGGGAAGCGTAGTTCACTATGTGTTCCACACTCTGCAGGCTTTACAGCTGTCATATGGCAGCTTAGAAATAATGAGCGTTCAGTATGGGAACATTGTGTGGGACAGCATGGCATGTTGCTACCTGCCCAGATGCTAGCAGCCGCGTTAACGGTCCTCTGTCCGAGCCACTCATCAGCCATAAAGCTGTCACGGGGGAGACAAGATGTCCGTGCCCTGAGCTATGGGACCGAGACGTGTCTGTAAGTAAATTAGTTCACGTGTGTGTATAACTGTGCCTCTAGGTGGACAGACAGCCTTGAACCCAGGTAAGCGCTAATGAGTTCACCGTCTCCCCTCAGGCCGGCTGCCACTCATAAGTGCTGGAAAAATAACCAAACTACACAATAACACTAAAGATTTTAATCATCACTCCTGAGGGAAGGCTGTGTGTAGGCAGACACCCTCAAAGTCACTTGAGTATGCAACTAATTTTCATGCTATTAATATAAATGTTATATTGCTTTTTTTAGTAAAGGCAACTTTTTTACTGTAAGACCTGAATCAAACCTGCAGATTCCTCAAATAACTTTATATCACATCTTGACAACCAATAAAATAAATAGTCTTAAATTATTTTTAAAGCCAGGACTTTTTTCTCCAAGACTCCCCACACAAAGTAAATACACATTCATGTGTTTAAGTCTCATAATCTTCGGATTAAGCCACCTGAACCAAACTTATCTACCCAAATTACCATCAGCTTTATATTTTAAGACTTGGTTGTATTTACTTGAAGTCCTGCAAGGCTTTCCCATTAACTGTGAGCTTATATTTGTTTGACACGTTGTCCAGCCTGAGAAAACAAAAATGTTTATACACTTTCAGACAGTCTCCGGTCCATCATAGTGTTGCTATTGGTTGTACACACGAAAAGTGACAGAAATAGTTGTGTCTTTTCTATTTTGTTTCTTTTGTTTAATTTCAAAAGTCCATTTCTTTACAGCATGTATTGCCACCACACCAACAGTGTTAAATAAGTATCCAGTCACCACGTGGTTATTTGCGTCTCCATACATGTGTGAGTGTATTCACTATGTAATTCACTACTGTATATTGTGATTCCATTGTAGAATACTGTATTTACTATGTCAACTTTACTACAAAAATCACTGCTCTTGTTGCTCTGTGTTAAAGCTCAGACACAACACACCAACAACAAAGAACTAGTGGCGACTAAGGCCGACTGTTACAGCGCCTGTTTCAGAGCTGAAAAGTGCACAGTGAAAAGACGACGATGATGGACAACTAACACACATGTTCTGCTAAAAATTAACACTCCTTACCAGCAGATGGCACCATTTTTTTTTTCATTCAAAAGGAAGACTAGAAGTCTTAGTACAGCGGATGTAAAATCTAGTGCTATGATACATATATGAAACAAAGCAGTGTTTTCATACTATTTTCTCACCACTTAAAAGGTTTCATAATAAAGTTTCCAATCACCATGTCTTTGAAAATATTTGCGTTTGAAATGATAAGATGAAGATGAAAGTTGAGAAGAGCGTTCTCGACTTTAGTCTTTCACTGCATTTTCTCACTTCTGTTTCTCTTTTCCTGAACTGATTCACTAAAGCTGAACAGCCAATCAGTCTTGTGCATTGCAGCTTTAATTACATTACATTACATAACATGTCATTTAGCTGACGCTTTTGTCCAAAGCGACATACAATAAGTGCATTCAACGTGAAGGTACTAGACTTAGACCACAGAAATCAAGTAAGTACATAACTTTAAGAGCCAACTGCCATCGCTACAGGAGTGGTATATGTTAAAGAAGAGAAGAAGAGAAAAGAAGAAGAGCATTTTTTGGTAACGCTTTATATTAAGGTCCTTGTAATAACCATTAATTAACAAGTAATAAGGCCCTTGTAAGTCCTTACAAGATGCTTATTAACATTATTGTGTGTTTATAAGCTTATATAAGTGTTAATAATGGCATTACAAACACCCATGACCCACCCATTATGTCTTTGCCATGCCTTTATTAATCTTGTTTTCTTTGCTTATTGATATTAAAATATACTTTATTGCTCATCTATTATAAGTTAACTATAAGTTAACTATGCTTTTTGCAACTACCAGATCTAAAGCGAGAACAATGCCTTATTACTTGTTAATTAATGGTTATTAAGGACCTTATTATAAAAGCGTTACCCCTTTTTTTTTTTAACAAAATAGCAGTCAAAGTTTTGGTATTTTGTTGTGTTTGGAGGACCAAATGTATATACTGTAAGATGCAAACTCATCCATATGCAGATGTTTGAACTGTGGTGAACACCTACCTTGAGGTTGACCAGAGTGACCATTGTAAGGTCAGAGCCAGTCATTATACAGTAGAGCTCCTGAATGCGGAGCAGAGCAATGTGCCACACCTGACTGCCAAGCAGTCACCTTAAACCAAAGACCGCTGCTCAATAGTAAGATGTGGCTTGACCTGAATTATCATCACCATCCTCTCTCTCTTCCGTTGAGGCTTATAGTCTCTCGACCCTCCCTCTCTCCCCACCTGGTATTCAGCGGGCAACCAGACATTCTTGACATTTTGCAAAGGTTGAAAGACAAAGAACCTTTGTCTCCTAATAAGGCCGCGCTCTACACCCCACCTGAATGAGAATACTGGGGGAGAGAGAGGGCGGTGTGTTGTGTGAGGAGGTGTGCATGTAGGGTGGCGTGTTTGTGTGTGATGGTGAAGGTGGCGGGTACATGGGGATACAGTTGGGAGAGAGAAAATGCAAATGAGGATTGTGAACGGGTGGGTGGGACAGGAAAAAGGAAAGTTTCAGGTAGGGAGAGACATAAAGGTGTTGGTGTGTGTGTGTGTTTGTGTGTGTCTGTGTTTGTGTGTGTGTGCATGCAGGTAAGAGGTGTGGGAGGAGGAGGTTTGGGGACTGAGAGAGAAGAAAAATGAACATTGTTATGATCAATCCCCTATCTGTAGGTTGAGAGTG
The DNA here is from genome assembly GCF_030273125.1 of Centropristis striata. Taxonomy (NCBI): domain Eukaryota; kingdom Metazoa; phylum Chordata; class Actinopteri; order Perciformes; family Serranidae; genus Centropristis; species Centropristis striata. The sequence goes on along the minus strand of NC_081528.1, from coordinate 27,674,145 downwards.
ATAACAGTTTCCGAGGCTAATGTAAGCTATTGCTGTGAGAAACACGGCAGCGCACCCTGATGCTTCGCCCGCAGTCACACAGACAGACTCGGATGTTCTTACAAGAGAGCGATATTCTCCATCACTGCAGGAGCTTGAAGCGGAACTCAAAACACCCAAGGTCCTTCTGGTCTCTTCTCATCTCTCTCTCTCATCCATCACACCCCTCAGCTCTACCTCTCACCTCCCTCACCGCCTCCCTCAATCTCTCTTGCACCTTATTCCTCTGCAGTTCTCTCTGTAAAAAAAAAAAACTTGCTCCAAAACAGCTGAAGCGAGAGGAAAAATAGTGTTCTAGTGAGAGTAAGCGAGGACAGAGGTGCACTGAGATGGACAGGTTTAAATAGTTAGAGCAAGCCACCTGGTCAAGCACCTTCCAACCTTTGGTTCAGTCGCTTCTTGTTTTCCACTCCGCCGGTGTCACTTTGAGTTATCTCTCACCGTATTCCTTCCACTTACCATACAGCTGTGGCCGTGTGTTATGCAATGTCCCCGCATTGTCTCATTCACAGTTTCAAGGCACTGCCATAATGCGAAGGCGCTGAGTTAAAAGTGAGAACACAATGGTCTTTTTTTCTGTTTTGTCTTAACATTACATAAGCAATAGGTAAAAATATCTGGACCCATCTTTAAAAGCAGATGGTGTGGTTATGACATCAGGCTCGTTAAAGGCAGCTGTAACTAGGAAAAGCCAAGGGTTGTTGTGAAGTACACTGCCTTAAATCCTGTTTCCTCTGCTAACAAGGACAAGAAATGTTCACCGTCTGTGTGTGAGATGAGAACAGAATAAAAGTATGTGCTGCAAAAATCTTTAAATTCTCCTCTCATAGTGTCTTGTTTTCCTCTATATTAATCTCTCTCTCTTTCTGTGTGGGTATTCTGTCACTCACTGGAATGTGGGCAGATATGGGATCATATTCAGACTTCCAGATTCATTCTGCTCGCGACTCAGGAGCCAATATTAGCCACGCGGTCGTTGTTTTACCCATGAGTCCGTTGCCTTGGAAACGTTGCATAAGAGGGAGTGGGAAAGCGGGATGCCCCTTGCTGATTGGGAGACAAGGTGGCAGATCGCTCTTCCCTCTCCCCTCCTCATCTTCCCTCTATCTTCCTCCTGCATCTTGTTTCTTTTCCCTCCACCCTACACTTGTTCTAACTGTATGTGTCAAAGCACTGGAGCTCCAACTGTCTCCTCATGCCACGTGTTGAATCAACTCACCACCCAGCAGCTTCAAATAAAGCTCAAAAACAGCATGGGCCCCATTTACATGATCTGAAGCGTATCGTCTCGGTGCACTGTGCATTTAGGGCGTGTCCAACTCTACTTAACGGTGCATGATCTGATCACAAAGTCAGCATGAGGGGCAAAGGGGTTGTATTTAGTCTCCTAATTATTTAATAGGTAATGAATGAATTAAACAATCAAAGTGTCATCTCACATTCCCTTTTGAAATGGTGAATTTGGCAAATTGCAGACCTTCTTCCTGCGTAATCTCCCAATCCTATGTCCATAGCCTGTATATAAAGAGTGGATGTAGTCACCGTGACATCACCAATTGGTTTGTGGACTGCCCGTTTGTAGTACCGAATTCGGCCATCTTTGTTCTTTGATACCCTAAGAGACCATCATTTGGACTAGGGAGGAGCGAGGGGTGGATTTATCGGCTCTGCCTGAGAACTGAGGAGTAGCCACGCCCCAAATCATACCCTACTTTATCATCTATTTTCTTCTAAATGGGGCCACAATTTACACAATTAACATCATATTGTCTTGAAGAAGACTTGAAACTAGCAATAACACCATAATCTTGCCATGAGCATTTTTACTGAGGTAATAAATCAAGAGAAGTAGTCTCAATTTGTATTGAGATAGATAGGACAGGACTTCTTTTGCAACCAATGGTGTCGACCCCTGCTGGACTTTTGAAAGGTTGCAGGCTTAAGGCACTTCCACATTCTCTTACCTGCTCGGACTGAGAGGTTGGCACTTGCCTCAGTCACATCAACAGCCCCATTCGACTGCTTATGAGCAAATGCACCTACGTATTGCCTATTTAGCTGAGGAAGAGGAGTGGAGAACAAGAAGAGTGTACGCGCATTGTGAACTTGTATTTGTAGGTGCATCTTACTTTCTGAATATTGTGCCCTTTAGTACCAGGAAAATGCAGTGTCATTGACTTTAGACCCGTTTTTGTTGGTCAATTGCTTACACAATGTTGTCGTGTGAAAACTTAACTAGCAATGACAGTTGCGCTGCACTGTTTTGCACCGAGTGTAAGATCTTTTATAGTCTTCAACTTAGCTAAAGCTCCTGTTGGAAGAGTGACTTATGGGCCAATTAGACACGTTTGTCTGCACAATATAGTTACACACAAGCACCTGCATAAATTCTCAAACAAGCACACACCACTCCATGAGCTGTGTTGTGTGTCATCCTTGGCTGTGGGAGGCCTTGGCTTGAGTCAGGGAGGATAGTGCTTTGTTGAATCCACTGAGACCTCATGTTCAAGACTGCATGACTTAGCCTTCCATGGCTCCGCCATATAAGCAAGGCCATGCTGTGTCTACATACCATGAGGATGAGAGAGACGGAGGAATGGTGAGGGAGGACTGCGAGTGAGGAAAGGATGGCCTTGGTTTTGGAGACAGGACCATTTATCTTCTGTATCCTCACTGACTCTGTTTTTTGCCTGCTTTAAAAAGAAGGAAAAAAAAGAAACTTGATCAAACTTGACACATAAAACTTAATACAGTCATTTTGGAGTCTGACTGGAGTTTATCCAAAGATGTCCAAACAACACACTGTTTGACATACCTGTGTAGGCAAAAACAGAGACATGGTAAGTGATCTGAACAAATTCAGGGCTCCTGTAGGTTCCACACTTTCCAATGCAATAACCCCAAATTGAGTTTCTTGTGTAATTTGCATTTTTTTTCTGCCATGTAGCAAGCCAAGAAAAGAGCAGGGTGGGCAGCCCCTGTGTGAGGGAGCTGTCTTAATCCATGTGTTTAGCAAGCACCATCTGCTGCTTTTATTCAGATGGGAGTAGAAATATTTGGTTGATTAGGAGAGGATCTGTGTAGGGTAGCTGCACCGTTACCACCGGTTACAAGGGACACACATGCTTGATTCTGTCAACTGGTGTCTTGGAAGGCAAACAGAACAAAGACACAGACATCGACTTGCAACTGCTCAAATAAGTACATGTGGTACATGTCAATGTGTAACAACATACATGCTTAACACACAACAATAGCGTGGAAGACACCATGACACTCTAGAGAAAAGCAGACATGCTGATTTAAATTAGTGCAAACACATTAATGTTCAGTGAGGAAATGGTAAAGAAACAAGACAATACACAACAATATAACCTATATTTGGCCACCATTAATCAAATCTACAGAGACTGTAGGAGTTAGTCTGAGCTTCAGTTTGAGTTTAGCTCAGCTGGTCTTTGTTTTGAAGCCTCAAGTTTGGCATTTTGACCGTCACCATCTTGTTTTTTTGAAGCCAGAAGCATAAAATGTATAAATAATAATGGCCAGAAGTGGCCATAGTTATATAAGAGGCAGCTAGCTAGCTTGGTTAGCAATCTGTAATTCATGTAGGGTTGCCAATCGAAAAACAGAATCGTCCCGATTTTAGAAACAAAAGCACCCGTCCAGTATAACAGGGCGCTTTATATGACAATTTACGGTAAACTTGTTCCCAGGCCTCCTGCTCTGTAATCAATGAGCTGACAGCATAATCACACACGAGTATGACGATACAGAATACGATCATCCCATCGGTCGAGGAGAAGATAACAGAAGACAACAAAGCAGCATGCGTAGGTTACAACTGACACAGACACCGACACTGCTTTACGGGGCGATACACCTTTGAGCAGCAATGCCACTAGTACTGCTCCGAGAACAAAAACAGAAAAGAATGCAAAAATACTGAGGAATGGGAAAAAGGAAACACTTGGGTGGGGAAAAGTGCGTGATAACATCTATAACGCACACTGCACGGTGTGCCGGCGCTCTTTTTCCGTAGCCCACGATGGACTGACTGATCTGAAACAACATGCCTCCAGTACTGTGGTCACACCATCTGCACTTTAAATTTTAGTGCGCAATTACATTGCACTTTACGGTAGCCCGTTTGTCAGCTGCATGACTCCAAAATAGCCATTCAATTGTATTCATGCTGCTCCAACAAAATAAGTACATCAAATTGTTATCAACAAACTCCAGTGCATTCTTGAAGACCAGGTCCCCATGTGTTCATGACATGAATTTAATGCCTTTTTACTGAACCAATTTGGAATTATGGAATGCCAAAATCTTCCAAAATGGCAGTTCAATTGCATACATGCTGCATCAGCAAACTCCACTACATCTTTGAAGAACAGGGCCTAATTGTTATTTTGTATTAAAGTGAATTGCTGGATAATAATTTGTTTTCCATGTATTCATGTCACACAAAAATATGCATCTAATTCAATTCAGGTTTGAGTCAAATCGTTATAATATAATTTCACTCACAAAAAAGGGGCTAAAAAATTTCACCACGCCAGGATGGGTGAAGGCAATCAGGTCGGCCGGCCCTGCCAATGAGGTGTCCCTTATTTATTTTTCGAGGAGTTGGCAACCCTAAATTCATGTTAACTGTGATATTAACTTTATTGAGAAAAAAGGCTTAAAAAAACGTTCTTACAGGAAAAAATGAACAGCTAACTTCTTATGTTATCTTAGTACAACCAAAGGCTGAACATTTTTAAGCAACTGAAATGCTACAGTTACTTTCATGAACTAAAAACACACAAAACAGGCCTCTACCCTGATAGGTTGATAAAACCTATCCTTCATCGTCTAAATGGGACCATAATTTACATAATGAGCGTCATGCTGTATTGAAGAAGACTTAAAACTACTTTAGATTTAGAATTTAGGATTTAGAACATTTACGGATTAGGAAAATGTTTACTGACTTAATAAATCAATGAAAAGTAGATTTATTTTCATGTTGACTTGTATGTAACTGGATGCAATTGGCACTTCAGCATTGGCTTCACTTTTCAGACTCCATTAACTTTTTTTATGCAGTTTATGGGTAATTCATAGCTTTGTGAAAGAGATAATTCAGGTTTAATACACTAAGTAATGCTGGCTGAACTGGAAATTTCAGGCTGGTTGCAGTTTACCACAGATTACATACTTGTTTTATTCAAATACCCTGTCCAATTCTTCAGGCTTATGTGCCAGCTTTCTATAACTTAAACAATACTGGGGTTTTTCTCTCTCCAGGTGCTGATCTCGGTGGTCTGATGGACCTGGACTCTCTGTACCGTGGTGTGGAGCAGAGTATCAACCACACGCGAGCGGGGCGGATGCGCAGACAGAGCCTGGACCGGGCCTACAACATCGAAGTGCTGCTGGGTGTCGACGACTCGGTGGTGCAGTTTCACGGGAAGGAGCACGTCCAAAAGTACCTGCTCACACTCATGAATATCGTAAGTACTAAGACAAACACACAGTCAGACAGAGAAGTAAATGAATATATGTCAAAAATAATATATAATTGAATTAGGCAGCTGTTATGTAAGATTATTTTTGGAGCCTGTGACCTCAGCTTACATATAACAAGTGAAGGAATAAATGCATATATCAAGTGCTGTACTTTTGAGATACTGTACTTGAGCATTTCCCTTTTATGCAGTTTTAAACTTATACTCCACAATATCTTAGCAGCAAATGTTGTTCTTCTTAACCCTTAATAGGGCACTCATTGAAATACTTGCAAATTCCAGATTTCAACCCTAGAGAATATTGGAAGATATTACATAATACCAGAATGTGTAAAAAAAAAAAAAAAAACATACAGACCAGGGGGAGGGGGGTAATATTTTAAGAAAAAAGTTACAAATTTATGACAAACAAATCTCAAATTAATGGTAAAAAAGCTACAAATGTATGAGAAAAAAAATCTCAAATTAACGGTAAAAAAATCTCAAATTTGTGACCAAAAAATCTCAAAGTAATGGTAAAAAAAGTTTACGAGATTAAAGTGGTGAATCTGCGAGAAAAAAGTTGTTTTTCCTCCAACTTTTTTCTCGTAAATCTGCGACTTTTCTCGCACAGATTTGCCACTTCAAATCTCTTAAATCTGCGACTTTTTTTCTTGCAGATTTGCCACTTTAATCTAGTAAATTTGCATCAGTAGTATTATTAGTATTAGGACCCCATTTTGATATCCACTGAAGATACCAAATATAGTTATTCGCCCGATAAAGGGTTAATCCACTAAAATTATCGAACAGTCTTAATTACAATTTATATTTTTATACCCTTCCTGTCCATTGAAAAACAAAAAATGAATTACATTTTTTCTGTGCTTTTAATGTTTTACGAGAATTCTGAACTTTCTGAAAAGTTGATTTTGAGATACTGTACGTGGCTCTTACAGCAGAGCGACACTACAAACATATGATGATTTTATAGAATATATAATATATGTCAGCTTAAACATCTATAGCAGGAAAATGCAACATGGCCACTAATGCAGCAGTAATTTTTATTTAAAAAACATCATATATGAAATAGTTTTAGGACCATTTTACTGCACTTTTGGACTTTTTATGTACATTTTGCTGAAAATACTTACAAAGGCTAATTTTACTTCAGTAAAGTTTTGAATGCAGGACTTTTACTTGTAATGCAGTTTCACAGTATGGTATTAGTACTTTAATGTAGGTAAAGGATCTGAATACTTCTTCCACGACTGCACATCACACATACAGTACAGCCTACATCACACAAACACATAAATGCATCTTCATGTACACCCACCAGCCCAAATGCCCAAAAACGACATTTGTTGTTTGGATTTATTTTTTTTAAGATAAAAAAAAAAATCATAAAATGGGAAAAGTCTTTCATTTGAGTTAAATGGGAAGTAAGTCACAGAGAGGTCAAAGAAAGAGGGTACCACACACACACACACACACACACGCACACACACACACACACAGCAACTGAATGAGGATTCAATTCCCTTCCTACATGTTCTCATCCAGCAATCAGCCGCGGGTAATCCTTTCTTCTCTATCTGAATATGATGAGATTTCATTTGTTTGAGTGAGTGAGTGAGTATGTGTGTGTGTGTGTGTGCGTGAGTTAGGTGAGCCCTGTGCTCTGAAGGGGCTCCTACATATCATTTCATCAGGCTTTGTGTCATGTCATCATTCATCGTGAGTGTGTTTGTGTGTGTGTGAAAGAGAGAAAAAGAGTGCGAGAGATGCAGAAACAGCAGGCAGTATGCTTCAGGCCACAACAACACTTAGCCAAGCACTCAAACTCCCAGGTGTGTGTGTGTGTGTGTGTGTGTGTACATGCACTTGTGTGTTGGTGTGACACCGAACACACTGCAGACTTTAATCTTTGCAAATTAAACCTGTGGTGAGAGTGCTGTTTGCACGCATTTGTACGTGTGCGAGCGTTCGCGTGTGCCTGTCTGTTTGTGTGCGTGCTCCTGTTTGCTTATTCGCTTGTATAGCGACCCACTGCGCAAGGAGCCAATCTCCGACTGTTAAGCAGGTGCAAGCATACAGCAACAAATCCTACCACACCTCTTTGTCTCAGCTCAGCGCTTGAGAAAGAACAAGAGCCGCTGTGCTCTCTGCCTCCCCTTTTAGATATTTGTTAGACAATATAGGAGAAGGGAATACGCAGCCCTGTCGCAGCCCCCCTCTAATCTGTGGGGAAGAGATAGAGAGACAGAGGGAGAAGGAGTATTTTAAACAGCGCATTCGGAATAAATTACTGACAGCCAGATAAACAGAAATAAATAAATAAGGGCTGCCTCCCACGCGTGGCATCTGGGCGACTTTCTTCTTGAAAGTTTGCTTTGCTCACTTCAGGATGGGTGTGCTCTCTCTTTCTCTCTCTCTATCTGTTATTTCTTTACCTCTCTGTCTTTCTCTCACTCTCCCAGTCGCTCAGCAGCACCGAGTCGCTCCACGCTGAGCTCTTTTGCATTGTTGCTCCTCCTTGACTTGGGTAGTTTATGGCAACAAATCCTCAACAATGTTTAAAAAAAAAAAAAAACTTTATAAGTATAGTGTGAGTGATAAGACAGGTTTATGGAAAGGCATACAAGGTAAATTTAGGATGAGGAGAGAGATTTGAGAATATATATTTGCCACAGCTGCCCTATAAAGGTGTTCACACTCAGGCAGGTTTTTGTGTTATTGTAAAAGTGTGTCTGCTTTACCACACAGTGAATTAAAGGCACTGCTCCAACATTGTAAAACCACCAAATTTATGTCATGATGTCTCCTCACCTCTCCCACTACAGTATTTTTCCTGCTTCCACCTGTTCTTGTCTCCCTAAATTCCTCTCCCTGATTCCTCTCTGTACTTCCAGGATGAATTTGAGTGCAACTAACAGAAAGGCTTCTGTACGTGTGTTTACACTTCCAACACACCTAGAAAAGGCGTGTGAAGTGATCCTCTGTCTTTTGTTGCAGCAGCTGTTACACTGTTGTACAGCCACCTTCAAAGGATAAATAAAGCGCTTGCATTTCAGTACAAAAGGTTATTCTGTAAAACTACAATCTATGTGTTGTTTGTCAAAGTTTATTCTCACTCATCTATTGTGCTTTTTTAATTACTCTCTGCATCTTCCTCCTCTATATGTCTGTCAGTCTGTTTGAATGACTGCTGGAGTGAGCCATGGGTCAAGGTGGACAGTGTGTGTGTGTGTGTGTGTGTGTGTGTGTGTGTGTGTGTGTGTGTGTGTGTTGGAGGATAGGGGGCGGTACTGCTGTCTTCAGGACATCAAAGCACCCCCACAGAAAACCACTAAATCCTGTCTGTGAAGTTCAACGGGAGTGTAAAAGTGTGTGTGTGTGTGTGTGTGTGTGTGTGTGTGTGTGTGTGTGTGTGTGGGTATGTGGAGTTAAATGTGTGTATTGGTTAATTCTGCTTCCCACTCATTTCCCATGTGTTTACCTCCATTGCACGTATTAGTTTTCTTCAATTGCATCACTGGACAAGAACGGGTCCAATCATGTGGTTTCACAATCTATCAATGGATGAGAATGTACATGCAGGTTTTTGCTAGATTTAGTATGCCACAATGTGCAAAAAGCTTGAGTTTTTTCCAAATAAGTTCTGATCAGACTGATCAGTTGTTTCTTGTTAACTCCAATTCCTGAAGACTTCTCTCCATTTTCTCTGGGTGGCACAAGTTGTCCGCTTAGCAACTTCTTTTTTGTTGTTGTTTTTGCTCTCTTTGGCAATCTGTACTTCTTCTACTGTTAATTGACAGCTTAATCTACACCAACACTGCCATCTTCTGACCAAAGTATGTTAATGCAGCTTCGTTTACTTGCTCTAAAGCGGTTGATGGAAGCGTCCCTAATTTGCTTTTTCTTTAATGCAACATTTCAAAGTTTTGCTTAAAAGTTCGACTTTTGACTTTAATGGAAACATGGCTGTTGAGTCTGGATATGACTGAGCCTCCAACATGCATGGCTCTATTTCTCTGAGGATCAACCTAGTGTGAGCTTCTATTCTCTTTTCAGAGTTTTGTTTTTTTGCTTTTTTATATGGGAAAACCATCCTGACTAAAATATTAATAGAGCAATTTTACATACTTTAAAATGTCTTAATCCAGAAAAAAGGCAAGACTATTACCATTGTCGCATCGAGAGATGGAGGAAAAAAATGCAGCACAAAAGGGTAAAATGAAAATATAAAATACAGTAAAACTGATTTGGGGAACAAAGAGAAAAAGCATAAATTTGAAGGGAAGGAGAAATGGTTGGCCAGGTAGCTCTGTTGTGTTTCACTTGGCTTCAGATAAAACATGAGGCTGATATGAGCTCTTGATAACAAGTGCGTTGTGGCATCAATGATGTGTTAAATCCTGTAAAATATGCTCTGTGCCAAATGCCAAGTGGAGGCCATTGTGCGGTAATCTTCCTGTGGCGAACATCACCGTGATAGATCGAGTGGCCAAAAGTGATCTGTCTGTCTACCTGTATGTCTCAACCATTAATGGAGACCTTTAGAGACGTGCCGCTAAGTGTTAATCACACTCTCCGTGGATATAAGTAGTCGCTGCTGGTGAGAGGGTAACAGGTGTGTGTATGTTTAATTTTAATGATGCATATTGGCACACTGAGGTGTATTTTGTCTGCACCTTTGTACCTCCAGCATGTGATAAGCATCATTTCTGTATGAGCTGTCTGGTAGTGGTGCAGATCGTTCAGTTTTGTCTTTACCAAAGCTCCTGCAGGCAGTGAAAAGTCATATTAATAAGTGGTAGGAAGAGCTGGAAAAGGAGAGATAGTCCAGGTAATAATAGACACCTTGTTAGCTGGAAGTGTCACAGATATGTAAGGAGCACTGTCAGAGTGAGCGCTCAAAATTCTGGGTCTCAGTTTTTAAATATTCCCATGTGTGTTGACAAGAAGATGTAGAGAAGCTGTCCAAAGTCTTATCTAATTTATGTAGCACTCTAGCCAAAATGTATTTGATGACTCAGTTCTGTCTCATCAGCAGCTGAGAGTGTTTTTAATGCACATTTTCAAAATGTTTTCTGACAAATTTTCATTGCCTATTAAATAAAGCCTAATCTCCATGATGAGTTGATTTAAACATAGTGGATGAAGCACTAAGTGTCCCTAAAGTGTCCCTTTATAACACAGTTATCATGTATATATTTTAAGCTTTTATGAGCTTGTTACTGCTATGATCCTAATAGTGTTACTAAGGGGGGAAATTTAAGAAATCCAGAAAGAAAAGAATAAATTCTAACCTTATATGTCATTTAAATATGTTACGTGAGGTGTTATTGTACCGCTAAATCTAAGTGTGAACCTGTGGATGAAGTGCCAGCAGCTGATGAAGTGCAGATTAAAAGTAGCAGACAGAACCGCTGCTCTTCTCTCTCTTGTTCTTGGGACTCCAACTGAACTATCCCTCCCTAATTCTCTCTTTTTTTCTTTATTTTGCGCTTTCAGCATCTCTGTGCTCTTTTTCCTTTTCATGCTTCAGATTTTAATTGACTTGCTAAAACCCATCGCTGAAACAGAAAAAAAACATTTGATTAACAGGTTGTTAATGCACACAACAACAGCAGAACTGAAGTTATTAATATTTTCTGATGCTGCTAACAGTTTAATAACATGAGTTTTGTTTGTAAACATGAGAAAAACAGGCCTATATTTTCAATTATGATGCACATAAACAAACAGAATCGTTATTATTCATAACTAAACATTTGAATTATACCTATAATAAATATGGTTAAACACTTACTGACCTCATTATTCTTCCTTGCTCGTCCTTTGCCGATTTTCTCCTTTTTTTATTTCATCCAGCCTTTTGCAGTTAAGTGACAGGCCATGGCTGAATTATTTAAATGCTAGTAATGATTTTGTGCCTTGCTGACCTCTGGGCCTGCACACACACACACATGCACACACACGCAGCTTGGCGCATCTAACCTACCTTAGATACCTAAGCCTGTGTGATTTTCGTGTGTGTGTGTGTGTGTGTATGCATGCACAGGTAAGCACATTTCAGTGTATATGTGGGTCTGTTTGAGATTCAGTGTTGGGGAAGTTACTTTGTAAGCTACCAATTACTTCACTAGAAGAAGATGAACTACAGTAAAGCTATCCTAAGGAGAAACCTAGTTTGGTAAACTAAAGCTACTGTGGAGAGAAAAGATAGTTGAAACAACTTAATCAAAAAAATGATCAAATTGACTATGTACATATACCTCAAAACTGTAATGCCTAATAAAGTTCAGAACGAAAAAGGAAATATGACATGTCGTATCTGACTACAGATGCTACAGATTGATATCATTTTTTATATACCTACCATTTAGTAGGTATTACCAATGTGTGTGTGTGTGTGTGTGTGTGTGTGTGTGTGTGTGTGTGTGAGTGTGTGTGTGTGTGTGTGTTTCTCATTAGAGTTGACCTTGTAGTGTCGGGGTCACCTGGAAGTCAACTGCTCCTAATTGGCCTAACAGTTGTCAAGGAAACGGGCTGGATCAGGCCAAGTGTGAACTGACCCACCCAAAGTGTCCATGTCATCTCAGACAAACAAACACCGCTACACACACACACACACACACACACACACACACACACAAGTCATTATGTGCCACTTACTCACGTATACTCCAGCCTGCCAAGATAACGAGGGAGTGAGACAAATGTTACAGAATGAGACAGAAATACCAGTCGGTAGCCAGACAGACAGGAAAGATGAAGACTGCAGACACACATACAGTCTCTCTCTCAAACACACACACACACACACACACACACACACAGGGTCAAACTTAGAAGACAACAGAACTCTGTCTTTGTTTGGTGGTTGCTTAGCAACATCCAAAATGTAGAACTGAAGGTCGCTGAGAGAAAACTTTTCCCTTCCCGTCTCCTCTCATGTCCCTCACTCTGAAACCTGTCCCTACTCCTCTGTCCTTGTTTTCATCAACTGAAGCTCATTATTAAATACGAACCGTATATTCATCAAAGTTGTCCCTGAACTTTAAATATTGTTTATATTATATTCAGTAGTGGAATGAAATAGGTTTATTCACAGGTACAATTTAAAATCACTTGTACTTGACTTGCGCGTTTCCATTTTAATGTTACTTTATACTTCAACTTAATGACATTTCAGATATTTTACTTTTTACCCCACTACACTTATCTGACAGCTATAGTGACGAATGACAGTGCAGAATAGGATTTTACATGCAAAATATATCATCAATTTGTACAATATGATGCATTATTGAAGATTAACGCTACATCAGTAGACTTTTACTGACGAAATAAGTGTCAAGATAAATCCCTTGATACGTTTTAGAGAGTCCAGGACATGTCAAAGTACTACAGAGAGAAAAGTTGTACCACAAAAATTCTCTCAGGAATATATCCATCGGGAATATGTTTCAATTATAGTCCTGTAGGAATTACACAGGTGTTGTTGCACAGGAGCATCACTTGACAAATCATGACGTTTTGACTGGGAGGAAGTGTAAGATTTAGTGTTTTTGACCCATGCAAGGAATTATAACTCAGATAATCTCAGCTTCTACTGCATCAATTTTGTGCATATCTGAATCTGTCTCATGCAAGTTAACCAACTTTTTGAAGGTGTGATGCAATGAGTACTCTTTTAATGTGGTCATGGCCTACATTACTACAGTTCCTTTCCTTTACATAATGCTCTGTTCCATTCACTATTGAAGGTCAAAAGTCCCAGAGTCCCACAGTACTGTCCCAGACTAATAACAGCTCCCATTATAACTAGTGTTCCAGCTTGGAAAACCCACACATGGATGCCCACAAGGTTTGACATAAATGCAACTTCCACTGAAATCGCCAATTTTATTTCAATGACATTTGGCTACGTTTGCAAGTTAGCTTAGAATCCTGGTTTCAGAAGTTAAATTAGTGTATTGGATTTCAATGCTGAAAATCAAACATAACTTTATGTTGAGGTTTCTGAAATTAAAGCTTAACATTGTAGCCATGTTCATATGTTGATATGTTGATGTAATCAAATAAATGCATTCCAGGCAGTTTGTGGTTAACAAATTAGGATCCTGAGTGGAAGAATCACTCCACTGGATTTTTCCTAATAGGATGCTGGAATTTCCAACTACACCACGTATGGAACAGAGCATTAGGTTACTCCAAACGTCTCCTGTCTTTTTTTAAAACCTGCAGCTCTACGCTCCATTTGTTTTCTAAGAATGCATCGTTTCCACTCCCTTCTAAGCTCCTTCTCTTCCCTCACTTTGCCTCCATGCTCCCTCTCCCCTCTCTGCTCAGCTTGCCGTCTCTCTCCCTCTGCCTCTCCGTCTCTATTTGCAGCATTCCTCAACTCTTTACCTTTCTCTCACTGGGTGTGTCTGCAATTTTGTTCTTCATCTCTGTACCTCTGTGTGGGTGGGTGTGCGCGCGAGTGTGTGTGCAGCTTGTGTGTGTCTCTTTCTCCACAGCGTGTCCATCAGCCATCTCATTACGGCTGTCTGTTTTTACATCCCTTTGCCTCATTAGGCACCGCACACAGCCACTGAGGACAGCAGGCCTCAACTCCTGCGCCAATTTACCCCCCTCTCTGTCTCTCTCTCTCTCTCTCTCTCTCTCTCGCTCTCTCTCTCTCTCTCTCTCTCTCTCTCTCTCTCTCTCTCTCTCTCTCTCTCTCATTCTCTCTCTCTCGCTCTCTCATTCTCTCTCTCTCTCATTCTCTCTCTCTCGCTCTCTCATTCTCTCTCTCTCGCTCTCTCATTCTCTCTCTCTCTTTCTCTCTCTCTCTCTCGCTCTCTCTCTCATTCTCTCTCTCTCTCTCTCTCTCTCTCTCTCATTCTCTCTCTCTCGCTCTCTCATTCTCTCTCTCTCGCTCTCTCATTCTCTCTCTCTCTTTCTCTCTCTCTCGCTCTCTCTCTCATTCTCTCTCATTCTCTCTCTCTCTCTCTCTCTCTCTCTCTCTCTCTCTCTCTCTTTCTGTGCGTGTGTGTGTTTCGCCAGTATAATGCTCTCTGCATCTCCCTTGTCACATATTACTTTGTTTCCTTGCATTAGGCGCTTTCCTTCCTTAGCATCTTTCTTCACTCATCTCCTCTCCATCTGTGCTCATGGGAAACTGAGTTCCTTGCACTCTCCTCAACTTCCCGTCCTCTCTTGTTGGGACCTTGTTTTCTCTTCTTGTATCTCTTATAAGATCTTTGCTCTTTCTAATAAAGTGGCTTTATTAAGCTTTATTATTATTATTATTATTATTATTGTTATCTCACAGGTTTATTATTTGTAAGTACTGGTTGAAAGTTGTTGAAAGAAAATTTACATTTGCAGTTTTAAAATATTTTATTTATAACTTACTAACATTTATAATAGTAGGCCTGGTTGTTTGTCAGTGAGAAAGTATTTCACAGGATCATATGGAACTTTTGATATCTAAAAAAAAAACCAAGACTTGTGCTATATATTATGTTAAGTTGTGTTCTTATATTATCCCAAATGTTTCCACATTTTCAAACTCAGAGAAATCTGTAACTTGTAATTAAAACTCTGTAATTAAAATATTGGTCCGTTTCATTTTGGTCGCCTGTCAATGATGCCATAAACTCTTTGTATATGTTTCAGCATCGTAGTTGACGCTGTTATTAATTTACGTTTTTATCAAGTTAAAAGCCACCTTTTTATGATGGGCGTTTTACATCTCGTCTTTTAGTCACATGATGTCTTGATTTTAAGTTATCAGACAAACAAGTTGAGCAAACATAGCAGCAACTTGTGATGGTGGGATGTGTCCACCAGAGAAACACGTTAGGCAATGTGAGGCTGCATTTTAGACCGCTAGATAATACCGCTCAGGGTAAAAAAAAAACCTCAAACAATACATACTGCTGCAATGCTGGTGAAGACAACAACTCCTATGAACCCACTTCACAACGTCACCAAACTCTGTCTTTTGTTATTGTTTTTAAATGAGAGACCCAACCAGCAGAAAATGACATATTGGATTTCTATCACAACAACCCAATCACTTAAAAGTTGTTATAAGTAATCGTTTATAACTGATCTACAAAGCATTATTAAGAGATTTACCCAAACCCTTCAGATATTGGATTAGATATTGTTGTATTTCTTCTACTGAGACTTGTGTTCCCTCTTGACTTTCTCTGTGTGTCTGCAGGTGAATGAGATCTACCATGATCAGTCTTTAGGAGCCAAGATCAATGTGGTGCTGGTGCGGATTATCATGCTGGGCTATGGCAAGGTAAGACCTGACAAAGCACGAGTTCTTCTGAAAACTTGACTGTGTTCCTGAAAAGTGGATGCCTTGTCTCTCTATCAGCACTATCTTTGATACCAGGATTTTGCTACAATCGCTTTAAGTACCTACAGTAAGCACAGCCAAGCTGTACACACACACACACACACACACACACACACACATACACACACACACACACACACACACACACACTCATAAACAAACACACAGACACACACACACTCATCAGCACGCACTGATGCCCGGAGCCTGTTATTCCAGTGGACTGAGCAAAAGAGGAACTAAAAGCATGCAGCGTCCCAGGGGAGTGTTTTCAAGTCGCACGCCTTCACAGTTCAGCACCAAAGCACACAGAAACTCTGCCCGTTATGCAATCAGCCTTCCTCCCAGTAGGCTGCAGCACGGAATCATGGGAAGTCCAGGCAAAGATAAACAATCAATGATAGCCCTCCCTCATTCATAAACAGAGAGACCGGACAATGGGGGGGATAGCATCCTTTTCTTCTCGACTGTAACTCTATCTTCCTGTCTGTGCTGGAGAGTGAAAGATTTGAGGAGAGTGGAAGAAGAGAGATAAAGCAAGGGATGGCAGGAATGGAGGAGGGCAGGGGTTACCCCACAGGATGATACGAGTGATTTTATTGCTGGATAGGTGCTCTGTGATACATTTATGCTGCTGTAGTCTTATCTTTTCCTCTCCTCTCTACATGTCTACAATCCCAGTGGAGCGCTGGAAACACACACTCCCACACACATGCACACACACACACACACACACACACACACACTCCTACATTGGTCATTCTGGGCCAGCCCCTATGCAGCTTCAGCCAAAGCTCTGGCTGTCCATCATCCCCAATTACCGTGGCAACAGAGCTGCACCCAGACAGCCTGCAGATTGGCTATGTGACCCTGAATGCAGGCGCACCCACACTTCACACACTCACACACTCTCCAACACAACATGTGCAGACACAACAGAGCATTTCAATCTTTAAACATAAAAAACAAACTGAAACACACACACACACACACACACACACACAAGCACCTGATGAACATGATGAAGCACACACACACATGTACGGTGCACTCTGTCTGAGGGCTGTTTTGCAGAGGCAGGCCATATGTCTTCACTGCAGCACACTCACACTACACACACTCTTCGCTGTTTGATTCAGCTGTGCATTGTGAGTGTGTGAAAACAGCGAGGAAATGTAGAAAGCAAGGCAAAAAAAAAAAAATGAAAGCAGAGGAAGAGAGATGGAAAAATAGAAGAATGTAGGGAGGAGGGGAAGAGGAGATCCTAATGAGGAGGAGAGTGAGAGGTGAAGGTAAATGGAAAGAATTACTGGTATCCAGGTGTTTGTGTGGGGGTCCATATTATGCATTTAATCAAAAGTAAATATTCTGTAATTGGACATTTTTGACTATTAGTGCATAGCTGATTAATGATCCCTTAGTGTGTGTGTGTGTGTGTGTGTGTGTGTGTGTGTGTGTGTGTGTGTGTGTGTGTGTCTGTGTGTGTGTGTGTGTGTGTGTGTGTGTGTTGTACACTTCAGCAATTTGCAAGATGAGCTGACAATATATAACATTGTGACACTGCCCCCTACAGGGTTGAATAAAATGTTATTGTACCAGAACTGAAACAAGAAGCAGGTTTAGTTCCCTTTTTTTGTATCATCTTTACACCTGTCTTTCCCTTTGTCTGTGTGTGTTTGTGTGTCTCTCTTTCCAGTCCATGAGTCTGATCGAACTGGGGAACCCATCTCAGAGTCTGGAGAACGTGTGCCGTTGGGCCTTCCTGCAGCAGAAGCAGGACACAGGGGACGCTGAGTATCACGATCATGCCATCTTCCTCACACGACAGGAATTTGGCCCCACAGGCATGCAAGGTAATGACAGACATGAACATATATTAATCCATTACTGTTTAATATTACGTCAAAACTGCACGCCCACCCTCTTGAAGACCCAAAAGTACACACAGAAAACTCCCCTCTTCCTGCCTTTGCCTCATAAAGCTGCATAGTATACTGTGGGTTTGGTGGTTGGTGGTTTTCTGTGCAGCAGAGTGCAGGCTAACAGGCAGGCCCAGGGGAGAGGCCTCTAAAGGCAGTGGCCTAGCTATCCAGAAGCCCTTCAGCTGCCCTTGGGCTCAGCCTTCAGCAGCAGAAAATCAATAGGCAGAGCAGGGCCAGCCACAGTCCCACAATTAAAGGCAGTACAGGACAGACAAGCACACAGGGAGTTGGAGATTGGCATATGTAGGGGCGGAAGGCGACCATCTAGGGTTAGGACTAGACACACAAACGTGCAAACATTAGTGCATAGGAGTGTGTGAAAGAGTACTGTGTGTATCCCTGTGTAAGTACTATAAATTATGCATATCTTTGCATATGCAAGTCTCCCATTTAAGGTAAAAAGTGATTATGGTTAACAAAATCAGTTTAATCTCACATATAATGAATGCACATATTTTAAGCAGGTGTGTATTTCAGTACATGGAGTCAAATTAAATTGTAAGAGAGAGTCACTTGAATTTGAATCAAATAATTTGACAAAATGACCTTAATGAGTAATATTTATATTCATTGGGCTGTCACTGATGTGTATATCTTGGTGGGTATGGATCATTTATCTATCTTACTTATTTGTTTTGAGTATTAATACACAAATATACCTGCTCCTGCATCATGCATGTATGAATCAGTTTGTTAGATCTGTGTACATTTTGTGTGAACTTTTGCAATGAAATTAGTTTAAGGTCCAGTGTGAAATATTTAGGATGCTCTATTGGTGGACATAGAAAATATTAATCATAATTATGTTTTCATTAGTGGAGAATCAACAGTGGCTCAGTTGGTAAGAGCATTCATCCAGTTTGATCCCGACCATGGCAGCTACATGTCGAGAATCCTTGAGCAAGATACTGAACCCCAAATTGCTCCCGATGCTGCGTTCATCGGTGTGTGAACGAATTCCCAATGGTGGCAGGTAGCCTTTGCCACCAGTATGAATGTGTGAATGGGTGAATGAGCGTAGTGTGTAGTGTGTAGTGTAAAGCGCTTTGGATAAAAGCGCTATATAAGTGCACCCCACTTAGTACATGCTTGGAAAGGGTGGGGTGAGCAGCGGGGTATTCAGGACTCATGCACTGCTAGACGCCACTCAATCGTACACACTGTTCCTTTAAATGAAACCAGATATTTGACTTTGAAATCGGAAATTTTAAGTGCAATGCACCAATAAATTGACAAATCCTGACCCTTGCCTCTCTCCTTCTGTTTGCTAAGGTTACGCCCCAGTGACGGGCATGTGCCATCCGGTAAGAAGCTGCACCTTGAACCATGAGGACGGTTTCTCCTCTGCCTTTGTGGTGGCACACGAGACCGGACACGTGTAAGTGCATTTGCCATAATGAAGTCTTCAAACCTGCTCTCATGGTACACCAAAGGACAACAAAGCAGTCACTTATAAGACTGTATTGATTTATTACTGTTTTGGTCCATTGGTCACCTCAGCCAATATCTGATGAGAGATTGCTTCTACCTCCCTCCCTTTGTTCCTTGTTCTTCTTTCCACCCACATGTTCCCAATCTGTCTCCACTGGTTCATCTCTCTCTCTCTCTCTCTCTCTCTCTCTCTCTCTCTCTCTCGTCTCTCTCTCTCTCTCTCTCTCTCTCTCTCTCTCTCTCTCTCTCTCTTTCTCTCTCTCTCTCTGCAGACTGGGGATGGAGCATGATGGCCAGGGGAACCGCTGTGGAGATGAGGTGCACATGGGCAGCATCATGGCTCCGCTGGTGCAAGCCGCTTTCCATCGCTTTCACTGGTCCAGATGTAGCATGCAAGAGTTGGGACGCTACCTTCAGTGAGACATGAACATACACACACACAAAAAACAATACTGGGATTTAATATTATGGGTTTTTAAAGGTCAATATTTTCGACTGAATTTGCATCTCATTGATATATTGTTTGACTGTTATTATTCTAAAAGTTATTATATTACAAAGTGTACAACTCTGCAAAAATTATATGGTGGTGGTTTTGAATGAGAAAAGGCCTAAGGTTTCACAAAACTTTCCCTAATAAATTTAAATAGAGACATTTTTAACACTACATATAAAACACTTAAATTGATTAAAAATGAAAATAATTGTTAGCTGCAGCCAGAGACCATACAGTCATGGAAAAAATTATTAGACCACCATTGTTTTCTTCAATTTCTTGTTAATGCCTGGTACAACAATAATGATTTCTGTTATTATCAAGAAAACCATGGAAAATGGCTAGATATCAGCTCTTAAATTAAACTCTTATGAGCTATTTTTGATGTTATCATTATATTTGTCCAAACAAATGTACCTTTAGTTGTACCAGGCATTAAATGATTAAGAAATTGAAGAAAAAGGGTGGTCTAATATTCTGTATATATCTCTCTCTTCCTCCCATTGTACAAAAATGAAGCCAAAATATCGTGGATTTATGGCTGCCATCTTGCTCTGGGAACATCATATCAAACAAAAGTCTGTACAGTAGTAAGTGCTATCAAGGTCCCACCTATTCACAAACCCGACTCTATCAAAAATAAATATAACAGCGGTAAGTCATGATGCCACGCCCCCTTTTTTATAGTTTAAAATAACTAATTAAAGCCAAAAATGAACACTTGAATATGCATCAACAATGAGAATGAGAATTGCGGGAAAGATTTATTGGGCATGTACTTTGCTAGTTTGGAGAACATCCCATCCACTAACATGGAAGCGAAGGGATTTATGACTTGTACTGCAGCCAGTCACCAGGGGGCGATCAAGATGTTTTGGTTTCACTTTTCGTCCATCTTTGTATATATGGTTTTAACCCTTGTGCACCCTTTCAGAAAGTACCCCACGTATTACCTTAGGTGAAAAAAATGTTCACCTCTTAAAAAGTGCTATAAAAATATTATATATAAATATTTTTTTTCACTTTCAATGCATTAAGTCTTTTGACCAACTTCAGTCCTGATCATAGCTATAAAATGTACATGTATTTCTTAAATAATTTTAACCCTTTAATGCCCTTTTAGAAATGTAAATCCACATGTTTTCAATGAAAAAAACACAAAATATGAAATATTTTCCATATAGTAAGTGCAAACTGGATTTTTAGACCCTTGGATGCATCAATAATTAACAACAACATTGATCAAAATGCATTATTAATTTTTGAGCAGTGTAAGTTTATAAAAAACTACCCCACTTATTACCTTAGGTGCAAAAAATGTTCACCTCTTAAAAAGTGCTATAAAAATTTTATATATGTATTTATATATTTTTTTCACTTTCAATGCATTAAATCTTTTGACCAACTTCAGTCCTGATCATAACTATACAATTTACATGCATTTCTTAAAGGTGCAGCCCTAAGCTGCACAATGACATGAACAACTGGAAGAAACTCAACAAAAACATTTCCTTGTACTTTTTGACTCCTCTTGCAGTTCTTATGACTGTCTTCGTGATGACCCCTTCGACCACAACTGGCCATCCCTGCCTCAGCTTCCTGGTTTGCACTACTCCATGAACGAACAGTGTCGCTTTGACTTTGGTGTGGGCTACACCATGTGCACCGCGGTAAGAGATCCCCATAGTCTCATGGTCACTTTACTAACATAGCCAGAGTTTACGAACACTGACATACTGAAGGCAACTTCTACAACAGTTGCCAACTGTCAAGCTTAGCATCACTGTATCTCCTCATATGATGCAGATTTTCAGTTGGGCAAACCCACTTTAAATTCAGTCTGATCAGTTTATTCAGAATTTACTGAATTTCACCGTACTTGTATGGGAACTCTTGATCTCTGGAGGTTATCATAGTGAATTAAAAGCAGCACTGACATCTACCTGTGATCTACATTGTAATGAAATAGTCACACATACACAGCTATTCATATTCTTCTGATGTCCTCTGCTTTCCTCTCCCGGCCACTTGTGGGATTGGCATCTTGCTTAAAAAGCAGGTAATTCGTTTTTATAGCTATGTCTTTTTTTTCTGTCGTTAATGTTAAATAATATTTTTAAAGTATTTATTTTAACACACTTAGCTACAGATGCACTGAGAGGCCAGTGAAAAAAACAATTCTGGTGATTCAATATTAAGCCTGATCTAAATAGTCTTGTCTTCTGTGTTTATGACTTGAGAACAGGTGGGGAAAGGGCTTTACCAGGAGAATTTTTCTTAGTTCCCTAACAACTAACTCCATTTGCATCTCCTTTTCCGTGTTTTTGAAAAACAATTTTAAAATATAATCATAAATTAGTTAATCACATATGAAAGCCATTTAATGTAGCATGAAATGACATGCAGAAATTTTCATTGAAATGCTCTCAACATTGAAACAAAACCTAATTAAGAGATCAGGTATCAATATATCTCTACTGCAGAAACATAACCTTACATTGCCAACATTTCATTCTACCAATTGGGTTGATTGGCAATAACAACTGTTATCAGGCTACCGTTAGACTGTATCAACAGCTCTCACTCGTGTTACTTAAAAAATATTACTACAAAATATATGTAACATATTCCATTACTCAAAATGTAGTGTATTCCAAAACACTTTTGATAATATTTGGAATATAATTTTTTCAGTGGAAGAAAACATAAACACTTTAAGTCCAATTTTGAACTTGTGGTGCACTTCAGCCTCTTGTGGCTGATTTAAGTATTACAACAACAACCTTTTAGACAATTTGGTTAAAAGTAGTTTCACCTGCAAAACTTTTTCATCCCAGTTACTGTACGGATGAAAAACAAATCAAGGAGTGAAAACAATTTAGATCAGACTCAGAAATTGTCTCACCAGAAGGTTTTTCCACCTTTGCCTCTCAAGGCTTCTGTACATACCTTGATACCACAGTGCCTTTACATGAGCCTGCCACAAACTATTTTTGTAAACACAAATAGTCACACAGTAGCCGAGCTTCACCCAGCTTCAGCATCTCGTCAGGCATCCTACCTCCCCCCATCACCCTCACCCACTCTATGACTGTGAAGCCACTGTGGCACGCTGTTGGGAAGCTGTTGCTTGATTGACAAAGGGCTTGATCGGGGGCTTTGCACACATTGCTAGATTACCCTCTATTCTCTTGTCAAACCCATTCCCCTCAGCTACAAAAGGCGGGCCAGTCAGGATCGCAGGTAAGGTAACCCCACCTCCCGGAAGACATGTGGCCCGTCATTTGTTTTCTCTAATTTTCTTTTTCTCTTTGTCCTCTGAGGTTGTAATTGTTTAATGTTGCTCCTTACTTTTCTTTTTTACTGTACTTTGTTTCTCTGTTCTACCCATCGTCATATTTTGGACGTTCGTCTGCAGGATTCTAAAATGCTAATTTCCAGAGACAGTGGCTGTAAAATGCCTAAAAACACTGTGACTACACTGGTTCAGTGGCTATGGTGCAGTTCAACAGTTGAACCGTACCATATACTGACTCTATTCCTGCAAATCTGTGTTAAATCACAGCAGTGCTGGCAGGAAGAGCCTCATTATATTGGCACACTCACAACCATAAACGAGTGGAAAAGGTTGGAAAGATGTCTTTCCCATCCAAGGGGAAAGGGCTGAGCCAGAACAGAGGCTGTTTTTCCATGTTTCACTTCAGCTTTTAGGATCCTCCAGTCTGATGTCATTGGTGATTACCTACCACAGTCTAGCCATTGATTGAGACTCGCCCTCTGACCTGCAAAGGTCCCCTGGGGTCATGGTGGGTGTGAAAGTCTGTGGAAAGGAGGGAGGAGGGTACGGCCCCTCAGACACTGGACTGCAGGTCAGTTTGGTGGCATCCTCATCAATGGTTCATATCAGACAAGGAGGAGAATTTGGTCCTTGATCTGTGTCTAGGGGCATTTTAGAGGTCAATGAGACCTCACCTTTTGGCCTTTTAACCTTCTGCCCTCTGCCCTCTGACCTCCCTTGTGACCTAATTAAACCACGGGCTGTCTCATTCGGAGAGTCTTGTCTCTCTCTCTCATCCTTTGGTTTAGTTTGCATGAATGGCTGTGTGTTTCTCAGTGGAGTGTAGTGTACCGTGCAGTGACACAGTGCAGGGTCGGCGTTGTTATCGTTGGGTATAATACTGTCGTGGTTATTGTTGCAGTGATATTTCTCTTCTCATCTCTATTTTTATTTTCAGTGTTTAGTCTCATTCCAGCTGTCTCATGATGGTTGACTTCAGTCTGTTACCCAGTGTGTGTATTGTGATCTGTAGTGGTGTTTTTAATTGTAAGAAGGAGTTTCTTTCTGTGCCCTGCAGTATCGCACATTTGACCCATGTAAGCAGCTGTGGTGTAGCCACCCAGACAATCCCTTCTTCTGCAAGACCAAGAAAGGACCGCCTATTGATGGCACCATGTGCGGGAATGGGAAGGTATTTATACACTGTTGTCCTTTTACCATGCATTTTGTTGAAGAAAAATAACTGGATGGTACACTGCATCCAAATAGCAACTGTGTTTTGAATTCTTTGCCTGTTGCAGCATTGCTTTAAAGGTCACTGCATCTGGTTGACACCTGACATCATAAAGCAAGATGGAAACTGGGGTTCATGGAGTGAGTTTGGCCAGTGCTCCCGCACCTGTGGTGGAGGAGTACAGTTCCGCACACGCGACTGTGACAATCCTAGGTATGAAACGGTGTGTGTGTGTGTGTGTGTTTGTGTGTGTGTGTGTGTGTGTGTGTGTCCTAAAGTAAAAGTACTGCTACCACACAGTGAAATTACTCCATTACATGTGATACTACCTGCATTCAAAACTTCAGCAGTATCAGCATCAAAATGTACTTAAATTATCAAAAGTAAAAGTAGTCATTATGCAGAATGGACCCACTCTGATTGTTTTATATTCCAAATATATTGTTGGGTTGTTATTATTGATGCATTTATGTAAGCAGCATTTTACTGTTGTCCGTATAGTGCTCATTAAACTATGAAATATACTGTTATGAGGTTTATTTAAAACATGTCTAATCACTTTAACCCATTAAGGCCTAAAGCGCCTGGAAAAAAATGCCTGGAAAACCTATGGGCGATTTTCAAATGACCCCCTAAAACCTGAAGTTTTTCTGGAAATTCAACACCTACTAAATAATAGATTTTTCAGCCTCTGTAGCAGATAAAAATGAAATTCAAAAAGTATTTGAGAGCTTATACCCGTGGCTTTCATACGAAGTTGAGTTTATTTGTCCAAACCTTCAATACATTTTTTTAAAAAATCAACAAACTCAGCAAATGTTACATTTGTCTGAATAAAAAATCCTATACATAATACTAATACATGCCCATTAGCAAGATGCAAACATGATATGACCACTGGAAGAACAAGACATAGTTCTCATTAGCCTACTGTAATAAAAAAAAAAAGTATCATAATAATAATAATAATAATAATAATAAATAATAATAATACATTTTATATATTGCACTTTTCAGGGTACTCAACGACGCATAAAGTAATATAAGACATAAACAGTCATGATTTCTTATATCATCATCACAATCAATTAGCCTATTATTATTATTAATATTAATATATTATTAATAATATTATTATCTCCAGATGGCCACAAATCTGTCTGTTCTTTGGTGAAAATATGTCGTCTAAAAACATATTCCTCATCCATAAATGCCGGTCGATTGGTTCCGAGGGTTCAAAGTCCGGATCAGCAATTAAATGATCGGCGCTGTAATCATCTAGATCTCTTCCGTCACTTACTGCTGAGCTCCTCCGCTATAGTCGTCTTCCTCCATGATTTATAAGTTCTGGAAAAGTCCGATGTTGCATTGCGACACTCCCGCTTGTATTCTGATCATGATTCTGATACATTTCACTGGCCAGGGGACCGAAAATAGGTGGAAAAAAATACAAATACTACAAAATCACATATCCGCTGTCCCGGCCTTAATGGTAGAGTGACGCAACAGCACTCCCGGCTTTAATGGTAGAAATGCGGTAATGCTTTCCCGGCGTCAGTGGGTTAAATTGATCATGTTTTTATGTTAAATATTGACTTGAAAAGTAACAAAAGCTGTCAGCTAAATGTAGTGGAGTAAAAAGTACAAAGTATAAAGTTACATAAAAAGGAAATACTCAAGTAAACAAGTACAAGTACCTCAAAATGATACTTAAGTACACTACTTGAGTAAATGTAATTAGTTACTTTCTACCATTTGTGTGTGTGTGTGTGTGTGTGTATGTGTGTGTGTGTGTGTGTGTGTGTGTGTGTGTGTGCGTGTGCGTGCATGCGCGTAAAAAAGTGAAATTGCAACTTTTCAGTCTGTCCTCCTAATTTTTTCCAAATCCAGCTTTAGCTGAATCAAAAAAATAATCTGGTGATCCTTTTTTTTTAGGTCTGATCTAACTGTTTTCTCTCCGGTGCTCATGACTTCGGTCTATGTTTTTCCGATCATTTTATAAGTTAAAAGAATGTTTTGGCATGAGAAGCTTGTGAAAAAGTGTTTGTTGGCCACAAGAGGTGCCCTGTTCTAGATTGGACATTTTCTTCCAGGTGAGTTTTAATTTTTTCCATGCACAAGGTTGTATTGTGTTTTATACAGTGGCGTTCAATATAATAGTTGTCCAATGTGACTAACCAGATTAATCCAGGTTTTTAGTATATATCACGAATGCTGGATCTTGTTGGTTTTCTGAGAATCTACTGCACCTACTGGTACCTTGTTTGCCATGTAGCAATAAAAAATATCCTAAAAACCTGAATTAATCTGGTTAGTCACATTGGACTGCTATTATATTGAACACTACTGTATTGCGTGTTTACAAAATGATTCTGACCAAATAAAAATAAAAATTGAGATCAGACTTAAAAAAATAGATCACCAGATTCTTTTCTCACTTCCATTAGTTGTTGATAATTAACCTCTGAAATGTGTTGCACTGACTCTTGATAGTGAAAATGTACTCCATTAACATAGATCAAGTTAATCTGCACGGGTGTAAAATGTATACTTTTTAACCCAATTTTCCGAATTGAAAAACAAAACATTTTATGATAATACGTCTTCTGCCTCCCAGACCAGCCAATGGCGGCCGTACCTGTGTGGGGGCGACTTACCAGTTTCAGATGTGCAACACCAACGAGTGCGAGGATATCTACAGCGACATGAGAGAGGAACAGTGCCATGCTTGGGACCCCCGCTTTGAAATCCACAACAACAAGCAACACTGGCTGCCTTATGAACACACTGAACGTGAGTATAGAGATGGACACAGAAAGAAAGACAGGGGCTGTGAGAATAAAGTCACCAGCCGGAGAATGACAAACCAAAAGTAATGATGCACTGTGGAAGTTGTGAATAGGAATGAAAGCCAAAAAAGAGGAAGCAAACACATAATTCTTTAGTGCGGTTTGGTTTTGAGGGTTTTTTATATATAGGCTGTGTTATGTTAAGGTCATTGGCATCTGGCTGTCCTGCTGAGTGCAGCTTTGAGCTACGACTACGCCCTCCCATAAAAACATGCCATCTCTTTGGAAATCTCTTTAAAAACAATCTTCTTTGAACTCAGTGTCTTCTCTATCTCCTCCCATTCCCTGATGTTGTTTGAACTTGACTAACCCTCTTTTCCTCCGTCTTTTGTCTCCATCCATGTATCAGTTACACAGATGTGGACAGAGTTCTCCACACAATATCCCAAACCTCTTTACGCTAAAATGTTTGTGTGTGTGGTTGTCAGACCTACGCTGTCGCTAAGTGGAGGTGTCACTGCCTTTCTGATAGGTATTAAATTATCATCCAACTAAAGGGCAGGCCCAAAGTAAAGTGCTGAGCTGTCTCCATATCTAATCTAAGGTCACGCTACGCACACTCCGCTAAGAGGGGCCTTGCTAGATTGTTTTTTCTCCGTTCTTATCATTTCTAAATGCCATATTTTTCAGCAAGGCTTTCTCAGTCTCAAATTACTTTCCTGTGAGTGTGTGTTAGCACAGAGATGTGTGTGTGTGTGTGTGTGTGTGTGTGTGTGTGTGTGTGTGTGTGTGTGTGTGTGTGTGTGAGGGAGAGAGAAAGAGAGAGAGAGAGAAGTGAACAGGGAGGTGAAATTGAATTCCATTCATGGTTTGTCATCTCATGAGTTTCAGATAGTGTTAGGAGAGGAAAAGAGTGTGTCTGCTCCAAGTGTGAAATTGTAGTATTTGTTTAGAGACGTTAGACACACTGTTGCTTTTTTGTCTCTATTCAGGGCTTCTCCCAAGTCAGCGGATATACTGTTATACACTCTTGAGCAAAGAAATATGAGACGTAAGGCTGCCCTGTGTGTGTGGCTGTTCAACAGGCTGTTCAGAGGGATCCATCCATCATTCAACTTTTACACCTTGGACCCCCTAGACACATACAAATCAAATAAAGCTGATTATGTTTAATTTATTCATATTTGCATGGTTAACCCTTTATCAGGCAAAGAACTATATTTGGTAACTTCAGGTAATATTTCGAGAAAAAAGTTGCAAATTTACTAGATTGAAAGTGGCAAATCTGTGCGAAAAAAAGTAGCAGATTTACGAGAAAAAAGTGGTAAAAAAGCAACTTTTTTTCTCGTAGATTTGCCACTTTAATCTCATAAACTTTTTTCTTAAAAAAAATATTTGTATATGTTTTTTTTTACACATTCTGGCAGTATGTAATATCCTCCAATATTCTCTAGGGTCGAAATTTGGAATTTGCAGGTATTTCAATGAGTGCCCTATTAAGGGTTAAAGTGGTGAATCTGGGAGAAAAAAGTAGTTTTTTTCCCCACTTTTTTCTCATAAATCTGCAACTTTTTTCGCACATATTTGCCTCTTCAAATCTCTTAAGTCTGCGACTTTTTTTCTTGTAGATTTGCCACTTTAATCTAGAAAATTTGCAACTTTTTTCTCGAAATATTACCTGAAGTTACCAAATACAGTTCTTTGCCTGATAAAGGTTTAAAGGTGAGCCAGTAGAATACTAAGTTCTTACCAGCCTTAAACTACAGTAAATATTCAGTAAAACATACAAAATAAAAGTCTTCTGAACTATTTTCATATCACAATACACACACATTTTCGCACCTTTAAACTTGTACTAAAGTCTCACATTTCGAAGCAAATTTGAGAAAACTTCCTCAAATCTTAAAGGCATAGTTCAGACTTATGGGAGTGGGGTTGTATGAGGTTCTTACAGTACCTATAGCAGATGGTGGTCAGCAAACCCCCAGTTTGAAGAAGCCGGTAGGAAGACAAACATAGTAGCCAAAAAAAAATACTGCTGAGGTTGGGGGCAGCAGCGAAATGTAACTACTGTAGATGAAACACTATGACTATGGATAGGTACCTCGTATAACCCCACTTCTTTTTTTTATGATTGACATTGACATTTGACATTTGACCTTTTCTTTTTCTTTTCTTTTCTTTTTTACAACATAACAAGCACCAATATCTTGTGAAATAGATATCAATAGTATACATGGCCTGGGCACCACAAAAAGTAAGACAGAAAAGTTAACAAAAAAACAAAGGAAATTACAAAATAAGTAAATAATACGAAAAATAAAATTGAAAACACAGGGTATACTTTAAATATTTCTCTATGACTCTGCAATGACAGAAACATCAATCAGAAAGAAGGATTTAGTGCTGAACAAACCCAAGCCCATATAACCCCACTTCAAAATATCCAAACTATCCCTTTAAAAAAAAATTTTTTCAGTAGCTTTTTTTCTTTTTTTATGGTGGAAATTATATTTGACTGTGTAGTGTTTATGTGTAGCTACTTGGATTGAGTGGCTTATATCCATATCCATATAGGGAGGTATATACAGGTGCATCTCAATAAATTACATTATCATAGAAAAGTTTATTTATGTCAGTAATTCAATTCAAAAAGTGGAAATAACACATTATATAGATATCCATTACACACAGAATGAAACATTTCATGTCTTAATTTATTTAATTTCTTCTAAGTATAATGAAATGGCTTACATTTAATGAAGACCTAAAATTCAGTGTTACAAAAAAATTGAATATTACAAAAGACCAATTTTAAAAAGTATGTTTAATATGGAAATGTTGGCCTCTGAAAAGTATGTCCATCTATATGCAGTCAATACTTGGTTGGGGCTATTTGACTTGAACTACTGGAAATTAACTTTTCTATGATATTCTAATGTATTAAGATGCACCTATATTCATTTTTAGATATATTACAGATCCATCTACACTCATAAGTAAAATTACCTGTAATGCACACACAGGCTCTCTTGATTATCACAGCATATTTCACAAACTGCAGAAGAGAGTTTCTGTGCTTTCTCAGCTCATCCTGAGAAAAGTGTGTTTTCTCTACTTATTATAATTCAACAGTAGCACGTCTGCCACCTGCTTATTAGTGTCAAAGCACCATAAGACAAGGTCTCTGGATTATGTCCATGTGTAATAAATGTGATGCAGTAGGAGTGTTCATTCTCACTGGGATGGACTGCCAGGTTTTGTCTCTGGAGGCTCATGTAGTTGTAGCATGACTCACACAGACAGACACAATGAGACGGAGCGCCACGCTGACTCACGGAGAGCTCATTCAGAAAATAAAAAATAATCACATGGTTGTAAAGATGAAGTCATCAAAATGGATTGCAAATATGCCAAATGGGTCATTTGTGTGTGGTTTGTTTGTTTTTCCTCTAGCCAACAAACGCTGCCACCTGCATTGCCAATCCAAAGAGACACGAGATGTGGTCTTCATGCAGAGAATGGTCCTGGACGGCACGCGCTGTTCTTACAAGGACCCCCACAGTGTGTGTGTGCGTGGGGAATGTGAGGTGAGTGACGTTATGTGTGTTAGAGGGCAAGACAGCTGCATGTAGTCAGATCTGCATGTGTCAAACTTTCCATGTCCTCATGAACAGAAAGTGGGCTGCGACGGTGTGGTCGGCTCCTCAAAGCAGGACGACAAGTGTGGAGTGTGTGGAGGAGACAACTCTAGCTGCAAAACCTTCAAAGACACAATCACACGTACTGCCAAGAAACAAGGTGAGAACACAGAAACAGTAACAGTCACAATAACCATTATCTTAATCGAGGACAGGCATGACATCAGCGTAGCAGCTGTCTATCATGCTGCAGAGTACAAGATAAAAAGTTGGCCTCTGCTTTTTGTCTGCACACCATGTTTAGTTATGTTCAGCTAAACATCGCCCTCTAGAGGAAGATTTGTAACAAACCCTCAGTGAGATCTGAGTTGACATGTTTCCATGTGAGTCAAACACTGCCAAGAAGTTACGTCAAACACCCTTCATGAGCAAATGTTTATTAGTATATTATCTAACCCTTGTTGCGGGACAACATATTACAGGACCAAAATTCCCAGAATCAGATGATTACTTTGGATTAAAAACAAGTCACGACTGTAACTAGTGAGCTGGGATACTTAGTTGAAATGAGTAAGAGCTTGTTACTGGATTAGCTGAGTCTTTCAGTCAGGAAACTGTAAAATTAGATTTTAATGATGTTTGAGTCACGAACCAGACTTGTGTTTCATTTCAGGTTTCCTCAAAGTTCTAGAGGTCCCCAGAGGAGCGAGACACTTACTGATCCAAGAGCTGAAAGCCACCTCACACACTTTAGGTATCTGACTTATTTCACTGTTTTTCTTTTCAGTGTGTTTATATTGTATTATATAATATACAAGTGTGGTAGAAGTGTAATCAGTGAATATTTCTCCCATCGACAGCTGTAAAAAATGTGGCATCAGGACTGTTTTTCTTAAATGGGGAAAACGATTACCCAGAAACCCACTCGGTCATAGAAAAGGGCGTGGAGTGGGAATATGAGAATGACAACGACAAGGAGACACTTCAGACCACCGGTCCTCTCAGACATGGAATTCTGATCATGGTACATTTAAAATGAGTGTTAAATTTACACATTTTACACTCAAAATATCAGGTTTTTATATTCTTCTTTCTTTCTGTTTGTAGATGAAACTACATGGAGATGAGGATGTGAATTTGTCGTATAAGTACATGATGAACATGGACAGTGACTCTGCCATTCAGAACAACATGCTGGTGGAGGACAGTGCTTATGAATGGGCTCCAAAGAAATGGTCCTACTGCTCCAAGCCCTGCGGCGGAGGTACACTGGATCAACGACAATAATTGTGTCTCTGAGATCAACTATGTGCTTTCACTGTGCTTTGGCTGCTGGATGATGGCAAAAATCATAATCACAATTATTTTTGATCTTTATTAGCAATCTTTAAAGATCATTTCACTGTAAACAGATCAAAAAATATGTAAAAAAAAAAAAAAAGATTAAAAAAAATACATATATACATTTATATACTTTTACATAAATAAACAAAATAAATAAATTAGATTAAATCTAAAAAGATTTACTATGTTAAAACTTTAGTACACAACCTAATAAAAACTACTTAGCCTTATTCAATATATAAAAGCAACAAATTGATATAAATTAGATTCTGTAAATATGTTGTAGTGCACTGCCACTCCTACTGAAAACTCTTAATTATATATTCAGCTTTTCAGAAAACTATTCAAGTTTTCACTATTCCAGCAGGACTCAACTAAAACGGGTGAAAGCGCACCACTGTCAAGGAAATGGGTGCGCTGGATTATTAACACAAAACAAAACAAAACAAGACCATCAAAGTGAAGCGGAATGTGGCACAATAATATTTTTATATCCAAAATTAGACTTGAAAGTAAAATTCAATTAATCGTGCAGCCCTACTGTCTGTATGTTCCTGTGCTTACATTTTTTCTCCATCCTCCCCCCTGTAGGGAAGCAGTACCTGCGGTACGGCTGCAGAAGGAAAGTTGACAGTAAGATGGTCCACAAGAGCTTCTGTAACAAATCCAACATGAAGCCTAGAGGGGACACGAGAGACTGCAACCAGAAGCCCTGCCCTCCACCCATGTATGCATTGTATTACTTGTCACCAACTGTAAAAATATAACAAACTGTGATACTGACAACATCAGGCTTTTTTTTGCATTCAGCTGCCCTGTCTTCCCTCCTCTTTCATTGTTTACTTCAGTATTTTGGCACTTTGAAATGCCCTCAGAACTCCTGTTTTTTTCTCTCTCCCGTGGTGCTCTCCAGCTGGGTGACAGGGGAGTGGCAGAACTGCAGCAAACCATGTGGAAAGACGGGGATGCAAATCCGCTCGGTCAGCTGTGTACAGCCATCAGATGACAACACCACACGCTCCATCCACAATAAACACTGCAACGACGACCGGCCCGAGACTCGCAGACCCTGCAACCGACACCCCTGTCCCACCCAGTGGAGAGTGGGGCCGTGGTCGCAGGTACGCCGGCTGAACATGTGTCAGCAGGAATCACAAATCAAGCAGGAAATTGGAAAGTAATGTTTGGCCAGTTTGAGCTTTTGAAGGAAAATAGTTTTACTGATATTTTAGCTGGTATTTTGTTAGACAGTCAGTGTTTTCAATATCACAAGACTCCCTTAGAAGTGAATTCTTGGCAGGTTTGACAGGCCTCGGAGAAACAGATCATGGCTTTGTACTACTTTACATTTTGTGAACTTGAAAACATTTTATGTCCATATTTGCCAAGTGATTTGTTACAATGTGCTGGATCTTGTTTGTGTTTGTTTCTCCAGTGCTCAGTGACATGTGGCAATGGGACCCAGCAGAGGCAGGCTTTGTGCCACACGAGGGACAACACCATCGGCCTGTGTCTGGACAGTAAGCCCGACACCATCAGAGTGTGTCGTCTGGATCCATGTCCAAGTGAGTGTTAAGTTGTTATTTACAACCTATACATCCCAGAGCAAACTGTATGTCTTTGTGCTTTACAATTGGCCATTGTAGGCTTTTTGTAATTTTAAAAAATAGTAATTATTTTTGGCTGTGTTATTGCATGTGGCATAAATTAAACTGTTTATTATTAGAAATCTATAATTAATGGTGTAGCCAAAATACAGAAACTCAGACCTTCAAGGACAAAAATATGTTCCTTGAAACCCATTCAAACCAAAATGCCATCCATCACGCCATGAAATCCTGCATTCTAGTACATAATGCTTTCTTTCTCAAGCCCTGGTAGATTGATCTGTTTTTGTCCTATGGGCCAAACACATGCTATTTTCCAGGTTTAATTATATGATATAAGAGTTCCATTCCCACCTTAACTATTCTATCACTCTGTCCTCTTTTCTCTGCAGGGGGCTCATCAGACAAGAACGGCAACATCCTGATCCAGTGGCTGTCTCGCCACCCGAAGCTCTCCTCACGTAAAACCTCCCTCTATAGTTCCCAGCCTGGCCTCCACAGCAGCAGCCGCAGCTGCATGTCTGTCCTCTGCTGGGCCCTGCCCATCTCTGTCCTCCTGTCTCTTCAGGGCCGGCCCCGGCTGGCCCCCTGACCTTCCCCACGGCCCGTGCCTGTGCCCACGCCCGTGAGCGAGCGGCAAAGCTTTCGCTTCTCTTTTGGGGGGGGGATGTTGCCTCTCTCTCTCTGTGTCTGAGACGGCTCTGACTGGGGGGAGGTCTCTGGCTCCTGTGTGTGCTAGTTGGTTCTCTCTTGCTCTGTCTCTCTTTCTATCTCTCTCTCTCTCCTTTGTGGAGCATTGTGTTGTAACCGCTGGCCAGTCGAAAACTCAAAAGATCAACAAAAAATGTGATGTGAAAAGGATTCGAAGTGACAAGGCGGACAGGTTTTCATGGGCACATCCTGAAACGTGTCGAAGAGCTGTTCATGTGTGAGGGGACCCCCCTCTGCATTTGGCGGCCATGTTTTGCGCGAGCTAGCTGCGTGTTGTCATGGGTTACCACTCCTGAGATGCAGCTGCGCTCTTTTCTTTTTGTAGCGCACTGTCATTGTGGGGAGAAACAGGTGTGAAAATAAACAGAAAAGGTATATAAATATCTATATAGAAAAAAAAGTTACAAAAAAAAATGAAAGCTTTATTGTGAATGTGATCTTGTCACAATGAGGACATCTTTGCTAAAGTGCTCATCTGACATCCTGGTTCCATTCGAGGATGAGAATGGCGTCTCATTCTACGTTCCATTCTCCGATTGACAGGAACTTAGCACAGGGACAGGAAGTGACATCAGTAAACCTTTTGATTTTTGGGGGAGGGAAATGTAAGGTGAAGAATCTTGAAGAAAGGCTAATTTAAAAAAAACACACAAAAAAACAGGGTAGTCTGACCGCTTGAGGTTGCTTCCCATTTCACCTCATCATCAGCCATCCTCTCTTTGACTGTTATACTAAAGTTCAATAAATGCAGCTTATTTGTGCTTGCAGACTTTAAACAAATACATCTATAAATATATTTGTATTTATATATACCTATAAATCTAAATCTATATGAGTAACAATAATATTAATAATGTTTTACCATGAATAAGCTGTAGCTTATTTGCCTAAAACCTTTGGACTGCTATTGATCGCTTAGATCCTTGACTGTTATGTGTATTTTTTTATTGATTTTACATAAATACAGATAAATATTTAATAAAGGTAAAGTGTTTCGGGGGGAAGGGGTTAGACCTATATTATGCAGGACTTGGTCAGTTAGTTGCCTCTCCATTCTCTCAGATGGATCAGTGGTTTACTGTCACTTTCTTTAAGGATAGGATCACGTTTTGTCATGCACATTTGCATCCATCACCTGTATGTATGTGCATACATGTGTGTGAGTGTGTTAGTGCGTGTGTGTGTGTGTGTGTGTGTGTGTGTGTGAGAGAGTGTGTGTGGATGCATGTGTGTCTTGTTTGTAAATCCAGATGAGTGAGGGAATGATTGATTACACTTGTCTTGTCAGTGAAAGTGTGTCTGATTGTGTTTGTGTGTGTGTGTACATGTGTATGTGTGTGGAGCTTCATCATTCGGGCTTTTACACATCGCGATCAGATACAGAAATACCTCATAAACTTTGATTTGAGAGTGTCAGATGATCTCATTTTATTTTGATGAACATTAACCACATGAACAATGCCTTATCTTGGATTGAATGTAATGGCATTTATCTGTGAAAGAGATGGCTTTACTCATTCAAAGTTTCACTCGGAATAGAGGCAGCTTCAAACCAACTTAACAAACTCACACCCGCCAACCATCAAACCTACCAAGGTGATGTTGGACCAATGTCCGACTACTGGGAAGGGTTTACAAAGGGCCTAGGGTATCGACACATGGCATCTAGAAAAAAAAAAAACACTTCAGACTTGTCATTGTATTGTGATCACATATTTCTGTTGTGACTATGTAGCGAGCTATCCAAGGTTTCCTTCTGCTGGAGTTGGACTGTATGAGACCAAGCCAGACCTAGCAGTGCGACTGTATATAACATTGGTGTTGACTGTATTTAATAATGTTCATGACTGTTATCTTCTTCTATAATATTCTATACTATGGGTAACTGTTTTGTGGCTTCACTGGCCTGCTGCGTGGGGCTGGCTAACGTTTGGCTAACGTTGAAGAAACATTCAGATGGACTACGTGCACTGCGTCTATATGCACTTTGATTTATCAGGGAAATTTTATTAATGTTTTGTAAATGTTTCATATGACACTTAATGTGCCATTCCAGTTTTTACATCATCATGGAAATTATGTATTTCATTTAAACAGCAAATATCATTTATGTACTTCATGTTTTTCTTTTCAATCGGTAAACAGATTGACTGGTTGATTTCCAAGTAATGAAGTGTTTTACCAAAGTGACTGTGAACTTGTAACTTTCGATACAGTTGAATTATTTTTCTTAAGAAAAGAATATATCTATATATTGAGCAGGGGGGGCGTACATCTCATTGTTTCAGTTACTGTCATTCTCAACAGCAAAGTTGTATCAATAAAATGTTTTAAAAAGTGTGATCTTTCTCCCACCGGGAATGTTCACTGGCTAGATCCTTTGTCAGAGAAAATGTCAAACATTGCCAGGAGAACATCGTTATTTTCACTGGCATGGTACAAAAAGGGTCAAGTCAAACCTGAATTAAAGACGACACAAAGCAATAAGCAAGAATAAGTAAGAGGAAGTCCAAATTAGAAAATTCAGAACAAATAAGTTATATTTACAACACAAGACTAGAAACCCTTCTTTTTCCATTTCAGTTGCTCTGGACTAATCTCATGACTGCTCTTGGTGTTTGGGTTTTTTCCCTCTTCCTTCCTGCATCCTCTGCTAACGGTCTGGCTTTACTACTGTACTCTGCACGGTGTGGAACCAACACACACACGCACGCACACACACATGCATTAATTAACTTTATGTATAAACAAACATGCACACAAAGACTAATGCAAATGTGACATTTTACTGTTCTGCCACATACATAGACATATCTGAGTAATCAGATCCATAAACGCACACCTCTTCATAGTCTCTACCACTGGCTGCACCCAGTCTCAGCTCTCTCTTCTCTCCTCCACAGGCCAGCGTTGTCATGGAGACCGCTCCGTCTTCTGTCGTATGGAGGCGGTGAAGCGCTATTGCCCTCTGCCGGAGTTCCAGCGCATGTGCTGCAAGTCCTGCTACAACGTCACCATTTGGGAGCCTCGACCCAACACTACCTCCACAACCACTGCCATAACCTCCATCCTGCCCACTTCTACAGCTCCTTCACCAGCCATTACTCTGAGCTCTAGCCTCACCACCATACAACCCACCACAGATGTCATCACCACCATTTCAGCTTCTACTATAGATCCCTGGACCAGCACTCATCCTCCTACTTTTACCACCACTGTTCCTCCATTCACACCTTCCACACTAAGTTCTACACAAGTTGTCACCACTCACACTTCAGCTGCCACCAACGCTCCTGTCCTCCCCAGTACCTATCCCATGGCAACCACGTCAGTCATTACTAGTTCTCCCAGTGTTACTGCTGATCCCCTACCTTTGCCTGCCCCAGACATAGACGACAACATGCCGAATAGTCCAACTACATCTGGTATCATAACTACTACACACCTTCAGGCAACAAACATTCCAACTATGAGTAATCCAACAGAAAGCAGGACAAAAGCGGATGGCCCACTAAAATCCAAGCCCAAAAAGATTCCACCAAAGAAAAACCCCAAAAAGGTGATTCCACCAAAGATCAAACCAAAGAACCCCAAAAAGGTGATTCCACCAAAGACCAATCCAAAGAAGAATACTGCGCTAAAAAATACTACAAGAAAAGATGTTCCACCAAAGATAAATCCCAAGAAGATTACTGCACTAAAAAATACTACAAGGAAAGACGTTCCACCAAAGACCAATCCCAAGAAGAAAACAAGTGTTACTCCAAAAAAGAATTCACCAGAGTACAGCAAGCCCCCAAAAAATAAAACAGAAAAAATAACTTCCAAAAAGACTTTTCAACTAAACACTACTCTCATAGAGACTACTCCACCAAACACTAATCCCATGGAAACTAGTCCACCAAGTACTACTCCCATAGAAACTAGTCTACAGGATACAACTCCAGTAGAGACTACTCCACCAAATACAACTCCCATAGAGACTACTCCACTAAACACTACTCCCATAGAGACTAATCAAACAAATACTACTCCCATACAGACTACTCCACCAAGCACTACTCCCATAGAGACTACTCCACCAAACACTACTCCCATAGAGACTACTCCACCAAATACCACTCCCATAGAGACTACTCCACCAAACACTACTCCCATAGAGACTAGTCCAACAAATACTACTCCCATACAGACAACTCCACCAAGCACTACTCCCATAGAGACTACTCCACCAAAGACTCCTCCCAAAAAGACAACTTCACTAAAGACTACTCCAGCAAAGACTACTTCCAAAAAGACTACTCCAGCAAAGACTACTCCCAAAAAGGCTACTCCCAAAAAGACTACTCCCAAAAAGGCTACTACAGCAAAGACTACTCCCAAAAAGGCTACTCCCAAAAAGACTACTCCAGTAAAACCTACTCCCAAAAGGACTACTCCTGTAAAACCTACTCCCAAAAAGACTACTCCAGCAAAGACTACTCCCCAAAAGGCTACTCCAGCAAAAACTACTCCCAAAAAGACTACTTCAGTAAAACCTACTCCCAAAAAAACTCCCCCTCTAAAGACCAATCTCAAAAAGACTCCTCCAGTGAAGACTACTTCTGAGAAAAAAAACAAACCCACACCCAAAAAGGAAGCTCCACTAAAGGCTAATCCCAAAAAGAACATTCAGCCAAAGGCCAAAGTTACAAAGAACACCCAAACCAAGAATCCTCAAAAGACTCCAAAACCAGGTCCCAAAAATGCCACAAACTCTCAGGCCAAGGTGAAAAAGATTGATACAAAAAAGAAAACACTTAAAACAGTGTCATATTATACCACAGCTCCTACCCCATATACAAGTCCAGAACAACTGAAAGAGTACTTTTCTTCCACTATCTCATCCAGCACTAGTGTATATGCAAACTCTGCAGGCATGCCAGAGTCCAGAATCAATATCACTTACATCAAAAACAACACAGGACCTACAGATGAAACTCCTCTGTGGTATTATGATGCCACAACACCCAGCACTTTAAGCAATGTTGTAACACCAAGTGGAATCGTTCATTTTGAAGAGGTCAGCATGCCCAGTGGAACCATGCCATACAGTGATTCCACAATGACCAGTAGCGGTGATGTTACAGTAACCAGTGGGACCATTATCAGTGGTGATGACATCACGGTGTCCTACAGCAATGTGGGAATGGTCAGTGACACCATGGTGCTAGATGACAGCCTCACCATGGTGATACCGACTATTAACAGTGAGGATATGACAGACCTCGCTTCCTCACCCTGGCTGGACATGTCTGAGTACATACCTGTGAACATCCCCATTCCCACGTCAACTTCAGACCCGGCAACAGCCTCACCTCCCTCCACCATCCCTCTAACAACAGAAAAACCAGTCATCACAACGACCACCAGTCCTCAGCGACGACCTGAGGAGAACAATGAGAACAACTCAATCGATGTCATATACAACAGGATTGTCGGCGTAGACAACGACATCTCCCAGAACAATTTGATCCCAAAGCGCCGGGTCAACCTCAGAGAAAGAACCAAGAACAAACGTATTCAGGAGCTTCTCGAGGAGAAGAGAAACTTTCTCCTCAGGATGAAGAGAGGCCATGCAGCATGATAGACCAAGCGCTGTCATTTCTCTTATAGAGATGAACGTTTCCTTTACAAACTTTTGTAAGCCCTGTTTAAACCCCTCTGAACTGTCATGGTGCTTTCTATCAGGCCTTTCTGGGAAAAAAAACTCTGTCATATCACTATTATGACAATCAGGACTGCAGAGACCGAATATCGTGGCCAAATGTTTGAACAGTTGCTTTGAATAAAGGAAAGCCCTTTAGAGTACAGATTGTAGCAGATTTGAAGCAAATCGCCTCGCCTGTGTCAACACAATAATGAGAAACAGAAGGGATGAAAAGTGCACATCTAGTTTGCCAGTTTGGCCAGCACTTCACAAATCCAAGCTTTTATCCCCCCAAACCACCCGCAGTCTTGTTAGAGGATTCATCAATGATGTAGATAAGGTGTAATGTTGTTTGTAAAATGGTATTATCCCTACTGGCACTTATTAAGCGACAAAATCTACCACCTAGAATCCAAATCCCCATATTATATTACAGCCCAGGACTGCAGCTCATTTCCCGACCAACATGTATCTTGTCTATCTCAGCCCCGAACAACAGCAACTGTAGGACAAGATGAAAATGTCTCCGGTTAAGTGGTCAGCACTCTGACTACATTATACACATAGGAGCTTTTGGTGGAAAACTATATGGCAATACTATAGAATCAGAAATTCAAAGTTTCCTTTTGGTTTAATTGAATTGTACAAAGTTTACACTGCTTGGATTATGTGCCTTATTCAAAGTAAATGTCCGTCTGACTACATGAGGTCTCTCATCTCTCAGGAAGTAAAGATACAGCATATTAAGGGACATTGCCAAACACATGGTGCTTCCTAAATTTTGATGATATATTTTGATATCTCACTAAGCGAGGTAGAAAAACAATATAAGTGAAGAGAAGAAGCTATATTGATATGCATTTTTGTTTGCATCTTTTTTTACGGTCAGTCAAATATGGTGCTTTTTTTGTCAGTGTTGCTAAAAGCGATGTCCCAGGTGCATTGTATAAAAAAAATACAAAAAATATTATCATAAAATAAAGAAGCCTGTTCGTATTAACTGTATTCAAATGGAAGCTTTTGGAGCAACTTTGTTATATTTTGATACTATTGGTACATCTCTAACTTGCAGCAGCTGCAAAAGCATCTATGGATATTTCTGTACGATATGTGTACATATGAAAAAGAACTTAATGTTTAATATTTATTAAAGTTTAAGTGCCTGTGGTATTTTGCAAACTGTCCTTGTCTTGTGTTTTCTTTTTCAGTGACAGTCATGCAGCTCTTTATCTTTTTGGCTTCAACTACTAGTTGTTATGTCACTCAGTCAACTCTGATAAACAACTGTGAGCCTCACTGCTGCATCAGCATATGACTGCACGACTTTTGTTTAAGCAGCATCAAATTTACATTAGCACCCTTACAAACTTTTCTTCAATCTGTATTAAACATCAGTTGCACAGTAGTGTAAAATCTGACACATAGGGGGAGACATTGCACCTGAAATCATGTTCAAGGTATTCATGTTTGAACTCAAACAACCGTTTTTATTGCCTTGTTTTTCATCTGAGCAGAATCAGAATATGAGGTTCAGACCATGACTGCATTTGGACTGATAATATTTCTAAAATATAAAGTCACTGATCGCTAAAATGGAATTTCAGTCTCTTGACAGAGCGGCTCCAGCACAAGTCATCTTTAATGTGATTACAAACTATTCAGGAATTTTTCAGTGTATATATATTGCACTCACTCTCATGCTACAGGTTTAGGCTCATCATAATCTGTTCATACCCTGTTGTTCATTGTTTGTAAAGTACTTGTAAAGTACTTGTAAAGTACGATACTTGGAGAGAAAAACAAACAAGGAAAAGCTTGTTTTTATTCCTTGTTCTCTTCCTCTGTCAGTCAGTTTTGTGGGTTTTTTGGTTTTGACTTCTTTTGGTGATTTCCCAACGCTGACTTCATCTGGCCTCTGTACAGCGGTCACACCAGTCTTGTTACGCTCATTAAATGTTCCCATGTGCAGCAAATTAGGACTGCATGGATGCAATATTGCTTACTGCTAGTTGCCATTTTATCCTCCTGGGAAACAAACAAAAAGTGTAGTTTACACCCAAATAATACCAGAAAAAGAAATATATTAAGGTATAAAATCACATCCCCACAAATTCAGTTGAAACATTTCTGTGTTCTGGGGAAAACTGAGGCCAAAATAGAGGAACATTAGTTTGCATTAGGGAATAATCACTGGAATCAAACAGCCCATTATGGTGAAGATTATGATCATTTTCGTGAGAGTATTTCAGAGAAGTGCTTTGTGAATTGTGTTGATTGTGCCGATAGTTTGGATACAACGATTGATCGGTGTTCAAAGTCTTGACAAAATGACAAAAATGTAACACTCAGTTTCAAAAGTCCACAATGTGCTTCTATTAACTGTAACTGCATTATATTGTAATATGATCTTGTTTTTGTCCACAGCCCCTGTGATTACAATTTCTCCCAAAAATATTTCAGAACAACTTTTTCTTGGAAAAGACAAGCAACTCTGTGAGGAAATTCCCCTCATGGCTGTTGTCAGGATACTTCTGGCAGCTGGAACTTACTTGACTTAAGCCCTTTGCTCCTCTTGGGTGCATAGGCCGCTAACGACTATCCTCCATTTCTCTCTGTTTAGGGTTTTTCGCTCAAGCTCTCCCCAGTTGAACCCACTCTCTGCAATTTCTGCCTCCACACTTCTTCTCTAACTGTTTCTGGGGCGACCTCTTTTCCTTTTCCCTTGTGGGTTCCATTTCAGGGCTTGTCGGGTGATGTTTGTGGCAGGCTTTCTGAGTGTGTGGCCAATCCAACTCCAACGCTCAACAATCCATAACTCCCTTCTTCAACTCAAAGTGTCTACCTACACACTGAAGCATTTTCCTGTATCAACCAAATTCTTATTGACCCATAAGTTGGTTGGAGTGGTTCAGGGCAGAGGAGAGGCACATTGAACAGATATGTTGCTTCCAAGTGTGTTTCTTACAGTTGCAGCTGAAAAAATAAAGCAAAGATTGTCATACACACCATAAGAAAACCTCCAAGCAACACATTCATTTAATGGAATACATAAATGTAATTCAAGTCAGATCTACTTATACCCTATAGGCCAGTTATACAGTATAAGATGGAAAAAATAGACTACACTGTAGGCATTCTCATATATTACATTTAATCACACAGGTACAATACGAGCCTCAAGCTGTTTTTTAGAATTTTTTAAATGTATTTATTTTTTTATATTTTCTCTCTTTTACATGTTCTTGCTGTCCAGCAGCTTTTTTTTTGCGGTGATATTTTTTGCAAGCTGCCCTCTCTGCAGTTTAGCAACTGTATCTGTGTTGTGGTTTGCCTGGGTTATGTTCTACATATGTAACTAATATATTTCTCTTCATTTGAAAAAATAAAATAAAATAAGACATGTTGCGAACCCTGCCGCTTTCACATTAACATGGACCTGGTAAATGGTAAATGGACCTGCACTTAAATAGCGCTTTTCTAGTCTCTTTGCAACCACTCAAAGCGCTTTACACTACAGACTGCACTCATTCACCCGTTCACACACACATTCATACTGGTGGCAGAGGCTACCCTAAACGATGCCACCTGCCACCGTTGGGAATTCATTCACACACTGATGAACACAGCATTGGGAGCAATTTTGGGATTCAGTATCTTGCTCAAGGATACTTCAACATGTAGGCTGCCATGGACCTTTTGACTTCAACAAAAAAAAATTGTTTTTTTACTTGAAAACTTACATTTTATATTTATAAGAAAATATGTAGCTGCGTGAGTACTGCGGTGTCCTGTTGGTGTGTGACTGACACACACACACACACACACACACACACACACACACGTGCAACAACGGGATAATTTCACCAAAAGTCTGCTAATGCCTTACCCTCACACCGGGTTGGTTGGTTCCTGGCTACATGATGGTAAAATGGTTAGCACTGACGTCACACAGCAAGAGGGTTGTAGGTTTGAATCCGTGTTAATGGTTTTTTGTCGCTGTGTCTGCCTGCGATAGTCTGGCCACCTACGTCCAAGCTGGGATTGGCTTGAGTTTGGAAAAGTGGTAAAGGATAATGATGCCTTATGTAAGGCAGAGGGCAGCCTAAACACGGACACAGGAAGCGCGATGAAGTGACAGAAATAGTGGCTCGGGCCAAGTACAACAAGCAGGAGTTTGATAAGAAAACAAGTGTAATGTTTGTTTACCTGAATGTTAGAGCATGTGTGTCCCCACCAGTCTGAATTATCTGAGGAACTGTGTAGCAGTTAGCCGCTAAGATAAAATAAATTAAAAATATAACGAAATAAATTAAAAATTTAAATAAAATTTTGTTTTTGCAAGATATCCACTTAAACTTGATTAAAAGCCAGGAAGAAAAAGTGTGTTTTTATGGAGGATTTAAAAACTTCAAAAGATCCTGCAGATCGAATGTGCCAGGGCAGGTTATTCCAGAGCCTTGGGGCCGCTGCCACAAAGGCACGGTCACCTTTGGTTTTTAGTCTGGTTTTAGG
Organism: Centropristis striata; assembly: GCF_030273125.1. Taxonomy (NCBI): domain Eukaryota; kingdom Metazoa; phylum Chordata; class Actinopteri; order Perciformes; family Serranidae; genus Centropristis; species Centropristis striata. The sequence continues at coordinate 27,629,520 of NC_081528.1, read as the reverse complement.
GGCGACCAGTAGCAGCTGACTGGAGAATCTCAGTGTTCTGGCAGGGGCGTGGATTTTAAGGAGCTCGGTCAAATATTGAGGGGCTAGGCCATTAAGAGCTTTAAAAACAAACAATAACATTTTAAAATCTATTCTAAAAGCAACCGGGAGCCAGTGTAGCGAAGCAAGGACGGGTGTAATGTGGTCACGTTTGCGTGTGCCAGTAAGGAGACGGGCAGCTGCATTCTGAACCAGCTGCAGGCGGTGCAACAGTGAGTGGTCCAGGCCAACATACAATGAATTACAGTAATCCAGTCTGGTATTGATAAAAGCATGGATTACTGTCTCCAGATCTCGACGTGGCAGATACCCTTTTACTTTTGTTAAAATCCTTAAATGATAAAAACAGTTTTTTATGACCGAGCTAACCTGATGGTCGAGTTTCAGCCTGTCATCTAATATTATGTGTCTAGTAAGTAAAGGAATCGACTGCGTGCTTGCATTTAGCGCTGGATTCACTGCGAGCAGGAAAGCTATGTGGGGTCCTCTGATGAAGACATATTGGGCTGTTCGGATGCTACAAAGTCAGATACGCCATTGGTGATTGGAAAGGACTGTTGTTGTTCTGAGAAGCATTTCACCTTCACTGCTGTCTAGTTTTTTATCATTTCATGTGATTTCACTCTGTTGAGGATAAGGATTTAATCGACCGTACTACACCCAAGTGGCACGCAGCCCTGTGAACTAGTCACTGTGTGATCAGAAAGAAACCCTCAAAATATACCAGAGTAAATTCACAAATATACCAGAAAAATATTAAAAATTTACCAGAAAAAAAAATCACAATTATACCAGGAAAAAACTTGTTCTCTGAGATTATAAAGTGATACATTTGCGAGAGAGAAAAAACAATACCACATGCACATGTTAGCAACAGTATGGACCATGTCTGCATCAGGTAAGTTTATCTATATTGAAATTAATGAAGTTAGTAGGTTTTTGGTCTTTGCTTCATCATACAAAATACATACATTTTCATCAATTTGTAAATCCTGAGTCCCAGAGCACAGAGAGAGTCAGGGGGACAAAAAAAGTCACAGATTGTGTGATTAATTAAGTTGTCATATGGCTATTGTATGCTTGCATTAGTTAAGCAGTTGACCTCAATTTGAATGCAGTCCATGAATATGATGTTGCAGTGGCTAATTGTCTTTCTACAATATACTTACTATACTATATATACCATACTGAGTTGGTGTTCAGCTGAGAGCCATCAGCAAACAACTCAAGCCTTTCTTAATCTCTTTAATATGCATGCTATTTCCTCTAAACACACACCAACAAACACAAATGTCAGTGTGACTGGTGTTTAATCTTGTGTTTGTTGTTTCTTTCATGAATCTACATCCTGTAACTTCATTTAAAATTGAAGCCTGGTTGATGTTGCACCTCGTGTTTGTCATAAGCACAATTAACATTGATGAATGCAGTCAGTGTGCAGCCAGAGAGTATAACATGTCCGTGTGTGTCTGTGTGTCTTTGAGGCAAAGTTCTTTGTGGCTAATCCATTAGAGGGCCATAAAAACCTAGGAATCTTTTTATAGGGTGGATGCAAAGAAAACGTGACTCATCTGACTCATCAGAGGTCATGCTGCCACAAACAGACACACACACACACTCCCGTGTTATAGACTGTGTAGATATAAGAGGACTGGAAGCCTTTTTCTTCATACACAAGGGGCAGCTTGTTGACTAAAGGATGTGAAGCAGGATGTTGCTATGTATATGTGAACACTCTCGTGAGCAGTCCTGTGATCCTACACAAATACACCCTGTAAAATATTGATCATGATTGTGTGACATCATATATATATATATATATATATATGGATATATATATATATGGATATATATATACATATATATGTGTGTGTGTATATATATACGTGTGTGTGTATATATTTATATATATATGTATATATTAAGATGCACATCATCATTTTAGTTGTCAGATAAAATAAAAAATTTTAGAAAATATGTTTGATATATTTCATTATATTTTAATTTTTAATTATTATTATTATTATTATTATTATTATTAATAATAATAATAATAATAATAATAATAATAATAATAATAATAATAATAACATACTTTTTTAAAATCCAGTTCCTTATTTGAAACTGGATAAAGTATAACAAAACATTTTTTGTCAAATCTGCCCCCAAAAAAATCTAAAATCTTTTCTGCAGGTGTTGAGAGATTATATCGTACATTAACCCTGTGAAATGAATTAGTGCAAATATTGCAGGTTTTTTTTTTTTTTTTACAAACTTGAGCTGAATTAGGTCAGAGACCTGAATTTCCAAAAATGTCGCATGACCCCAAAAACAATTTATGTCATAAATGTCAGAGAAACAAGCCTCTCAATGGAAAGAAATCAATTGAGTACTAAATCTGACCAGGGAATTTAAAAAACACCCGCTGTCCCATTTTTATTGTCAAATGCTTTGCAAATAATAGACAATTTACCACAAAGCTGCCAAGTGGACAATCTCTGTGTTAATGTAACTCCTGTTACATCTGCACCTAAATCTTAAAATGAGTACGTCAAATTGTCCAGATAAATACAAGCTAAATGCTTGTCTGAGTCTTAAATATTAATTATTCATGGCTTCTAAATTTGTCTTAAGTCTTAGCTTACATGAACAAATCAATACATCCGTATACAAACTCATGGGCTATCACCCATCAAAATAATCTCAGTTTTGGATTCTTTGTTCAACGTGCAAGTGTACTAGAAATTTTTAATAATAATTATTTAATGAATTAAAAGTCAACTACTAGTACTACTACTCATATTCATATGATCCTTTTGATGTGAAGTATTCTTTTAATGAAACATTTCTTTTGTCTACATTTTAACAACATTTTGTGTAACATTAAATTGGTTTAAAGTGTCTCATTTTTTAGCGGCATAATTATTGATATAATTCATCCAGCAGAGGAGGTTGTTTAGGCCTTCCAACACGAGTAATATCAGCTGTGAGTTAAGTAAGTGAAATTATGATGCACATGCTTTACACAATTAGTGTCAAACATGTTTACAACAGCTCCACAATATGCTGGCTTCTTTGCATAAAGCATTTACCAAGATTACAGAGGATGACTGTGTTCACTTACAGTCAGTCATTTTTAGAAACAGCATTACTGAAAAAACAATTAAACTGTCTATTTTCCTCCCTCTGTTTTTGGTTTGTTTACCCCTCAGTCTCCTCATTCTGTAATCACCCTCCTTTCTTCATCTCTCTCGTCCCTCTTTCTCTGCCTCTGTTTTTCTCTCTCCATCAATACAATCGGCCAATGACAGAGCTTGGGCTGAGGAAATGGATGGTGTGTCTATTTTTAGAACCAGGGAAGGAGGGCAAACCAAAAGTAAGCTAGGGAGAGAGAGGGAGGAGGAGGAGGGATGTGAGGAGAAGATAAATCTGCATTCTACCGCTGCCTCTGGTCAGAGACAGTTGGAGCTACAGAGCGCGCTCAAGGAGAAGCAGCATCATTTGCGGGAGACACAGCATTATACATTTAAAGAAAAAGATATTTTGCTGCAAAAAGGCTGCAGACTTCTAGATTGCAAGAGTAAAGAAAAGAAGAAAATATCATCTGGACCCAACAAAGACAAAGGTGAGGGGGGTTGAGTGCTAAATCCTTACATAATTACTGAAAATGCATGAGGTGAAAATACACAGGGTGCCTATTCTGTGCTTCAGCACAGAGCTGCTGCCGTGGAACCATTTTTAGCCGTTGTATACTGAAGGTGTGGTCTAAATTTAGAAATGGTTACACCTTGGAAGAAACTGGGAGAGGCTGGCATTTTGGTTTGGCTTGCACTATTTTTGGCATGGAGGTTGAGACGAAAATATATTGTGGGCTACACTCAGGGTTGTAACAATATGGGGTTACTTAACAAAATATAAGCTCACACATTCTGTGGCTTTACATGACTGAGATGGCTTTTAAAATAGTCATCTATTTATGTTGCCTCTCTCTGCTCCTTGCTGGGATTGTTTGTATTTTGGTCTGTTTACATTGCAAAGTAAGCAGGAGTCTGAAATGGGGAAGAAGAGGAGAGGAAGACTTGTATGTGAATTAAATTTAATACACTCTGGGGCAAAAATAGATGGTCATGTTTTGGAGCACTGGAAAAAAAACTAATTAATGAGGTGTGACATGTGAAACTATACGCTTAACATAAATGTTGCTGTGAAATTGACAAAAGTTGTATGGATATGTTCAGTCTCTGACATGTTGTTAAATTCTTTTCTTGGATGTATAGCCCACAGATGTTGTTGGTGATATAAACTGTAATATGGCAGAACCATGCAGCCAACGCCTTTATTATAGCTGGTCAAATCATATCACCATCTCAGTTTTAACACTTACACTTACCTACTTACACAATCATTTTATCCAATCACTGTCCATTGTTGTTATTGCATCCAGTTATCTGCTTCTGCAAGAAAGTGAATTTACTATAAAACTGCTTCTATACTGTACATTACTGTCTGTTCCCAAACATTTGACAGATGTTGTTTTGGCTCTGAACATGATGTCTTTCCTCCTTATCTGTCTCTCAGCTATGAGGCCGCGGTCCAGACTGCTGTCCAAGAGAACACTCCTGCTGCCAACAATCAGAGAGGGCACTGAGGAGACGGTGAGGGATTTGAATGAGGCCAACACACTCCACATCGCTGGCTGTGGCCAGACTGTGTCCTCGGAGGACTACCTCCTCTCCATCTGCCACCTGGCCCACCCCACCTTCCCCAGCAGGGACGTCTCCTCTGACAACATCCACGCACGGCACCTGGACGCCATGCACCAGAGGCAGCGGCTAAGTGGAACCACATCGACCACCTTTGAATTCAGCTCCTCAGAGGAGGCACACGCCATCGATATGCAGAAGAGGGAGGAAAAAGGACTGAATGGCGAGCTGATGTTTGGCAACTCTGACCCTCTGGAGTATCTTTATGGACACCAGAACAATCTCTCAGGAGGCCTGAGAAGGGCATTTGTTGAGGAAAGGTTTATCAGGCAACATGGGAGCATATGGAAGGGCCAGGCTCGCTCTAGAGCTCACAGCATCCCCTGTGCTTCAAGTCCAGACCTCTCACGCCAACGCAAGAGCAGCTGCCCTGAGTTACACATCAGCAATAACACCTCTATTCCAAACATCTCCCCAAAGCACAGCTTCTCCAGACTGGAGGCCAGGAGAGGGAGCCCAGCAGATAGAGGAGCAGAGGAAGAGAGACAGAATCCAACCATCAAACAATCCCTCATCTCCCAGTGGATCTCTGACTGCAGGTCGGCATGGAGGGAGGCACGCGTACGAGCCTGCATGCTCCCCGCCATCGCTGAGATATAGGGCGGAAATGGACAGAAGTTGTGACAGAAGACATTCATGAATAAAATATCCTTATCTATTTCTGTCAGTGCATGGGACATTGACGTAAGGGGATATGTAAATGTGTATAATGCTGATAATTATAATTAAATAAACAGAGACAAGTAAATATTGTCATGATTGTCCATCTGTAATGTATTCTCATTATTAACTGGTACAACCTACCTGCACTATATGTATGCTGGCAATCATACAAATATAAAATTATAAAAGTAAACATATCTGCAAAATCTTTCATAAGTATGAATCAATAAAACATTGTTTTGATACTCTCAACCATACTGTCAAGTGAGTGTTTTTCTGTGCTATGATCAGTGTTTTCTTGCATGTGTGAATCCTTCGAAAGTGAACTCCCATCTCGGCTCTGCTGGTGCCAGGCGTTGGAGTTTCTATGGTAACTGTCATGTGATCCTGCTCTGGCAAACACAAGCATGGAGGAACACAGGCTGAGCAAAGATGACACCACTCAGTGTAAACATGTAGATGCAGGTCATCAGGGTTGAGTTATACGGCTGCTGTTGACTGCATGTCACACTTAAAAGCATACAAATCACTGATTCATGTGAATACATTTCAATATTGATTCAGAATTGTTTTTTTAAATTATTGTTTAGTTGTAGAAAGAAAAATAAACATTTGCTATGATTAACAAGAATTGTTTTCATCTGCCACACAACATAAAGCCCCCGGCTGTAGGTTTTAATTTTTCACACTAGAGGGCAGGCTTAGAAAACACAACATACACAATCCATCACACATTTTATAACTCAATCTGCTGTACACCAAAAAGGGGCCATGAATACACATTCATTGAAAACTAAAACATCTGAGGTTATAGTGAAAGTGTTAAATTTCCAGATTTAATGTGGAATTAGGGATTATTACCAACATTTTGGCTGCTCACTTTCAGTTTGACAAACAAATGAATTAATCACTGTGGCTGAATCGTTGGCTTGTTCACAACGTGTCTCATTATCTGAACATTTCTGTGTGTGTGTGTATGTCGCCATGTTCACATATCTCACCATTTTATTTGGGGTGAATACAATATTTAAAGTTCATCCTAACTTATTGCATTGACAGCCAAAACTAGCAAACAAAGTATTATTGTTTAACACAACTATTACCATTTGTGAGCAATGAGTTAAAAAAAAATGCAAAAAATGTTGTCATGCGGGGGGAAAGAAACACGCTGATGGTTCCAGTAAAAGAAAACCACCTTCTCTGACACAGGAAGGTGTTTTTTAGGGGCTGGAAAGTCTTGAATGTGGTCAAATTCACTCGCAAGTTACTCTTCCTTTTCACACTTACCTCAGCCCCCCAAAATGGAAGCCAAGACCTGTTCTCACCAGTCTGTAAAGATAAGGACAGTATATAAACTGCATAAAAAATAGTTTTACAAATGTAGTTTGTTAAATGTAAAATAAGAAATCTGTTTTTCTGCAGACTGATTCAAGCAAATTAGCCTTGGTCTTGGAATAACTCCAACATGACAGTCAGGTGTCATTGTTATTGCGCAGACCCTGGGACAAACAAAAACAGAAACAAGACAACATCAATGTGCATGTATTTGTTGAACATACTTCTTATCTTTCTCTTTCTATTATCACTGGTGTATTTGAAAATAATTTCAGCTAAATACTGTAATATGGGACCTTCAGCAAATGAGGAATTGTCCGAACCATGCTGCGGAGGGAATCAACCATCATAAAGAACCACACAAAGGAACAACCCTCCAAACGTCAATTGAAACTCACATTTAACCTATTGACCTACTGAGGCATAAATGTTTTTTCCTCTTTTCAACCCACATTAATCCTCTCCTGAACCCTCAAGATTTATATGATGACCCTTTTAAGGGGCCGAACCCCCTGTTGGGAACCACTCGATTAAACAAACTGACTTTAATTAAATAAGATAATTTTTCTCCACAGCAGTAACATTCTTCTCATCAAGTTTTTTTGTAAAGTGTTCTGGTTTCCTTGGCTAGTCACGCTTGGGCCTTGGTTGTGTGCAGGTAAACATTCTAGAAGTCTTGGTCCCAATATCTATTGTCTGGATAGCCACTGGCTACACCAGAACCCAGGACATTTTGACTATTGCCTTCAGAGGCTAACCCTCATCTTACATCCCACCAGATTTATATATTTCACCCTTTGAAAGGGACCAGAGCCCCCCTTATCAGCCAAATGACTCATCTACGTGAGTACTGTTACTGTTTCTGTTGCTATCATCTTTCCTTTGACTTCAGTAGGAGTTTGAATGCAAGATTTTAACATGCAAATACTACCTTAACATACTTGAAATAGTACTTTTATATAAACAAAGGACCTAATTACTTCTTCCACCACTGATTTTGTTTTCTACAATTTCCTGTAATTCACTTTGTATTTCATCACAGCTCTTCTGCTGATCATAGAAATCACTCTTTAAAGGAATTGAGAAGTGCAACCACACCAGGCTGTACAGCTAAAGTCTGCAGAGGAAGAGACATTGCTGACGTTATTAGTTCCTGTCGCTTCTTTCCTACACAGGGTCATGCTTTGTGGTTTTGGCTTTTGCTAAAGAACTGCACTGCTTCACAAAAAGGAAACGTGAATTATTAAAGATAGTGATGGTTGGAAACCCCCCCTACCCAAACCCACATTCACCCCTAAACAGGCAAAAGGGTAACTAATATGTATATATATTTTCCATGATACGCTGGTCATACATGTACTGCTGCTGAAAGCTGCACTGTCGGGTCACTCCTTTTGTTCCTGTGCCACTCAAGAGTGTATGAAAGAAAAGGCTGTACTTTTCTGATGTGAGCTGGCACACTCTAGTCCACAATAAGTAAAACCCATAAAATATTAACTGAAGGGAAGTATAAAATATTTAAGCTTGCTAAGTGCAATCTTTCTGTCAGAATGGAAATGGAGTTCATTAGAGGTGGCAGCACTAAACCACTGCAAACAACCACACGATAAATAAGGCAAGCAGAGAGAGTCCTGATATGACTCATAGTTTTCTATGCTTACTTTTTTGTGTTGGAAAGGATTTGTTTATTATCATTTATTTGTGTCATGAGCCATCTTCTGTGACGGTTGTTTTAGAGAAGTTGAATTGCTGACCATCTGACCACTATTGTTTAGTCTGTTCCATGATGTGGAAATAAATGAAATTCCCCTTAACTGGTCTTTTTGGTCAGGGAAGACCCATGTGTCTTAAAATAGCACAGCTTGGCTTTGACAGAATTCTAACTAATTTAACAAACTCTATTTCCAGGGATAGTAATGTAGCTTGGTGGAACATCAAGAAAATTAACATTTTTAATATAAATCAAATAAGAAATCCAGACTTGAAGATGGTCAAATCTGCCCGGTCTCATTCTCAACTAATGCTTTGCCGCAGTCACACTCTTTTTATTATTATCTTTATTATTATTTATTATTATCTTATTGTGTGATTGAGTGACACAGGGCTCTCTATTGACTGTATAGTGTAAACCCATCCACAGCAACAATAGAGAGACACACACACCTGACCTGTTTGATCTGCTTGAAACAAACTCTGGTGTGTTTTGTCGGATAGCCTGTTTGTTTTTTGCTAGTGTGAATGCTCAAATGAACTCTATCGCAGACCAAAGAACTGAACTCTGGTCCACTAAAGTTTGCAGTTTGCATTAGGTGGGAACCAAAGAAAGGAAACTAACCAAAATACAGTGCATTCTGGGTTGAATTTGGGCGGAAATTTGAGAATCAACACCAGGCATGGTAGTAGCAGGCTTGAAAACTGTCTTGTGGAAAGACATGGTCTTATGATGAAGTAATGTCCCTTATCAAAATATGTTCAGAGGATCACACAGTTGTTTGTGGCTACACACAAAAACAACAATGTCTTTGTCTTCCTTTAGTGACTGAGTTGTTGCTAATGGATTCAATCGCACAATGGATCAATGTTGCATAAAACTGAAAAAACTCCACCAACCATACATTAAAGTATGCAACTGGCAGCTCTTATTTATTTGTGAACAGTTTCAGCTAAATGCTGTAATATGGTGCCTTTTAAAAAAATGAGGAAACGTCTCAACCATGCTACCAAGGGGAATCAACCACCATTAAGAACCACACAAAGGAATAATCCTCAAAATATCAAATGAAACTTGTATGTACCCTTTTGACCTTTGCCATAAACTCAACATGAATATTCTCTCAGCCAGGGGCAGTGGGTCACTTACAGGTACATCTCAAAAAATTTGGATATCATGAAAAAGTTCAATATTTTTTGTCAATCATTTCAGAAAGTGAAACTCATACATTATACAGATTAATTACGCGTAGAGTGAAATATTTCAAGCCTGTTTTTCTTGTAATTTTGATGATTTTGGCTTAGAGATAATGAAAACCTATAATTCAGTGTCACAGAAAATTAGAATATTGTGAAAAAGTTGCTTGAAGTCCAGAGTCAACAGTCAGTGTTGGTCCACTGTGTTTTCTGAAGTCCACAGTCAGCGCAGCCATCTACCAGGACATTTCAGAGCTCTTCAAGCTTCCACAAGCTCTTTGGAGATGATGATTTTTTTTAAAATTTCATTTTCCAGCAGGACTTGGCACCTGCCCACACTGGCAAAGGTACCAAAAGCCGGTTCAATGACCATGGTGTTACTGGGCTGGACTGGCAAACCTACTAACCTGAACCCCATAGGAGTCTATGGGCTGTTGTCAAGAGGAAAGTGAGAGGCACCAGACGCAGATGACATGAAGGCTGCTATAAAAGCAACATGGGCTTCCATTATACCTCAGCAGTGCCACAGGCCGATCACCTCCATGCTACGTCCCATTGATGCAGTAATTCATGCAAGGAGGCCCAACCAAGTATTGAGTGTATAGAAATGAACATACTTTTCAGAAGCCTGACATTTGTGTGTAAAATATTCCTTTTTTTAATTGATCTTATGTAATATTTTAATTTTCTGAGACACTGAGTTTTGTAATTGTTTGAAATCTCTGAAGAATCTCATCATAGTGTACACACACCGGCAGTAGCCCCCGTGGCCCTTTCAGAATTTCCCCAGAGGAAATTTTCTAGTTGTTTTTTATTGTTTCTTCCTGCAAATTGATTGGCTGCTGTCGGATTGGTTATTATTAAGTGAATCTGGTTTCAGGTTGTGTTGGTGTAGTTGGGAATGAATAGTGTTAATAGTTGATTCAGGAAATGAAGGGAAAATAATGAAGGTGTTGCATTCTTCTTTCTTCTTTATATACCAAGGTTTTGTTTTGTTTCTTAATTTTTTTAGGTTTGGGGAAAGGTATCAAGTATTTTCAAGACACAGTTTTTATTTTGAGTGTAAAGTCAAAATTGTGACTGGAGTCTGACTATACCTCCAAGTCATGTTACTTTTGTTCACAGTTTTGCTAGAAACCATTTATTCATCTTATTAGTTGGGTGACCATGCCTGTTCTCCGAGGTAAATGAAGTACAACATTTTGGTCATTTAGGCCTTGCTTTTAGCAGTAATATGACAATATATCATATAGTCACCTTCAGTTTCCTCTATAGTCTTGTATTATTTAAGTTATGTGATCTTCAGTATGCTACTTGTCATTACAAATGGTAAAACAATTTACAGGAAAGCAAGATTTTTGGTATAAATGAGGTGTTCTGAACCACGAACCATCTTTGTGGCGTTAATACAGAAGAAAAGAGAAGGATATCACAAATTAGAGAAGGACATCACTTTCTACAAAAAGTGAAAGAGGATATAAAACTGAAACTTACATTTCAATTATGCTTTCTGCAAGAAACCAAGCATTTCATTTGAAGCCTGTAACCATTGGAATTAAATTATATCAGATCTGTCTGAAAGTAGATTTTTTATTCCACAGAATATAATGAGGACATGAAGACCAGAATCCATCAGTTATTACTGTTAATACTGAATTGATTGCATCACAAATGTCATGACAGTGTAACTACCACGCAGTAACACTAGCAACTTTGAGTTTGTGCTGTAAGCACTGAAGGTGTTAACCACTGATGCACATGGGATACATACAGAGCCAGACATTGTAGAGATCACCAGCCCACACTTTGTGCTGCAGAAGAAAAACAGACCAGGCAAATCTCAACTAACTTGATTAGAATTTAATTATCAAGTCCCTTTACTAAATTCATCACAAATGGAGGATTATCACTCTGACATGTAAAGTGATTCGACATTTTTAATATTTTACATGATTTAACGATAAAACAAGGAGTCTGTGTCTATGTGTATGTTTGTCCTTTACATATCTTAAGCACCCAGTCAGGTCCACGCTTGGCAGGTGAAGTGCTTGGGATCCAAGGGAGTGCCGTGTTTATGCAACTTGACCTGATGGTGGCGCAACGACATTAGCTTTACGTTTTGGCCTGTAACTTTTGAACTCTAAATTTCAGAGAAAAAAAAAATATTTTACCTGGATCCTGTGTGTTAGGACAAATTTATCCATATAAGCCCCCCGATTTACATCAAGAGCGATTTTCCACCATGTGGAATTGTGTACAAATCTATATTTTTGAACTTCTCAAATTTGAAGCAATCTGCACCAAATTTAGTCCAGAACATGTCCAGATAAAGTTGTATATATATACCGTTTTGTTAGAGGTGGCCCTCATAGTTTGCTATGTCATGTCTCCTGAACCTTTTAACGATTTCAATCAGATTTGGTGGACATGTATAGATGTAAAGTTTACACAATCACTGTAAGTACAATGCTAAATGTCTAAATGTTTACAGTTGCAACAACTAACAATTTTGTTTTTATGTTCTATTGTTTTTATGTTCTATTACATGATATTAAAATGTACTTTGAAAATCTCAAATCTGGTAACCATGGGTGAAAACGAATGGATTGATTGAGTTGCAGTTTGTAAGGTTTCACTTTCAAATGTCAAAAAATTCCCTAAATACAGGAAGTATAATGAGGAATGATGTGTCTGAAGAGTATATAAGACAGCCCTCAGCCTCTACTCCTCACAGTTCTCCTGTCAACAAACTCTTGACTCTAGCTAATCTCTCAGCTCCTTATCTTCTGTCTTCTTCACCATCTCATCTCGACCAAAGAGGAAACCAACAATGTCCAGCATCATCAAAGTGTTTCTGCTCCTGGCTGTCGTGGTCTGCCTCTCCAGTGCCCAACGTAAGTTTTTATACTTTATCCTGTTTGTTTAAGCTGTTATCGGATATTTGTGCAGTGAAAAAAAATGCAATTTAAATAAATATTGTCTTTCTTGTCTCTCTCTCTAGGCCATAAATCAGGACAGTGTCTGTGTCAACGTTTCAGGGAGAGAATGGTCTCTAAGTCTGACATTAAGGACATCCAGATCTACCAAGCAACCGCCTTCTGTAACAAAGTGGAGATTGTGTAAGAAACACTTAGATCTTTAAGTAAGAAGATGGATTTGAGTGCATTTGTAATCACAAAATGATGATTTGTTATTTAGATTTTTGTGCTTGTATCTTCCTTAGCAAAACCTGGCACTTATGAATTCATAATGGCATTTTAATCCATTCAAACATTTACCAAAGGCACTTCTAACCACCAGTCTGTCAGCCTGTATCTTATCTGTTTATTGGTTGAAGAGAGTAATTTAATCTAAACTCACCTTTCTTGCCCATTCCAACAGTGTCACCAACAACAGCGGCCTTCGCTACTGCCTGAACCCTAATCTGGATGCAGTGAAAAAGATCATGGCTTCCATCATGTGAGTATATTTACAGACATAAATCCAAGCCTCAAACTAAACGACCAACAACTAATATTATACTTATGAATGTCTTTATTTGATAGAAATAACAGTCATAAGTGACATGCCTTTTCTCCACACTGTTGTTATGTGTCTAATGTCTTTCCTTCTCGTTTTTTTGTCATTAGGAAACCAAAAACCTCTACAACAGCCAGACCAACTGAGGTCACTTCCACCCCAAGCAGCAGCAGCAGCAGCAGCACAGCTCGCAACTGACTCTTTAACTCCTTGCACCAATAAGAAGCTCAGATGACCCCTGACCCCCGCAAACAGGCACCTTCAACGAATGTAGCTGTGAAATCAATGTCACCTTTAACATTTATTGTCTATTTAACTTCTATTTATGCTGAAGTGCACTTACAGTATACCTTCATTCTTTTTTATTTCCTTTTTGTAAATAGATATGTTACGTGTTGTAAACCAAGTTCTCTGTATTTGAGTAATTATTGTGTCTTTTAAAAAAAATAAAAAATAAAAAGAATCAAGGGAGCATTTAGTACTTGTTTTCTGTTCCAACTCTGATACTGTATGTAGTGTTATTAATAATAATAATAATAATAATAATAATAATAATAATAATAATAATAATAATAATAATAATAATAAGCTTTTTAAATGAGAATTTAAAAAATCTAAAAACCTAAAATATATAAATGGCAAAATTAAAAGTAATAAACAAACAAACGAAAAATAACAAACAGGCTGCCAGGTCTAAAATATAATCTGGAGCCAGTTCATGAAAAGCCATAAAAGTAATCAATAACATTTGAAACTAATCCTAAAACAAACAGGAAGCCCATGTGAAGAACCTAAAACAGATGAGCTGTGATCATCCCTCCTGGCTAAAAGCCTGGCAACTGACTTCTCTACAATTTGTAGTTGTTTCAGTTTTTCTTTGGAATAAAACGAGAAGAGGCTTTTTCAATCATCAAGGTGTGAGGAGATAAAGGCATGTAAACTGTTTTTGCAACTCTGAAAGTTCAAATATATCTTATTGTTGCAGTATTTCTGAGGTGATAAAAACATTGTTGGACAAGTCTTCTGGTGTGTTGCTCGAATCATAATTTACTATCAAAGAGGATACCATGATTTCTAAATCATGCTTGACATGTTACATGACATATTACCAGTAAATGACAGTATTTGCTTTGTCATTTGTTGGGATACAGTGGTCAAACAATCTGTGGTTGGTTGGTTGGTTAATTGGTTTGTAGATAAATGTTATTTTCCCTCATGGGGAAATTCAGTTGCAGTTTAAAGTACAGCAAGTAGTAACAGAAAACATACAGGATATTTTAAAACAAACAGTAATACAAACACATCATCAAAAAAGGGACCCAATAAAAAAGATCTCTGTTTTATTGCAATTGGACTCAAGAAAATGTAATGACATCCAGTTTTCTATCAGACAGGCAGTCCTGTAGACAACTCTGCTTCCTGAGGTTGCGAGGCTTAACAGGTACAACTGTGTGTCATCTGCACTCCAATGAAGAGAGAAAACATGTGTACAGATTTCATCACCCAGAGGAAACTTATAAAGGAAAAACAAAATTAGTTACTTGAGGCACCACATATTTTGTTTTTTTAAGCAGTCATGTGATCTTCAGAATGCTACTTGTCATTACAAATGGTATAAAACTTTACAGTAAAGCGAGGTTTTCAATGTAATTCAAGTGTTTTTAACACTTTGGTTTAATATTTGTGGCTAAAATACAGAAGAAAAGAGAAGGATATCACAAAGTAGAGAAGGACATCACTTTCTACAAAAAGTGAAAGAGGATATAAAACTGAAAACTTTAATTGCTGCTATGCTATCAGTAAAAAACATGCATTTCCTTTCAATCCTGTGATCTTTGGACTGCAATTATATCAGATCTATCTGAAAGTAGATTTTCTAGTCCACAGAATATAACAAGGGTATGAAGTGACAAAAAGTGTTTTATTTATTAATGTTTGTAGTTTGGTGAACCAACACTGTAAAGCATGCCTGTTTTTCTAATAATAATAATAATAATAATAATGATAATAAATTGCATTTATACCACTTTTCTAAACACTTAAAGGCAGTGGTGGAATGTAACTAAGTACTTTTACTCAAGTACTGTACTTAAGTACAATTTTGAGGTACTCGTACTTTACTTGAGTATTTCCATTTTATGTCACTTTATACTTCTACTTCACTACATTTTGAGGCAAATATTGTACTTTTTACTCCACTACATTTAGCTGACAGCTTTAGTTACTTTTCACTCGAGGTTTAACATAAAAAAACACAATAAATTTAGGTGATTAGACACTTTTTTAAATAAACCTCATAACAGAATATTAAATAGTCAATATCAGCCCTACCTTGAGAAAATTAAAACGCTGTATACATAAATGCATCAATAATAATAATTTAATATGATATTTGGAATATATAAAACAATCTAAGTGGCTCCATTCTGCATAACAAGTACTTTTACTTTTGATACTTTAAGTACATTTTGATGCTGATACTTTTGTACTTTCACTTAAGTACATTGTGAATGCAGGACTTTTACTTGTAGTGGAGTAATTTCACAGTGTGGTATTAGTACTTTTACTTAAGTAAGAGATCTGAATACTTTTTCCACCTCTGCTTAAAGGCGCTTAACAGGGAACTTCTAAGTTTCTGAAAGTTGACAATTTGGAGATATGTGTCGGTAAAATGGCAGTTTAGTATAATATAGTCACCTTCTTTTGCCTTTCTGGTCCTTTATTCAGTCATGTGTTCTAATACCAGTCATTACAAATAGTATATTACATTACAGTAAAGCAGGGTTTTCAGTGTAAAATAGTGTTTTTAACTTTTTCATTCCATCTTCCTGATGAAAATACAAAAGAAAAGGGAAGGATATTAAAAATAGAGGGGGGGGGATTGTGTTTAGACGTCACTTAAAGAAGTGAAAGAGGACATTAAACTGAAACTTACATTCAGGCCATGCTTTCCGATGAAACCTGACATTTCCTTTCAAGCCTGTGACCCTTGGTATACATATCATATCAGATCTGTCTAACGGCAGAGTTAATATCTAACAGCCACTGAATATAATGAGGAAATGAACACCAGCATCATCAGATACAGTTGAAACCAGAAGTTTACATACACTATATAAAAAGGGAAAAGGATTTTTTTAGACAATTTTTTATTACTTTCTTCAAAGTCAGAAGTTTACATACACTAACATTATTATGCCTTGAAACTATTTGGGAAAGCCAAGATGATGCTGTCATGTCTTTGGAAGCTTCTGATAGGTTCATTGACAACATTAGAGTTAATTCGAGACACACCTGTGGATGTATTTTAAGGCACACCTAAAACACACTGCTTCTTTGTGTAACATCATGGGAAAGTCAAAAGAAATCAACCAAGATATCAGGAAGAGAAATGTGGACTTGCACAAGTCTGGTTCATCCTTGGGTGCAATTTCCAGATGCCTGAAGGTTCCACATCCATCTGTTCAAATAATTATACCCAAGTATAAACACCATGGGAATGTCCAGCCATCATACCGCTCAGGAAGGAGAAGGGGTCTGTGTCCCAGAGATGAACGTGCTTTGGTCCAAAATGTGCATATCAACCCAAGAACAAAAGCAAAAGACCTTGTGAAGATGCTGGCTGAAGCTGGTAAGAGTGTGTCATTATCCAGAGTGAAACGAGTTCTGAGACATGGGCTGAAAGGCCACTCTGCTAGGAAGAAGCCATTACTCCAAAAGAAACATAAAACAGCCAGATTACAGTTTGCAAATGCACACAGGGACAAAAACCTTATTTTTTGGAGAAATGTCCTGTGGTCTGACAAAACTGTAATCTGGCTGTTTTATGTTTCTTTTGGAGTAATGGCTTCTTCCTGGCAGAGTGGCCTTTCAGCCCATGTCTCAGGACTCGTTTCACTCTGGATAATGACACTCTTACCAGCTTCAGCCAGCATCTTCACAAGATCTTTTGCTTTTGTTCTTGGGTTGATCTGCACATTTTGGACCAAAGCACGTTCATCTCTGGGACACAGACCCCTTCTCCTTCCTGAGCGGTATGATGGCTGGACATTCCCATGGTGTTTATACTTGGGTATAATTATTTGAACAGATGAATGTGGAACCTTCAGGCATCTGGAAATTGCACCCAAGGATGAACCAGACTTGCGCAAGTCCACAATTCTCTTCCTGATATCTTGGTTGATTTATTTTGACTTTCCCATGATGTTACACAAAGAAGCAGTGTGTTTCAGGTGTGCCTTAAAATACATCCACAGGTGTGTCTCGAATTAACTCAAATGTTGTCAATAAACCTATCAGAAGCTTCCAAAGACATGACATCATCATCTTGGCTTTCCCAAATTGTTTCAAGGCATAATAATGTTAGTGTATTTAAACTTCTGACTTTGAAGAAAGTAATAAAAAATTGTCTAAGAAAATCCTTCTCTCATTATTCTGGCATGTAGCAAATAGAAATAATTTTGGTAATCCTAACAGACCTTAAACAGGAAAAATGATTGTCGGATTTCATGTCAGACAGTGAGAAAAAAAGCATGTGTCTTTTTATATAGTGTATGTAAACTTCTGGTTTCAACTGTATAACTATAATACCAAAGTAGTCACACCACAAATGTCATGACAGTGTAACTACCACGCAGTTACAGTGGAAAAATATGAAATCATACTTGCCTTCATTTTCTTCTGAACGCACTGAAGGTGTTAACCACTGATGCACACGGGATACATACAGAGCCAGACATTGTAGAGATCACCAGCCCACACTTTGTGCTGCAGAAGAAAAACAGACCAGGCAAATCTCAACTAACTTGATTAGAATTTAATTCTCAAGCCCCTTTACTAAATTCATCACAAATGGAGGATTATCACTCTGACATGTAAAGTGATTCGAAATTTCTGATAGTTGACATGATGTACAGTAAATCAAGGACTTTGTGTGTGTATGTATATGTTTGTCCTTCACATATCTCAAGAATCCAGTCAGGTCTACACTTGGCAGGTGTAAGGCTGGGGATCCAAGGGGGTGCCGTGTTGTGAATGTGGTTCAACGTGACCTGATGGTGGTGCAATGACAACAAGCTTTACCTTTTGGCCTGTCACTTTTGAACCCTAAATGTCAGAGAAAAATAATATTATTTTACCTGGATTCTGTATGTTAGGACAAATTTATCCATATAAGCCACCTGGAGCAAAGAGCGATTTTCCACCATGTGGAATTGTGTCCAAATATATATTTTAACCCCTTAACGCCTGAATTTATATAGCTGTATATAAAAAAATGTTTTATGTGTGTTTTTGCCTTTAAGTAGATGGTAAATAATGTTGAGATTATTAATTTCACTTTTGCACAAAAAATAAATAGAAATTTTGGTATGTTGCAAATTTGCTACAGCAGGCATAATGGTCAATAATAGGATAACAATAACACAGTAATATAACAGTGAAAAAACAATGTTTTATTTATTCGCCCTCGTTTATTTATATAAACCTGCAACAGCAGGTATTCAACCGGCATTGGGGGAATGCAGACGCTATCTCGGCTGGTTGACTGAGTCAAACGGTTTGTCGCATATTTGCGACAGCAGGCGTGACTTCTCCTTAAATTTTGAGAAATGACCACAGATTTTGGTCCAGAACATCTTCAGATTAAGCATGCGTTTTTGTGGGCTTTTTTTAATGTTCCATACAGTTTTGTTAGAGGTGCCGCTCGTAGTTTGTTATATGCTGTCGGCAGGGGTTATTACAAAAACTGCCATATCTCCTGAACCTTTTGAACGATTTCAATCAGATTTGGTGGACATGTATAGATGTGAAGTTTACACAAACACTGTAAGTACAATGCCTAAATGTTAACAGTTGCAACAACTTCAAATACATGATATTAAAATGCACCTTAATAATTTAAAATCTGGTTAAATTATGGTAACCATGGGGGAAGACAAACAAATTGATTGAGTTGCAGTTTGTAAGGTTTCACTTTCCAATGTCAAAAAAATTCCCTAAATACAGGAAGTATAATGAGGAATGATGTGTCTGAAGAGTATATAAGACAGCCCTCAGCCTCTACTCCTCACAGTTCTCCTGTCAACAAACTCTTGACTCTAGCTAATCTCTCAGCTCCTTATCTTCTGTCTTCTTCACCATCTCATCTCGACCAAAGAGGAAACCAACAATGTCCAGCATCATCAAAGTGTTTCTGCTCCTGGCTGTCGTGGTCTGCCTCTCCAGTGCCCAGCGTAAGTTTTAATACATTATTCAGAATTTACAAAGATAATGTGATGTTCAATTTGCATTTATGTGTTTTTTAAGCTGTTATCAGATACTTGTGCAGTAGAAAAATGTAAGTGAAATAAATAACGGTTTCCTGTCTCTCTCTCTAGGCCATAAATCAGGACAGTGTCTGTGTCAACGTATCAGGGATAGAATCGTCTCAAAGTCTGACATTAAAGACATCCAGATCTACCAAGCAACCACCTTCTGTAACAAAGTGGAGATTGTGTAAGAAACACTTAAATATTTGATTAAAAAGATAGATTTGAGTGCAGTTGTAATCACAAAATAATGATTTGTTTTTTAGATTTTTGTGCTAGCAGGATTCTTGTATCTTCCTTAGCAAAACCTGGCACTTATGAATTCATAATGGCATTTTAATCCATTCAAACATTTATCAAAGGCACTTCTAACCACCAGTCTGTCAGCCTGTATCTTATCTGTTTATTGGTTGAAGAGAGTAATTTAATCTAAACTCATCTTTCCTGTCCATTCCAACAGTGTCACCAACAACAGCGGCCTTCGCTACTGCCTGAACCCTAATCTGGATGCAGTGAAAAAGATCATGGCTTCCATCATGTGAGTATATTTACAGACATAAATCCAAGCCTCAAACTGAACGACCAACAACTAATATTATTCTTATGAATGTCTTTATTTGATAGAAATAACAGTCATAAGTGACATGCCTTTTCTCCACACTGTTGTTATGTGTCTAATGTCTTTCCTTCTTGTTTTATTGTCATTGGGAAACCAAAAACCTCTACAACAGCCAGACCAACTGAGGTCACTTCCACCCCAAGCAGCAGCAGCAGCAGCAGCAGCAGCAGCAGCAGCAGCACAGCTCGCAACTGACTCTTTAACTCCTTGCACCAATAAGAAGCTCAGATGACCCCTGACCCCCGCAAACAGGCACCTTCAACGAATGTAGCTGTGAAATTAATGTCACCTTTTTACATTTATTGTCTATTTAACTTCTATTTATGCTGAAGTGCACTTACAGTATATCTTCATTCTTTTTTATTTCCTTTTTGTAAATACATATGTTACATGTTGTAAACCAAGTTCTCTGTATTTGAGTAATTATTGTGTCTTTTTAAAAAAATAAAAAATAAAAAGAATCAAGGGAGCATTTAGTACTTGTTTTCTGTTCCAACTCTGATACTGTTTGTGGTGATAATAATAATAATAATAATAATAATAATAATAATAATAATAATAGTAATAAGCTTGATTTATGAGAATTTAAAAAAATCAAAAAACCTAAAATATATAAATGGCAAAATTAAAAGTAATAAACAAACAAATTAAAAATTACAATAAGGCTGCCAGGTCTAAAATATAATCTGTAATGAAACGAGAAGAGGTTTTTCAATCATCAAGGTGTGAAGAGATAAAGGCATGTAAACTTTTTCTGCAACTCTGAAAGTTCAAATATATCTTATTGTTGCAGAATTCCTGAGGTGATAAAAACATTGTTGGACAAGTCTTCTGGTGTGTTGCTCGAATCATAAATTACTATCAAACAGGACACCATGATTTCTTGCAACGGGCTTGACATGTTAAATAACCAGTAGATGGCAGTGTTGGCTTTGCCGTATGTTGGGATACAGTGTTCATACAGTCTGTGGTTGGGATTGATTGATTGGTTGTTTGGTTGGTTGATTGATAGGTTGTTGAATGGATGGATGGACAGAAGGACGGACGTTATTCTCCCTCATGGGGAAATTCAGTTGCAGTTTAAAGTACAGCAAGTAGTAACAGAAAACATACAGGATATTTAAAAAAAAAAAACAGTAATACGAACATGTCATCAAAAAAGGGACCCAATAAAAAAGATCTCTGTTTTATTGCAATTGGACTCAAGAAAATGTAATGACATCCAGTTTTCTATCAGACAGGCAGTCCTGTAGACAACTCTGCTTACTGAGGTTGGGAGGCTTAACAGGTACAACTGTGTGTCATCTGCACTCCAATGAAGAGAGAAAACATGTGTACAGATTTCATCACCCAGAGGAAACTTATAAAAGAAAAACAAAATTAGTTACTTGAGGCACCACATATTTTGTTGTTTCAAGCAGTCATGTGATCTTCAGAATGCTACTTGTCATTACAAATGGTATAATACTTTACAGTAAAGCAGGGTTTTAAATATAATTCAAGTGTTTTTAAGACTTTGGTTTAATCTTTGTGGCTAAAATACAGAAGAAAAGAGAAGGATATCACTTTCTACAAAAAGTGAAAGAGGATATAAAACTGAAAACTTTAATTGCGGCTACGCTATCAGTGAAAAACAAGCATTTCCTTTCAATCCTGTGATCTTTGGACCGCAATTATATCAGATCTATCTGAAAGTAGATTTTCTAGTCCACAGAATATAACGAGGGTATGAAGTGACAAAAAGTGTTTTATTTATTAATGTTTGTAGTTTGGTGAACCAACACTGTAAAGCATGCCTGTTTTTTCTAATAATAATAATAATAATAATAACAATAATAATAATAATAAATTGCATTTATGCCACTTTTCTAAACACTTAAAGATGCTTAACAGGGAACTTCTAAGTTTCTGAAAGTTGACACGTCGGAGATATTTCTCAGTAATATGGCAGTATAGTATAATATAGTCACGTTTTTTGCCTTTCTGGTCCTTTATTCCCTCATTCCATCTTCCTGATGAAAGTACAGGAGAAAAGGGAAGGATATTAAAAATAGAGGGGGGGGGATTGTGTTTAGACGTCACTTAAAGAAGTGAAAGAGGACATAAAACTGAAACTTACATTCAGGCCATGCTTTCTGATGAAACCTGACATTTCCTTTCAAGCCTGTGACCCTTGGTATCCACATCATATCAGATCTGTCTGACAGCAGAGTTTATATCTATCAGCCACTGAATATAATGAGGAAATGAACACCAGCATCCATCAGATATAACTATAATACCAACTTATTCACACCACAAATGTCATGACAGTGTAACTACCACGCAGTTATAGTGGGAAAATATGAAATCATACTTGCCTTCATTTTCTTCTGAACACACTGAAGGTGTTAACCACTGATGCACACGGGATACATACAGAGCCAGACATTGTAGAGATCACCAGCCCACACTTTGTGCTGCAGAAGAAAAACAGACCAGGCAAATCTCAACTAACTTGATTAGAATTTAACTCTCAAGCCCCTTTACTAAATTCATCACAAATGGAGGATTATCACTCTGACATGTAAATTGATTCGACATTTCTGATAGTTGACATGATGTACAGTAAATCAAGGACTTTGTGTGTGTATGTATATGTTTGTCCTTCACATATCTCAAGAATCCAGTCAGGTCTACACTTGGCAGGTGTAGTGCTGGGGATCCAAGGGGGTGCCGTGTTGTTGAATGTGGTCCAACGTGACCTGATGGTGGTGCAATGACAACAAGCTTTACCTTTTGGCCTGTAACTTTTGAACCCTAAATGTCAGAGAAAAATAATATTATTTTACCTGGATTCTGTGTGTTAGGACAAATTTATCCACATAAGCCACCTGGAGCCAAGAGCGATTTTCCACCATGTGGAATTGTGTCCAAATATATATTTTAGGACTTCTCCTCAAATTTGGAGCAATCAGCACAGATTTTGGTCCAGAAGATCTCTAGATAAAGCCTGTTTTTATTTTAATTTTTTATGTGCTATACAGTTTTGTTAGAGGTGCCCCTCGTAGTTTGTTATATGCTGTCGGCAGGGCTTATTACAAAAACTGCCATATCTCCTGAACATTTTGAATGATTTCAATCAGATTTGGTGGACATGTATAGATGTGAAGTTTACACAAACACTGTAAGGACAATGCCTAAATGTTTACAGTTGCAAATACTTGCACTTTTGTTTTTAGAATTATATCCTCATACATGATTTTAAAATGTACTTTAAAAAACTCAAATCTGGTTAAATTTTGGTAACCACGGGGGAACACGAGTGGAATTAATGATTGAGTTGCAGTTTGTAAAGTTTCACTTTCCAGTCACGGAAAATTCCCTTAAATACAGGAAGTATAATGAGGTATGTATCTGAAGAGTATATAAGACAGCCCTCAGCCTCTACTCCTCACAGTTCTCCTGTCAACAAACTCTTGACTCTAGCTAATCTCTCAGCTCCTTATCTTCTGTCTTCTTCACCATCTCATCTCGACCAAAGAGGAAACCAACAATGTCCAGCATCATCAAAGTGTTTCTGCTCCTGGCTGTCGTGGTCTGCCTCTCCAGTGCCCAGCGTAAGTTGTTTTTTCCTTTTTTAGAATTTGCAAAGATAATGTGATGTTTGTTTTAGGCATTGATGTGTTTTTTAAGCTCTGAGCAGAAATATGTGCAGTAAAAAAACATTTAAGTAATTTAAATATTTTTTTCCTTGTCTCTCTCTCTAGAACATCAATCAGAGCAGTGTCTGTGTCAACGTGTCAGGAATAGAATGGTCTCTAAGTCTGACATTAAGGACATCCAGATCTACCAAGCAACCGCCTTCTGTAACAAAGTGGAGATTGTGTAAGAAACACTTAAATATTTTATTAAGATTGTGGGAATTTTGAACTTTAGTGTAATCAAAATTGGAAAATGATGATTTGTCATTTGGATTTTTTTGTTTTTTGTGATCAGAGCAAAACCTGCCACCCATAAGTAATTTAATCTAAACTCACCTTTCTTGTCCATTCCAACAGTGTCACCAACAACAGCGGCCTTCGCTACTGCCTGAACCCTAATCTGGATGCAGTGAAAAGGCTCATGGCTTCCATGATGTGAGTATATTTACAGACATAAATCCAAACCTCAAACTGAACGACCAACAACTAATATTATTCTTATGAATGTCTTTATTCGATAGAAATAACAGTCATAAGTGACATGCCTTTTCTCCACACTGTTGTTATGTGTCTAATGTCTTTCCTTCTTGTTTTATTGTCATTAGGAAACCAAAAACCTCTACAACAGCCAGACCAACTGAGGTCACTTCCACCCCAAGCAGCAGCAGCAGCACAGCTCGCAACTGACTCTTTAACTCCTTGCACCAATAAGAAGCTCAGATGACCCCTGACCCCCGCAAACAGGCACCTTCAACGAATGTAGCTGTGAAATCAATGTCACTTTTTACATTTATTGTCTATTTAACTTCTATTTATGCTGAAGTGCACTTACAGTATATCTTCATTCTTTTTTATTTCCTTTTTGTAAATAGATATGTTACATGCTGTAAACCAAGTTCTCTGTATTTGAGTAATTATTGTGTCTTTTTAAAAAAATAAAAAATAAAAAGAATCAAGGGAGTATTTATTACCTTTTTTCTGTTCCAACTCTGATTCTGTTTGTAGTGATAATAATAATGATAATAATAATAATAATAATAATAATAATAATAATAATAATAATAATAATGATAATAATAATAATAATAATAATAATAATAATAATAATAATAATAATAATAATAAGCTTTATTAATGAGAATTTAAAAAATCTAAAAACCCCAAATATATAAATGTCAAAATTAAAAGTAATAAATAAACAAACAAAAAATTACAAACAGGCTGCCAGGTCTAAAATATGATCTGGAGCCAGTTCATGAAAAGCCATAAAAGTAATCAATAACATTTGAAACTAATCCTAAAACAAACAGGAAGCCCATGTGAAGAACCTAAAACAGATGAGCTGTGATCATCCCTCCTGGCTAAAAGCCTGGCAACTGACTTCTCTACAATCTGTAGTTGTTTCAGTTTTTCTTTGGAATAAAACGAGAAGAAGCTTTTTCAATCATCAAGGTGTGAGGAGATAAAGGCATGTAAACTGTTTCTGCAACTCTGAAAGTTCAAATATATTTTATTGTTGCAGTATTTCTGAGGTGATAAAAACATTGTTGGACAAGTCTTCTGGTGTGTTGCTCGAATCATAAATTACCATCAAACAGGACACCATGATTTCTTGCAACGGGCTTGACATGTTAAATAACCAGTAGATGGCAGTATTGGCTTTGCCATATGTTGGGATACAGTGTTCATGCAGTCTGTGGTTGGGATTGATTGGTTGTTTGGTTGGTTGATAGGTTGTTGAATGGATGGATGGACCGACGGACGGACGTTATTTTCCCTCATGGGGAAATTCAGTTGCAGTTTAAAGTACAGCAAGTAGTAACAGAAAACATACAGGATATTTTAAAACAAACAGTAATACAAACACATCATCAAAAAAGGGACCCAATAAAAAGATCTCTGTTTTATTGCAATTGAACTCAAGAAAATGTAATGACGTCCAGTTTTCTATCAGACAGGCAGTCCTGTAGACAACTCTGCTTACTGAGGTTGGGAGGCTTAACAGGTACAACTGTGTGTCATCTGCACTCCAATGAAGAGAGAAAACATGTGTACAGATTTCATCACCCAGAGGAAACTTATAAAGGAAAAACAACATTGGTTACTTGAGGCACCACATATTTTGTTGTTTAAAGCAGTCATGTGATCTTCAGAATGCTACTTGTCATTACAAATGGTATAAAACTTTACAGTAAAGCAGGGTTTTCAATATAATTCAAGTGTTTTTAACACATTGGTTTAATCTTTGTGGCTAAAATACAGAAGAAAAGAGAAGGATTTCACTTTCTACAAAGTGAAAGAGGATATAAAACTGAAAACTTTAATTGCGGCTATGCTATCAGTAAAAAACAAGCATTTCCTTTCAATCCTGTGATCTTTGGACTGCAATTATATCAGATCTATCTGAAAGTAGATTTTCTAGTCCACAGAATATAACAAGGGTATGAAGTGACAAATAGTGTTTTATTTTATAATGTTTGTAGTTTGGTGAGCCAACACTGTAAAGCATGCCTGTTTTTTCTAATAATAATAATAATAATAATAATAATAACTAGAAAATTCCCTCTGGGGAAATTCTGAAAGGGCCACGGGGGCTACTGCCGGTGTGTGTACACTATGATGAGATTATTCAGAGATTTTAAACAATTAATACTAGTAATGTTATGATACTATATTATATACAAGGAGCACACCTACAACAAGCATTCCTCTTCAAGTATTTATTTATACAGCAACCTATGCCCTTTAACCTCAAAATGTGTGTGTGTGTGTGTGTGTGTGTGTGTGTGTGTGTGTGTGTGTGAAACATTTGTATCTGGAGGAGTGTGCGCGCTTACGCACGCATATGTGTGTGTGTGTGTGTGTGTGTGTTTCCATGTGTGTGTGTGTGTGTGTGTGTGCGTGCGTGTATCTTTAACTGTTATTACATTAAATGACCAGTGTGTGTGTGCGTGCGTCTATCTTTAACTGTTATTACATTAAATGACCAGTGTGTGTGTGTGCGTGCGTGTATCTTTAACTGTTATTACATTAAATGACCAGTGTGTGTGTGTGCGTGCGTGTATCTTTAACTGTTATTACATTAAATGACCATTGTGTGTGTGCGTGCGTGTATCTTTAACTGTTATTACATTAAATGACCAGTGTGTGTGTGCGTGCGTGTATCTTTAACTGTTATTACAATAAATGACCAGGGTGTGCGTGCGTGCGTGTATCTTCAACTGTTATTACATTAAATGACCAGTGTGTGTGTGCGTGCGTGTATCTTTAACTGTTATTACATTAAATGACCAGTGTGTGTGTGCGTGCGTGAATCTTTAACTGTTATTTCATTAAATGACCAGTGTGTGTGTGTGTGTGCGTGCGTGTATCTTTAACTGTTATTATATTTAATGACCAGTGTGTGTGTGTGTGTGTGTGTGCGCGTGTATCTTTAACTGTTATTACATTAAATGACCAGTGTGTGTGTGCGTGCGTGTATCTTTAACTGTTATTACATTAAATGACCAGTGTGTGTGTGCGTGCGTGTATCTTTAACTGTTATTACATTAAATGACCAGTGTGTGTGTGTGTGTGCGTGCGTGTATCTTTAACTGTTATTACATTTAATGACCAGTGTGTGTGTGTGTGTGTGTGTGTGTGCGCGTGTATCTTTAACTGTTATTACATTAAATGACCAGTGTGTGTGTGCGTGCGTGTATCTTTAACTGTTATTACATTAAATGACCATTGTGTGTGTGCGTGCGTGTATCTTTAACTGTTATTACATTAAATGACCAGTGTGTGTGTGTGTGTGTGTGTGTG
This sequence comes from Centropristis striata, assembly GCF_030273125.1. Classification (NCBI taxonomy): domain Eukaryota; kingdom Metazoa; phylum Chordata; class Actinopteri; order Perciformes; family Serranidae; genus Centropristis; species Centropristis striata. Next base: position 27,601,880 of record NC_081528.1, on the reverse strand, counting down.
TGTGTGTGTGTGTGCTTGCGTGTATCTTTAACTGTTATTACATTAAATGACCAGTGTGTGTGCGCGTGCGTGTATCTTTCACTGTTATTACATTAAATGACCAGTGTGTGTGTGCGTGCGTGTATCTGTAACTGTAACTGTAATCACATCAAAGCATCAAAGGCGTTGGGGTCGACCAATCAGAGCAGAGCAATCAACGGAATTAACAGCTGTGGAATCTTCTGGCACAATGAAAGCAGCCAGAGGTTGGCAGAGTGAAATTTCTGGCCTCGAACAGAAAGCATTTTTGGCAAAACCATAATACCTATCATTGATCCGACTTCACTTTGAGCGTCCTGAGTTCTTCCTGAACGTCTACATATGGGTTTTTTTTTAAGAGAAATGAAAAAATAGCTTTGTTAGAGCGATCTAAAAAAACTGTTCCATCTCCCTTTTTCCGAAATCTCCCTGCGTTTTTAATATGGGAGCCAATAAGGCTGTTAGTGGTGTTGGTGGCGCATCTATGTGTCGTACGCCCAAACTATAACTCTGACAGCTTTACCAGAGGATTGTGAGTGAGAAGACAAATTTTCCTACGTTTCTATGTATAAATTACTTCTATAGAGTGAAATTTGTGGCCTGGAGCACAGTTTTCAAATACATTTTTTGACAGTTTTTTCTCTCCCTCTACACTGGCGATGATGTCACACACTGTGACACGAACATTCCGTGCAATACACACCCATTATAATCTCAGAATTTCTCCAAAAATGATCATGGTCATTGAACACGGATTGATAAAAAACTATATGACCTATCGAAACGTGGATTAATACACCGATACACAAGACTTGTGTCTACTGTTTAAAGTTTAAATGGAGTCTCTAGGTGAAATTATGCCGGAGAAGTAGACGTTTGAAAATCTCCAATTATTGTTATTTTTCGCTCATTTTCTTTCGGCCGTCCCATTCATTTCAATGCAAAATTTTGGGCAGTTTTTCGCTACTTACGTCGGAGGTAATAGCACACCGATCCCGATCAAACAGCACGTTTTGATATTTAATTTGTCCTGCAACTCTTCAAGTTGTAGGACTAGTAGCGGGAGGAAATTGCGTCCGGAAGAGGAAGAAGAAAAAATCCACAGTATAACAGTAGTGCTCGGAGCTTTGCCCCGAGCACTGGTCCCTACAGCTATTGCTGTATGAGACCAGTGCTTGGTGGGATTGCCCCGAGGCCCTAATAATAATAATAATACATTGCATTTATACCACTTTTCTAAACACTTAAAGATGCTTAACAGGGAACTTCTAAGTTTCTGAAAGTTGACACGTTGGAGATATGTGTCAGTAATATGGCAGTATAGTATAATATAGTCACCTTTTTTTTTGCCCTTCTGGTCCTTTATTCCATCATTCCATCTTCCTGATGAAAATACAGAAGAAAAGGGAAGGATATTAAAAATAGAGAAGGGGGGAAAAATTGTGCTTGGACGCCACTACAAAAAAGTGAAAGAGGACATTAAACTGAAACTTACATTCAGGCCATGCTTTCTGATGAAACCTGACATTTCCTTTCAAGCCTGTGACCCTTGGTATCCATATCATATCTGATCTGTCTGACGGCAGAGTTAATATCTAACAGCCACTGAATATAATGAGGAAATGAACACCAGCATCCATCAGATATAACTATAATACCAACTTATTCACACCACAAATGTCATGACAGTGTAACTACCACGCAGTTATAGTGGGAAAATATGAAATCATACTTGCCTTCATTTTCTTCTGAACGCACTGAAGGTGTTAACCACTGATGCACACGGGATACATACAGAGCCAGACATTGTAGAGATCACCAGCCCACACTTTGTGCTGCAGAAGAAAAACAGACCAGGCAAATCTCAACTAACTTGATTAGAATTTAATTCTCAAGCCCCTTTACTAAATTCATCACAAATGGAGGATTAACACTCTGTAAAGTGACTCGACATTTCTGATAGTTGACATGATGTAATGATAAATTAAGGACTTTGTGTGTGTATGTATATGTTTGTCCTTCACATATCTCAAGAATCCAGTCAGGTAAGTTTGAACAGCAGGTTAGTGCAGTGGTGAGGAGAAGCTTTTTCCACCTGAGAACTCTAGCCAAGACAAAAGCCTACCTGCCTCAGAGTGACCTGGAGAAAACTATCCATGCCTTCATCACATCACAACTGGACTACTGTAACGCCCTCTACACCGGCATGGATCAACTGCAGCTTCGCCGCCTGCAGTTGGTCCAAAACTCAGCCGCCAGACTCCTCACCTGCACTAAAAAACATGATCACATCACCCCGGTCCTCGCATCACTCCACTGGCTCCCCATCCGTCACCGCATCAACTATAAACTACTTCTAACTGTCTACAAATCCCTCCATGGTCTGGCCCCTACATACCTGTCTGACCTTCTGCACCACCACACCCCCTCCAGAGCTCTACGGTCAGCTGACCAGCTGCTGTTGGAGGTGCCCAGGTCCAGACTAAAGACAAGGGGCGACAGGGCCTTCTCAGTAGCAGCCCCCAGACTCTGGAACTGCCTCCCCCTCCACATCCGTGCAGCGCAGTCCCTAAATGTCTTTAAGTCTCACTTAAAAACCCACCTCTTTTCTCTTGCCTACAATTAAAGTTGTTTGGTTGCTGTTTTGTTTTGTTTTGTTTTGTTTAGTTTTAGTCTCTTTTTTACCTTTGTCAATTCTGTATTTTATTGCACTTTTTGCACTTTTATGTGAAGCACTTTGGTGCGGCTCAGCCGTCTGTAAATGCGCTATATAAATAAATTTGACTTGACTTGACTTGAGGTCTACACTTGGCAGGTGTAGTGCTGGGGATCCAAGGGGGTGCCGTGTTGTTGAATGTGGTCCAACGTGACCTGATGGTGGTGCAATGACAACAAGCTTTACCTTTTGGCCTGTAACTTTTGAACCCTAAATGTCAGAGAAAAATAATATTATTTTACCTGGATTCTGTGTGTTAGGACAAATTTATCCATATTAGCCACCTGGAGCAAAGAGCGATTTTCCACCATGTGGAATTGTGTCCAAATATATATTTTTGAGACTTCTCCTCAAATTTGGAGCAATCGGCACAGAATTTGGTCCAGAACATCTCCAGATAAAGCCTGTTTTTATTTTTATTTTTTATGTGCCATACAGTTTTGTTAGAGGTGCCCCTCATAGTTTGTTATATGCTGTCGGCAGGGCTTATTACAAAAACTGCCATATCGACTGAACCTTTTGAACGATTTCAATCAGATTTGGTGGACATGTATAGATGTGAAGTTTACACAAACACTGTTAGTACAGACATAAATGTTTACAGTTGCAAATACTTACACTTTTGTTTTTAGAATTATATCCTCATATATGATTTTAAAATGTACTTTAAAAATCACAAATCTGGTTAAATTATGGTAACCACGGGGGAAGACAAGTGGAATGAGTAAGTGGTATTTTGTGGGACTGGAAGTTTCACTTTCCAGTCACGGAAAATTCCCTTAAATACAGGAAGTATGATGAGGTATGTATCTGAAGAGTATATAAGACAGCCCTCAGCCTCTACTCCTCACAGTTCTCCTGTCAACAAACTCTTGACTCTAGCTAATCTCTCAGCTCCTTATCTTCTGTCTTCTTCACCATCTCATCTCGACCAAAGAGGAAACCAACAATGTCCAGCATCATCAAAGTGTTTCTGCTCCTGGCTGTCGTGGTCTGCCTCTCCAGTGCTCAACGTAAGTTTTTTTTCCTTTTTTAGAATTCGCAAAGATAATGTGATGTTTGTTTTAGGCATTGATGTGTTTTTTTTAAAGCTGTGATCAGAAATATGTGCAGTAAAAAAACATTTAAGTAATTTGAATATTTTTTTCCTTGTCTCTCTCTCTAGAACATCAATCAGAGCAGTGTCTGTGTCAACGTGTCAGGAATAGAATGGTCTCAAAGTCTGACATTAAGGACATCCAGATCTACCAAGCAACCACCTTCTGTACCAAAGTGGAGATTGTGTAAGAAACACTTAAACCTTAAATTAAGATTGTGGGAATTTTGAGCTTTAGTGTAATCATAATTGGAAAATGATGATTTGTTATTTGGATTTTTTTGTTTTTTGTGATCAGAGCAAAACCTGCCACCCATAAGTAATTTAACCTAAACTCACCTTTCTTGTCCATTCCAACAGTGTCACCAACAACAGCGGCCTTCGCTACTGCCTGAACCCTAAACTGGATGCAGTGAAAAAGATCATGGCTTCCATCATGTGAGTATATTTACAGACATAAATCCAAGCCTCAAACTGAGCGACCAACAACTAATATTATACTTATGAATGTCTTTATTTGATAGAAATAACAGTCATAAGTGACATGCATTTTCTCCACACTGTTGTTATGTGTCTAATGTATTTCCTTCTTGTTTTATTGTCATTAGGAAACCAAAAACCTCTACAACAGCCAGACCAACTGAGGTCACTTCCACCCCAAGCAGCAGCAGCAGCAGCAGCAGCACAGCTCGCAACTGACTCTTTAACTCCCTGCACCAATAAGAAGCTCAGATGACCCCTGACCCCCGCAAACAGGCACCTTCAACGAATGTAGCTGTGAAACGAATGTCACCTTTTTACATTTATTGTCTATTTAACTTCTATTTATGCTGAAGTGCACTTGCAGTATATCTTCATTCTTTTTTATTTCCTTTTTGTAAATACATATGTTACATGTTGTAAACCAAGTTCTCTGTATTTGAGTAATTATTGTGTCTTTTTAAAAAAAATAAAAAATAAAAAGAATCAAGGGAGCATTAAGTACTTGTTTTCTGTTCCAACTCTGATACTGTTTGTTGTAATAATAATAATAATAATCATAATAATAATAATAAGCTTGATTTATGAGAATTTAAAAAAATCTAAAAACCTAAAATATATAAATGGCAAATTTAAAAGTAATAAACAAACAAATGAAAAATTACAAACAGGCTGCCAGGTCTAAAATATAATCGGGAGCCAGTTCATGAAAAGCCATAAAAGTAATCAATAACATTTGAAACTAATCCTAAAACAAACAGGAAGCCCATGTCAAGAACCTAAAACAGATGAGCTGTGATCATCCCTCCTGGCTAAAAGCCTGGCAACTGACTTCTCTACAATTTGTAGTTGTTTCAGTTTTTCTTTGGAATAAAACGAGAAGAGGCTTTTTCAATCATCAAGGTGTGAGGAGATAAAGGCATGTAAACTGTTTTTGCAACTCTGAAAGTTCAAATATATCTTATTGTTGCAGTATTTCTGAGGTGATAAAAACATTGTTGGACAAGTCTTCTGGTGTGTTGCTCGAATCATAAATTACCATCAAACAGGACACCATGATTTCTTGCAACGGGCTTGACATGTTAAATAACCAGTAGATGGCAGTGTTGGCTTTGCCATATGTTGGGATACAGTGTTCATACAGTTTGTGGTTGGGATTGATTGGTTGTTTGGTTGGTGGATTGATTGGTTGTTGAATGGATGGATGGACCGACGGACGGACGTTATTTTCCCTCATGGGGAAATTCAGTTGCAGTTTAAAGTACAGCAAGTAGTAACAGAAAACATACAGGATATTTTAAAACAAACAGTAATACAAACACATCATCAAAAAAGGGACCCAATAAAAAAGATCTCTGTTTTATTGCAATTGGACTCAAGAAAATGTAATGACATCCAGTTTTCTATCAGACAGGCAGTCCTGTAGACAACTCTGCTTACTGAGGTTGGGAGGCTTAACAGGTACAACTGTGTGTCATCTGCACTCCAATGAAGAGAGAAAACATGTGTACAGATTTCATCACCCAGAGGAAACTTCTAAAAGAAAAACAAAATTGGTTACTTGAGACACCACATATTTTGTTGTTTCAAGCAGTCATGTGATCTTCAGAATGCTACTTGTCATTACAAATGGTATACAACTTTACAGTAAAGCAGGGTTTTCAATATAATTCAAGTGTTTTTAACACTTTGGTTTAATCTTTGTGGCTAAAATACAGAAGAAAAGAGAAGGATATCACTTTCTACAAAAAGTGAAAGAGGATATAAAACTGAAAACTTTAATTGCGGCTATGCTATCAGTAAAAAACATGAATTTCCTTTCAATCCTGTGATCTTTGGACTGCAATTATATCAGATCTATCTGAAAGTAGATTTTCTAGTCCAAAGAATATAACAAGGGTATGAAGTGACAAAAAGTGTTTTTTTTAATAATGTTTGTGGTTTGGTGAGCCAACACTGTAAAGCATGCCTGTTTTTTCTAATAATAATAATAATAATAATAATAACTTGAAAATTTCCTCTGGGGAAATTCTGAAAGGGCCACGGGGGCTACTGCTGGTGTGTGTACACTATAATGAGATTCTTCAGAGATTTATAAATATGCCCTTTAACCTCAAAATGTGTGTGTGTGTGCGTGTGTGTGTGTGTGTGTGTGTGTGTGTGTGTGTGTGTATGTAGCGAAAATCGCATAAAGTTACCTGTGTGTGTGTTTGAAGCATATGTGTGAGGAGTGTGCGCGCGTACGTTTATGTGTGTGTGTGTGTGTGTGTGTGTATCTGCAACTGTAATCACATCAAAGATCAAAGGCAATCAGATCAAAGCAATCAACAGAATTAACTGGCACCTGTTCCAGTGACAGCAGAGGTGGACGGACTGGAATTTCTGGCCTCGAACAGAAAGCATTTTTGGCAAAATCATAATACCTATCATTGATCCGACTTCACTTTGAGCGTACTGAGTTCTTCCTGAACGTCTACATATGTTGTTTTTTTTAAGAAAAATGAAAAAATAGCTTTGTTAGAGCGATCTAAAAAAACTGTTCCATCTCCTTTATTCCGAAATCTTCCTGCGTTTTTAATATAGGAGCCAATGAGGCTGTTGGTGCGTATTGGTGGCGCATCTGTGCGTCCTACGCCCAAACTCCAACTCTGACAGCTTTACCAGAGGATTGTGAGTCAGAAGACAAATTTTCCTACGTTTCTATGTATAAATTACTTCTGTAGAGTGGAATTTGTGGCCTCGAGCGCAGTTTTCAAACACATTTTTTGACAGTTTTTTCTCTCCCTCTACACTCTGACGATGATGTCACACACTGTGACACGAACATTCTGTGCAATACACACCCATTATAATCTCAGAATTTCTCCAAAAATGATCATGGTCATTGAACACGGATTGATAAAAAACTATATGACCTATCGAAACGTGGATTAATACACCAATACACAAGACTTGTGTCTACTGTTTAAAGTTAAAATGGAGTCTCTAGGTGAAATTATGCCGGAGAAGTAGACGTTTGAAAATCTCCAATTATTGTTCTTTTTCGCTCATTTTCTTTCGGCTGTCCCATTCATTTCAATGCAAAATTTTGGGCAGTTTTTCGCGACTTACGTCGGAGGTAATAGCACACCGATCCCGATCAAACCGCACGTTTTGATATATAATTTGTCCTGCAACTCTTCAAGTTGTAGGACTAGTAGCGGGACGAAATTGCGTCCGGAAGAGGAAGAAGAAAAAATCCACAGTATAACAGTAGTGCTCGGAGCTTTGCCCTGAGCACTGGTCCCTACAGCTATTGCTGTATGAGACCAGTGCTTGGTGGGATTGCCCCGAGGCCCTAATAATAATAATAATACATTGCATTTATACCACTTTTCTAAACACTTAAAGATGCTTAACAGGGAACTTCTAAGTTTCTGAAAGTTGACACGTTGGAGATATGTGTCACTAATATGGCAGTATAGTTTAATATAGTCACCTTTTTTTTTGCCTTTCTGGTCCTTTATTCCATCATTCCATCTTACTGATGAAAATACAGAAGAAAAGGGAAGGATATTAAAAATAGAGAAGGGGGGAAAAATTGTGCTTGGACGCCACTACAAAAAAGTGAAAGAGGACATTAAACTGAAACTTACATTCAGGCCATGCTTTCTGATGAAACCTGACATTTCCTTTCAAGCCTCTGACCCTTGGTATCCATATCATATCTGATCTGTCTGACGGCAGAGTTAATATCTAACAGCCACTGAATATAATGAGGAAATGAACAGCATCCATCAGATATAACTACAATACCAACTTATTCACACCACAAATGTCATGACAGTGTAACTACCACGCAGTTATAGTGGGAAAATATGAAATCATACTTGCCTTCATTTTCTTCTGAACGCACTGAAGGTGTTAACCACTGATGCACACGGGATACATACAGAGCCAGACATTGTAGAGATCACCAGCCCACACTTTGTGCTGCAGAAGAAAAACAGACCAGGCAAATCTCAACTAACTTGATTAGAATTTAACTCTCAAGCCCCTTTACTAAATTCATCACAAATGGAGGATTATCACTCTGACATGTAAAGTGATTCGACATTTCTGATAGTTGACATGATGTAATGATAAATCAAGGACTTTGTGTGTGTATGTATATGTTTGTCCTTCACATATCTCAAGAATCCAGTCAGGTCTACACTTGGCAGGTGTATCGTGGGGATCCAAGGGGGTGCCGTGTTGTTGAATGTGGTTCAACGTGACCTGATGGTGGTGCAATGACAACAAGCTTTACCTTTTGACCTGTAACTTTTGAACCCTAAATGTCAGAGAAAAATAATATTATTTTACCTGGATTCTGTGTGTTAGGACAAATTTATCCACATAAGCCACCTGGAGCCAAGAGCGATTTTCCACCATGTGGAATTGTGTCCAAATATATATTTTAGGACTTCTCCTCAAATTTGGAGCAATCAGCACAGATTTTGGTCCAGAACATCTCCAGATAAAGCCTGTTTTTATTGTAATTTTTTATGTGCTATACAGTTTTGTTAGAGGTGCCCCTCGTAGTTTGTTATATGCTGTCGGCAGGGCTTATTACAAAAACTGCCATATCTCCTGAACATTTTGAATGATTTCAATCAGATTTGGTGGACATGTATAGATGTGAAGTTTACACAAACACTGTTAGTACAGACATAAATGTTTACAGTTGCAAATACTTGCACTTTTGTTTTTAGAATTATATCCTCATACATGATTTTAAAATGTACTTTAAAAAACTCAAATCTGGTTAAATTTTGGTAATCACGGGGGAAGACGAGTGGAATTAATGATTGAGTTGCAGTTTGTAAAGTTTCACTTTCCAGTCACGGAAAATTCCCTTAAATACAGGAAGTATGATGAGGTATGTATCTGAAGAGTATATAAGACAGCCCTCAGCCTCTACTCCTCACAGTTCTCCTGTCAACAAACTCTTGACTCTAGCTAATCTCTCAGCTCCTTATCTTCTGTCTTCTTCACCATCTCATCTCGACCAAAGAGGAAACCAACAATGTCCAGCATCATCAAAGTGTTTCTGCTCCTGGCTGTCGTGGTCTGCCTTTCCAGTGCTCAACGTAAGTTTTTTTTTCCTTTTTTAGAATTTGCAAAGATAATGTGATGTTTGCTTTAGGCATTGATGTGTTTTTTAAGCTCTGAGCAGAAATATGTGCAGTATAAAAACATTTAAGTAATTTAAATATTTTTTTCCTTGTCTCTCTCTCTAGAACATCAATCAGATCAGTGTCTGTGTCAACGTGTCAGGAATAGAATGGTCTCTAAGTCTGACATTAAGGACATCCAGATCTACCAAGCAACCACCTTCTGTACCAAAGTGGAGATTGTGTAAGAAACACTTAAATATTTTATTAAGATTGTGGGAATTTTGAACTTTAGTGTAATCAAAATTGGAAAATGATGATTTGTCATTTGGATTTTTTTTGTTTTTTGTGATCAGAGCAAAACCTGCCACCCATAAGTAATTTAATCTAAACTCACCTTTCTTGCCCATTCCAACAGTGTCACCAACAACAGCGGCCTTCGCTACTGCCTGAACCCTAATCTGGATGCAGTGAAAAAGCTCATGGCTTCCATGATGTGAGTATATTTACAGACATAAATCCAAGCCTCAAACTGAACGACCAACAACTAATATTATTGTTATGAATGTCTTTATTCGATAGAAATAACAGTCATAAGTGACATGCCTTTTCTCCACACTGTTGTTATGTGTCTAATGTCTTTCCTTCTTGTTTTATTGTCATTAGGAAACCAAAAACCTCTACAACAGCCAGACCAACTGAGGTCACTTCCACCCCAAGCAGCAGCAGCAGCAGCAGCAGCACAGCTCGCAACTGACTCTTTAACTCCTTGCACCAATAAGAAGCTCAGATTACCCCTGACCCCCGCAAACAGGCACCTTCAACGAATGTAGCTGTGAATTGAATGTCACCTTTTACATTTATTGTCTATTTAACTTCTATTTATGCTGAAGTGCACTTACAGTATATCTTCATTCTTTTTTATTTCCTTTTTGTAAATAGATATGTTACATGCTGTAAACCAAGTTCTCTGTATTTAAGTAATTATTGTGTCTTTTTAAAAAAATAAAAAATAAAAAGAATCAAGGGAGTATTTATTACCTTTTTTCTGTTCCAACTCTGATTCTGTTTGTAGTGATAATAATAATGATAATAATAATAATAATAATAATAATAATAATAACAATAATAATAATAATAATAATAATAATAATAATAATAATAATAATAATAATAATAATAAGCTTTATTATTGAGAATTTAAAAAATCTAAAAACCCAAAATATATAAATGTCAAAATTAAAAGTAATAAATAAACAAACAAAAAATTACAAACAGGCTGCCAGGTCTAAAATATGATCTGGAGCCAGTTCATGAAAAGCCATAAAAGTAATCAATAACATTTGAAACTAATCCTAAACCAAACAGGAAGCCCATGTGAAGAACCTAAAACAGATGAGCTGTGAAGCTTTTTCAATCATCAAGGTGTGAGGAGATAAAGGCGTGTAAACTGTTTCTGCAATTCTGAAAGTTCAAATATATTTTATTGTTGCAGTATTTCTGAGGTGATAAAAACATTGTTGGACAAGTCTTCTGGTGTGTTGCTCGAATCATAAATTACCATCAAACAGGACACCATGATTTCTTGCAACGGGCTTGACATGTTAAATAACCAGTAGATGGCAGTATTGGCTTTGCCATATGTTGGGATACAGTGTTCATACAGTCTGTGGTTGGGATTGATTGGTTGTTTGGTTGGTTGATAGGTTGTTGAATGGATGGATGGACCGACGGACGGACGTTATTTTCCCTCATGGGGAAATTCAGTTGCAGTTTAAAGTACAGCAAGTAGTAACAGAAAACATACAGGATATTTTAAAACAAACAGTAATACAAACACATCATCAAAAAAGGGACCCAATAAAAAGATCTCTGTTTTATTGCAATTGAACTCAAGAAAATGTAATGACGTCCAGTTTTCTATCAGACAGGCAGTCCTGTAGACAACTCTGCTTACTGAGGTTGGGAGGCTTAACAGGTACAACTGTGTGTCATCTGCACTCCAATGAAGAGAGAAAACATGTGTACAGATTTCATCACCCAGAGGAAACTTATAAAGGAAAAACAACATTGGTTACTTGAGGCACCACATATTTTGTTGTTTCAAGCAGTCATGTGATCTTCAGAATGCTACTTGTCATTACAAATAAAACTTTACAGTAAAGCAGGGTTTTCAATATAATTCAAGTGTTTTTAACACATTGGTTTAATCTTTGTGGCTAAAATACAGAAGAAAAGAGAAGGATTTCACTTTCTACAAAGTGAAAGAGGATATAAAACTGAAAACTTTAATTGCGGCTATGCTATCAGTAAAAAACAAGCATTTCCTTTCAATCCTGTGATCTTTGGACTGCAATTATATCAGATCTATCTGAAAGTAGATTTTCTAGTCCACAGAATATAACAAGGGTATGAAGTGACAAATAGTGTTTTATTTTATAATGTTTGTAGTTTGGTGAGCCAACACTGTAAAGCATGCCTGTTTTTTCTAATAATAATAATAATAACTAGAAAATTCCCTCTGGGGAAATTCTGAAAGGGCCACGGGGGCTACTGCCGGTGTGTGTACACTATGATGAGATTATTCAGAGATTTTAAACAATTAATACTAGTAATGTTATGATACTATATTATATACAAGGAGCACACCTACAACAAGCATTCCTCTTCAAGTATTTATTTATACAGCAACCTATGCCCTTTAACCTCAAAATGTGTGTGTGTGTGTGTGTGTGTGTGTGTGTGTGTGAAACATTTGTATCTGGAGGAGTGTGCGCGCTTACGCACACATATGTGTGTGTGTGTGTGTGTGTGTGTGTGTTTCCATGTGTGTGTGTGTGTGTGTGTGTGCGTGCGTGTATCTTTAACTGTTATTACATTAAATGACCAGTGTGTGTGTGCGTGCGTGTATCTTTAACTGTTATTACATTAAATGACCAGTGTGTGTATGTGCGTGCGTGTATCTTTAACTGTTATTACATTAAATGACCAGTGTGTGTGTGCGTGCGTGTATCTTTAACTGTTATTACATTAAATGACCATTGTGTGTGTGCGTGCGTGTATCTTTAACTGTTATTACATTAAATGACCAGTGTGTGTGTGCGTGCGTGTATCTTTAACTGTTATTACAATAAATGACCAGGGTGTGCGTGCGTGCGTGTATCTTCAACTGTTATTACATTAAATGACCAGTGTGTGTGTGCGTGCGTGTATCTTTAACTGTTATTACATTAAATGACCAGTGTGTGTGTGCGTGCGTGTATCTTTAACTGTTATTACATTAAATGACCAGTGTGTGTGTGCGTGCGTGTATCTTTAACTGTTATTACATTAAATGACCAGTGTGTGTGTGTGCGTGCGTGTATCTTTAACTGTTATTACATTAAATGACCAGTGTGTGTGTGTGTGTGTGTGCGTGTATCTTTAACTGTTATTACATTTAATGACCAGTGTGTGTGTGTGTGTGTGTGTGTGCGCGTGTATCTTTAACTGTTATTACATTAAATGACCAGTGTGTGTGTGCGTGCGTGTATCTTTAACTGTTATTACATTAAATGACCATTGTGTGTGTGCGTGCGTGTATCTTTAACTGTTATTACATTAAATGACCAGTGTGTGTGTGTGTGTGTGTGTGTGTGTGTGCTTGCGTGTATCTTTAACTGTTATTACATTAAATGACCAGTGTGTGTGCGCGTGCGTGTATCTTTAACTGTTATTACATTAAATGACCAGTGTGTGTGTGTGCTTACGTGTATCTTTAACTATTATTACATTAAATGACCAGTGTGTGTGTCTGCGTGCGTGTATCTGTAAATGTAACTGTAATCACATCAAAGCATCAAAGGCGTTGGGGTCGACCAATCAGAGCAGAGCAATCAACGGAATTAACAGCTGTGGAATCTTCTGGCACAGTGAAAGCAGCCAGAGGTTGGCAGAGTGAAATTTCTGGCCTCGAACAGAAAGCATTTTTGGCAAAACCATAATACCTATCATTGATCCGACTTCACTTTGAGCGTCCTGAGTTCTTCCTGAACGTCTACATATGGGGTTTTTTTTAAGAGAAATGAAAAAATAGCTTTGTTAGAGCGATCTAAAAAAACTGTTCCATCTCCCTTTTTCGGAAATCTCCCTGCGTTTTTAATATGGGAGCCAATAAGGCTGTTAGTGGTGTTGGTGGCGCATCTATGTGTCGTACGCCCAAACTATAACTCTGACAGCTTTACCAGAGGATTGTGAGTGAGAAGACAAATTTTCCTACGTTTCTATGTATAAATTACTTCTATAGAGTGAAATTTGTGGCCTGGAGCACAGTTTTCAAATACATTTTTTGACAGTTTTTTCTCTCCCTCTACACTGGCGATGATGTCACACACTGTGACACGAACATTCCGTGCAATACACACCCATTATAATCTCAGAATTTCTCCAAAAATGATCATGGTCATTGAACACGGATTGATAAAAAACTATATGACCTATCGAAACGTGGGTTAATACACCGATACACAAGACTTGTGTCTACTGTTTAAAGTTTAAATGGAGTCTCTAGGTGAAATTATGCCGGAGAAGTAGACGTTTGAAAAATCTCCAATTATTGTTCTTTTTCGCTCATTTTCTTTCGGCCGTCCCATTCATTTCAATGCAAAATTTTGGGCAGTTTTTCGCTACTTACGTCGGAGGTAATAGCACACCGATCCCGATCAAACCGCACGTTTTGATATTTAATTTGTCCTGCAACTCTTCAAGTTGTAGGACTAGTAGCGGGACGAAATTGCGTCCGGAAGAGGAAGAAGAAAAAATCCACAGTATAACAGTAGTGCTCGGAGCTTTGCCCCGAGCACTGGTCCCTACAGCTATTGCTGTATGAGACCAGTGCTTGGTGCGATTGCCCCGAGGCCCTAATAATAATAATAATACATTGCATTTATACCACTTTTCTAAACACTTAAAGATGCTTAACAGGGAACTTCTAAGTTTCTGAAAGTTGACACGTTGGAGATATGTGTCAGTAATATGGCAGTATAGTATAATATAGTCACCTTTTTTTTTGCCCTTCTGGTCCTTTATTCCATCATTCCATCTTCCTGATGAAAATACAGAAGAAAAGGGAAGGATATTAAAAATAGAGAAGGGGGGAAAAATTGTGCTTGGACGCCACTACAAAAAAGTGAAAGAGGACATTAAACTGAAACTTACATTCAGGCCATGCTTTCTGATGAAACCTGACATTTCCTTTCAAGCCTGTGACCCTTGGTATCCATATCATATCTGATATGTCTGACGGCAGAGTTAATATCTAACAGCCACTGAATATAATGAGGAAATGAACAGCATCCATCAGATATAACTATAATACCAACTTATTCACACCACAAATGTCATGACAGTGTAACTACCACGCAGTTATAGTGGGAAAATATGAAATCATACTTGCCTTCATTTTCTTCTGAACGCACTGAAGGTGTTAACCACTGATGCACACGGGATACATACAGAGCCAGACATTGTAGAGATCACCAGCCCACACTTTGTGCTGCAGAAGAAAAACAGACCAGGCAAATCTCAACTAACTTGATTAGAATTTAATTCTCAAGCCCCTTTACTAAATTCATCACAAATGGAGGATTAACACTCTGTAAAGTGACTCGACATTTCTGATAGTTGACATGATGTAATGATAAATCAAGGACTTTGTGTGTGTATGTATATGTTTGTCCTTCACATATCTCAAGAATCCAGTCAGGTCTACACTTGGCAGGTGTAGTGCTGGGGATCCAAGGGGGTGCCGTGTTGTTGAATGTGGTCCAACGTGACCTGATGGTGGTGCAATGACAACGAGCTTTACCTTTTGGCCTGTAACTTTTGAACCCTAAATGTCAGAGAAAAATAATATTATTTTACCTGGATTCTGTGTGTTAGGACAAATTTATCCATATTAGCCACCTGGAGCAAAGAGCGATTTTCCACCATGTGGAATTGTGTCCAAATATATATTTTTGAGACTTCTCCTCAAATTTGGAGCAATCGGCACAGAATTTGGTCCAGAACATCTCCAGATAAAGCCTGTTTTTATTTTTATTTTTTATGTGCCATACAGTTTTGTTAGAGGTGCCCCTCATAGTTTGTTATATGCTGTCGGCAGGGCTTATTACAAAAACTGCCATATCGACTGAACCTTTTGAACGATTTCAATCAGATTTGGTGGACATGTATAGATGTGAAATTTACACAAACACTGTTAGTACAGACATAAATGTTTACAGTTGCAAATACTTACACTTTTGTTTTTAGAATTATATCCTCATATATGATTTTAAAATGTACTTTAAAAATCACAAATCTGGTTAAATTATGGTAACCACGGGGGAAGACGAGTGGAATGAGTAAGTGGTATTTTGTGGGACTGGAAGTTTCACTTTCCAGTCACGGAAAATTCCCTTAAATACAGGAAGTATGATGAGGTATGTATCTGAAGAGTATATAAGACAGCCCTCAGCCTCTACTCCTCACAGTTCTCCTGTCAACAAACTCTTGACTCTAGCTAATCTCTCAGCTCCTTATCTTCTGTCTTCTTCACCATCTCATCTCGACCAAAGAGGAAACCAACAATGTCCAGCATCATCAAAGTGTTTCTGCTCCTGGCTGTCGTGGTCTGCCTCTCCAGTGCCCAACGTAAGTTTTTTTTTCCTTTTTTAGAATTTGCAAAGATAATGTGATGTTTGTTTTAGGCATTGATGTGTTTTTTTAAAGCTTTGATCAGAAATCTGTGCAGTAAAAAAACATTTAAGTAATTTGAATATGTTTTTCCTTGTCTCTCTCTCTAGAACATCAATCAGAGCAGTGTCTGTGTCAACGTGTCAGGAATAGAATGGTCTCTAAGTCTGACATGAAGGACATCCAGATCTACCAAGCAACCACCTTCTGTACCAAAGTGGAGATTGTGTAAGAAACACTTAAACCTTTAATTAAGATTGTGGGAATTTTGAACTTTAGTGTAATCATAATTGGAAAATGATGATTTGTCATTTGGATTTTTTTGTTTTTTGTGATCAGAGCAAAACCTGCCACCCATAAGTAATTTAATCTAAACTCACCTTTCTTGTCCATTCCAACAGTGTCACCAACAACAGCGGCCTTCGCTACTGCCTGAACCCCAATCTGGATGCAGTGAAAAAGCTCATGGCTTCCATCATGTGAGTATATTTACAGACATAAATCCAAGCCTCAAACTGAACGACCAACAACTAATATTATTTTTATGAATGTCTTTATTTGATAGAAATAACAGTCATAAGTGACATGCCTTTTCTCCACACTGTTGTTATGTGTCTAATGTCTTTCCTTCTCGTTTTATTGTCATTAGGAAACCAAAAACCTCTACAACAGCCAGACCAACTGAGGTCACTTCCACCCCAAGCAGCAGCAGCAGCAGCAGCAGCACAGCTCGCAACTGACTCTTTAACTCCTTGCACCAATAAGAAGCTCAGATGACCCCTGACCCCCGCAAACAGGCACCTCCAACGAATGTAGCTGTGAAATGAATGTCACCTTTTTACATTTATTGTCTATTTAACTTCTATTTATGCTGAAGTGCACTTACAGTATATCTTCATTCTTTTTTATTTCCTTTTTGTAAATAGATATGTTACGTGTTGTAAACCAAGTTTTCTGTGTTTGAGTTATTATTGTGTCTTTTTAAAAAAAATAAAAAATAAAAAGAATCAAGGGAGCATTTAGTACTTGTTTTCTGTTACAACTCTGATACTGTTTGTTGTAATAATAATAATAATAATAATAATAGTAATAGATATAATAATAATAATAATAATAAGTTTTATTAATGAGAATTTAAAAAATCTAAAAACCTAAAATATATAAATGGCAAAATTAAAAGTAATAAACAAGCAAAGAGGCTGCCAGGTCTAAAATATAATCTGGAGCCAGTTCATGAAAAGCCATAAAAGTAATCAATAACATTTGAAACTAATCCTAAAACAAACAGGAAGCCCATGTCAAGAACCTAAAACAGATGAGCTGTGATCATCCCTCCTGGCTAAAAGCCTGGCAACTGACTTCTCTACAATCTGTAGTTGTTTCAGTTTTTCTTTGGAATAAAACGAGAAGAGGCTTTTTCAATCATCAAGGTGTGAGGAGATAAAGGCATGTAAACTGTTTTTGCAACTCTGAAAGTTCAAATATATCTTATTGTTGCAGTATTTCTGAGGTGATAAAAACATTGTTGGACAAGTCTTCTGGTGTGTTGCTCGAATCATAAATTACCATCAAACAGGACACCATGATTTCTTGCAACGGGCTTGACATGTTAAATAACCAGTAGATGGCAGTGTTGGCTTTGCCATATGTTGGGATACAGTGTTCATACAGTCTGTGGTTGGGATTGATTGGTTGTTTGGTTGGTTGATTGATTGGTTGTTGAATGGATGGATGGACCGACGGACGGACGTTATTTTCCCTCATGGGGAAATTCAGTTGCAGTTTAAAGTACAGCAAGTAGTAACAGAAAACATACAGGATATTTTAAAACAAACAGTAATACAAACACATCATCAAAAAAGGGACCCAATAAAAAAGATCTCTGTTTTATTGCAATTGGACTCAAGAAAATGTAATGACATCCAGTTTTCTATCAGACAGGCAGTCCTGTAGACAACTCTGCTTACTGAGGTTGGGAGGCTTAACAGGTACAACTGTGTGTCATCTGCACTCCAATGAAGAGAGAAAACATGTGTACAGATTTCATCACCCAGAGGAAACTTATAAAAGAAAAACAAAATTGGTTACTTGAGGCACCACATATTTTGTTGTTTCAAGCAGTCATGTGATCTTCAGAATGCTACTTGTCATTACAAATGGTATAAAACTTTACAGTAAAGCAGGGTTTTCAATATAATTCAAGTGTTTTTAACACTTGAGTTTAATATGTGTGGCTAAATACAGAAGAAAAGAGAAGGATATCACTTTCTACAAAAAGTGAAAGAGGATATAAAACTGAAAACTTTAATTGCGGCTATGCTATCAGTAAAAAACATGCATTTCCTTTCAATCCTGTGATCTTTAGACTGCAATTATATCAGATCTATCTGAAAGTAGATTTTCTAGTCCACAGAATATAACAAGGGTATGAAGTGACAAAAAAGTGTTTTATTTAATAATGTTTGTAGTTTGGTGAACCAACACTGTAAAGCATGCCTGTTTTTCTAACAATAATAATAATAATAATAATAATAATAATAATAATAATAATAATAATAATACATTGCATTTGTACCACTTTTCTAAACACTTAAAGGCGCTTAACAGGGAATTTCTAAGTTTCTGAAAGTTGACACGTTGGAGATATGTGTCAGTAATATGGCAGTATAGTATAATATAGTCACCTTTTTTTTGCCTTTCTGGTCCTTTATTCCATCATTCCATCTTACTGATGAAAATACAGAAGAAAAGGGAAGGATATTAAAAATAGAGAAGGGGGGAAAAATTGTGCTTGGACGCCACTACACAAAAGTGAAAGAGGACATAAAACTGAAACTTACATTCAGGCCATGCTTTCTGATGAAACCTGACATTTCCTTTCAAGCCTGTGACCCTTGGTATCCATATCTGATCTGATCTGTCTGACAGCAGAGTTAATATCTAACAGCCACTGAATATAATGAGGAAATGAACAGCATCCATCAGATATAACTATAATACCAACTTATTCACACCACAAATGTCATGACAGTGTAACTACCACGCAGTTATAGTGGGAAAATATGAAATCATACTTGCCTTCATTTTCGTCTGAACACACTGAAGGTGTTAACCACTGATGCACACGGGATACATACAGAGCCAGACATTGTAGAGATCACCAGCCCACACTTTGTGCTGCAGAAGAAAAACAGACCAGGCAAATCTCAACTAACTTGATTAGAATTTAACTCTCAAGCCCCTTTACTAAATTCATCACAAATGGAGGATTATCACTCTGACATGTAAAGTGATTCGACATTTCTGACATTTGACATGATGTACAGTAAATCAAGGACTTTGTGTGTGTATGTATATGTTTGTCCTTCACATATCTCAAGAATCCAGTCAGGTCTACACTTGGCAGGTGTATCGTGGGGATCCAAGGGGGTGCCGTGTTGTTGAATGTGGTCCAACGTGACCTGATGGTGGTGCAATGACAACAAGCTTTACCTTTTGGCCTGTAACTTTTGAACCCTAAATGTAAGAGAAAAATAATATTATTTTACCTGGATTCTGTGTGTTAGGACAAATTTATCCATATTAGCCACCTGGAGCAAAGAGCGATTTTCCACCTTGTGGAATTGTGTCCAAATATATATTTTTGAGACTTCTCCTCAAATTTGGAGCAATGAGCACATCATTTGGTCCAGAACATCTCTAGATAAAGCCTATTTTTATTTTTTATGTGCTATACAGTTTTGTTAAAGGTGCCCCTTGTAGTTTGTTATATGCTGTCGGCAGGGCTTATTACAAAAACTGCAATATCTCCTGAACCTTTTGAACGATTTCAATCAGATTTGGTGGACATGTATAGATGTGAAGTTTACACAAACACTGTAAGGACAATGCATAAATGTTAACAGTTGCAAATAGTTACACTTTTGTTTTTAGAATTATATCCTCATACATGATTTTAAAATGTACTTTAAAAATCACAAATCTGGTTAAATTAAATTATGGAAACCACGGGGGAAGACGAGTGGAATTAATGATTGAGTTGCATTTTGTAAAGTTTCACTTTCCAGTCATGGAAAATTCCCTTAAATACAGGAAGTATGATGAGGTATGTGTCTGAAGAGTATATAAGACAGCCCTCAGCCTCTACTCCTCACAGTTCTCCTGTCAACAAACTCTTGACTCTAGCTAATCTCTCAGCTCCTTATCTTCTGTCTTCTTCACCATCTCATCTCGACCAAAGAGGAAACCAACAATGTCCAGCATCATCAAAGTGTTTCTGCTCCTGGCTGTCGTGGTCTGCCTCTCCAGTGCCCAGCGTAAGTTTTTTTTCCTTTTTTAGAATTTGCAAAGATAAATAAAATTGATGTGGTTTTTTTAAGCTCTGAGCAGAAATCTGTGCAGTAAAAAAACATTTAATTTATTAATTTAAATATTTTTTCTTGTCTCTCTCTCTCCAGAAGATCAATCAGATCAGTGTCTGTGTCAACGTGTCAGGAATAAAATCATCTCAAAGTCTGACATGAAGGACATCCAGATCTACCAAGCAACCACCTTCTGTACCAAAGTGGAGATTGTGTAAGAAATATTTAAATCTTTAATTAAGATTGTGGGAATTTTGAGCTTTAGTGTAATCATAATTGGAAAATGATGATTTGTTATTTGGATTTTTTGTTTTTTGTGATCAGATCAAAACCTCTCACCCATGAGTAATTTAATCTAAACTCACCTTTCTTGTCCATTCCAACAGTGTCACCAACAACAACGGCTTTCGCTACTGCCTGAACCCTAATCTGGAGACAGTGAAAAAGATCATGGCTTCCATCATGTGAGTATATTTACAGACATAAATCCAAGCCTCAAACTGAACGACCAACAACTAATATTATTCTTATGAATGTCTTTATTTGATAGAAATAACAGTCATAAGTGACATGCCTTTTCTCCACACTGTTGTTATGTGTCTAATGTATTTCCTTCTTGTTTTATTGTCATTGGGAAACCAAAAACCTCTACAACAGCCAGACCAACTGAGGTCACTTCCACCCCAAGCAGCAGCAGCAGCAGCAGCAGCAGCACAGCTCGCAACTGACTCTTTAACTCCCTGCACCAATAAGAAGCTCAGATGACCCCTGACCCCCGCAAACAGGCACCTTCAACGAATGTAGCTGTGAAATGAATGTCACCTTTTACATTTATTGTCTATTTAACTTCTATTTATGCTGAAGTGCACTGACAGTATATCTTCATTCTTTTTTATTTCCTTTTACCTGTTTTTGTAAATAGATATGTTACATGCTGTAAACCAAGTTTTCTGTATTTGAGTAAGTTTTGTGTCTTTTTGAAAAAAAAAATAAAAAAGAATCAAGGGAGCATTTAGTACTTGTTTTTTTCCCCAACTCTGATACTGTTTGTCATAATAATAATAATAAGCTTTATTTATAAGAATACAATGACATTTAAAAACCTAAAATACATAAATGGCAAAATAAACTAACAAACGAAAAATTACAAATCGGCTGCCAGGTCTAGAATATAATCTGGAGCCAGTTCGTGAAAAGCCATGAAAGGAATCAATAACATGTGAAACTAATCCTAAAACAAACAGGAAGTCCATGTGAAGACGCTAAAAGCCTGGCAGCTGACTTCTCTAATCTGTTATTTCAATATATATTTTTTTATTAAGACAAGAGAAGAGGCTTTCTCAATCATCAAGGTGTGAGGAGATAAAAGCATGTAAAAATTCCTGCCACTCTAAAAGTTCTTATTGTTGCAGTATTTCTGCGGTGATGAAACATTATTCAGGTATTTTGCTCAAATCATAAATTACTATCAAACAGGACACCATGATTTCTTGCAACGGGCTTGACATGTTAAATAACCAGTAGATGGCAGTATTGGCTTTGTCATATGTTGGGATACAGTGTTCATACAGGCTTACTGAGGTCGGAGGCTTAACAGGTACAACTATGTGTCATCTGCACTCCAATGAAAAGTGAAACTATGTCTATGGATTACATCACCCCAAGGAAATTTATGAAGGACAAACGAAATTGGTCCCTTGAGGCACCACATACACCTCATACAGGAACATAGATAGAATTCACAGACAATAATATAGAATAAAAATAAAGCAAATAAGAAAACCCTAAACAATATATTTACCCTTTTTTCATAATAATGATAATTTAGTGCAAACCTGCAGTAGTGATTATGAGTTGAGACATTGTCACATGTCATGTGGTGGGCTGTTCATAATGGGGAGCAGTTTAAAACAGTTCTGACCAGAGGTGTCATATTGGACTATTGCAGTGAGCAGGAATGAGTTCTTGCACCTATTTGTGTCTGATATAAGCCGTGATACCTACCACTGTTAGAAGGCAACTAGAGGTCCTGATTTTACCTACTTTTTTCTACAACCAAATTTATTGTGTTGGAAATGATTTAATTTGTGTCATGAGCTTTCTTCTGTGACTGTAGTTTTGGAGAAGTCAGACTTGCTGATCACCTGACCACTTTTGTTTAGTCTGTGCAATGTGTAGAAATAAATGAAAGTCCCTTTCACTGCTGTTCTTTTTTTCACGGAAGACCCCGTGTCTTAAATTAGCACAGCTGCGCTTCTACAGACTTCTAAAGAATTCAACAAGCTCTGTCTCTATTTCCTGGAATCAGAAATGCAGCAATGTGACACATCAAGCAAAAATAAATTCAAGTTTTGACTTGAAGACGGGGTATGCGGGTTAACACCTCAAGGAACGGAGCGTCCCTGCCTTGCATAGCTTGTCAGCGACCAAACCGTCAACCCCATCAGGTTGAACTTGATGAAGATGAAGACCTGTCAAAGGGTGGATGAGCTCATCAAGAGTCAAGGCCCATCCACATCTGGAGGGGAGATGGCCACCACCAGATTATCTTGTCTATTGAAACACTTATGATGATAACACTGCATCCTCCATTGCATCGCAGGATGGAATCAAAATATTGCAAGTTGGAAAATATGACATTGTATAATGCAACAAGAACTGCAGGAGATCGATCAAAAGGCAAAGAACTGGTGAAAAGCATCATAGTGCACCTACGGCCACTTGGCTACAGATTATGATGATGATGATGATGATTTAAGATAATAGAAATTAACTCAGGGTTAACGCTTGAAAACTATATCTCCATCTATGATGAGTTTTAAGATCATTTGAAGGATTATATGATCCTATTTGCTCACAAAACCCCTTTGGCTTGTCTTTACCGTAAATATGCAGTTTCACAAGGGTTAAAGGCTAAATTCAGCCAGGTTAAAAATAACACTTTCACACTTACCTCAAGGGGTTTCCAGCCACTAGATAGTCTGAGTTTTAATTTCCATGGTTTCGAAATGACCTTCCTTGCTTAACACCACAAAGTAGATAAATATCTCAAAATCTGGATGAGTAAAGCAAAAACTTTATACATGGCAAGTAACCAACAGGGATACTCAACTGAAGGCATGGGGGGCAGATAACAAGGGGTCAGACCAACTATTGATTTTCTAATGTTTCTAATTTAGTTCTGCAATTACCAAAAAAAAGAGAGAGATTCACACTGGGTTATTTATTTATTCATTTGACTGTAAATATTGTGCTAGAGTACATTTAAAAAAACATCAAAACAAAGGTTGTTTATAGATAGATAGATAGATAGATAGATAGATAGATAGATAGATAGATAGATAGATAGATAGATAGATAGATAGATAGATAGATAGATAGATAGATAGATAGATAGATAGATAGATAGAAAAAAAAGGGTCATGTGAGTCTGGGCTATGCTGTCCATTCTACTCCTGGTAGAAGTAGTTAAGGGTAATTGTTTATGAGTTATGCTTGAACTCAAAATGTCACACAAAGCATTTACAAATAAAATGCAGCTGCAGCTACTAAATGCTGCAAAATATCTTATTTATCCATCATTTTTGGCCGATATTGGCATATCAAGGGCCTATCTGTATCGGTGTATATAATTATAATATATAATGCAGTTATTTGGCGTGATTTAGGTGTTGGATATTATTTTTTGTCTTCTGTTTATTAAATAGTCAGCAATTGTCTGGCACTGAACAGTAATGGCGTTGTTTTGAGCTACTTATTTTATTCCTATTTATTCTTTATTTTCACAGTTATCATTTATAGAATTGGCTGACAATGTAACATATTGTTTTTACAATGTCGTATACCAATTTTCAACATTATTAAATAAAGTTTTATGTTTGAGAAAGTAGCTCTCCAGGTACCTTTACAGAGTGGTGAAAAATCAGTCCACAATCCACATAAATAAGGTGTATTTTCATTCCAACTGAAAAAAAACTATAACAGCCACAATATTGGTTATCGCTGGATTTTCCCCTCTAATATCAGTGACAGCCTCAAACTGCGCCCATGATTTCATTTTGCCAACAAAAAAAAAAGTGACAAAAAGTGTTTTATTTATCAGCATATGTAGTTTAGTGAACCAACACTGTGAAACATGGCTGTTTTTTTAAGTTTCTGAAAGTCGACACTGGAGATGTATGTCAGTAATATGGCAGTATAGCGTAATATAGTCACCTTCTTTTGCCTTTCTGGTCCTTTATTCAGTCATGTGTTCTAATACCAGTCATTACAAATAGTACACTGTAAAAAAAAAAAGTAAACAATAGCTACTCAATAAAATTGAGGCAACAGATTGCACGCAATATTATTAATTAAATCAAACTACGTTACAAGTTGAGTTAATAACAACTTAACAGGAAGTGCCTGTCGATTAAAAACGAACTAATTCTATTGTGTTGGATTCATTCAAAATTCTCTTGATTTAGAATTACATACACATAAAGATTATATTTAATGTGATCAAAATAAGTAGATTCCATCCCAAACATTTTATATTAAAGTTACTTAAGCAACTGCCTCAAAATCAAGGACGCATTTATATTTAATACATTTTATCAAATATATTAAGTAAAATGAAATGACTACAGAATAATATATTACAGTGTATATTACGTTACAGTAAAGCAGGGTTTTCAGTGTAAAATAAGTATGTTTAATTATTTCATTCCATCTTCCTGATGAAAATAAAGAAGAAAAGAGAAGGATATTAAAATAGAGAAGGGGGGGAAATTGTGCTTGGACGTCACAACAAAAAGTGAAAGAGGACATAAAACTGAAACTTACATTCAGGCCATGCTTTCCGATGAAACCTGACATTTCCTTTTTAAGCCTGTGACCCTTGGTATACATATCATATCAGATCTATATAATGGCGGAGTTAAAAGCCACAGAATAAAATGAGGAAATTAAAACCAGAATTCACTAGACATACCAATTGATTCTCACCACAAATGTCATGACAGTGTAACTACCACGCAGTGACAGTGGAAAGATATGAAATCATACTTTCATGACTTCATTTTCTTCTGAACGCACTGAAGGTGTTAACCACTGATGCCCACGGGATACATATAGACACTGTAAAGATCACAAGCCCACACTTAGTCCACACAAATCTAAACTAACTTGATTGAAGTTTTATCTGAAAAGCATTTTCTTTACATAGTCCAATAAAATGGAGGATTATCACCCTCATCTACTGACATTTTACTTTATTTTCCTGATTGTTGACAAAGGGAGATAATTTTAGGACAAAATCAAACCATGCAATGTGCCTTTTTTCTATAATATATTTTATTGTTACCAAGACACAATGAGTTATCTTGTATCTTTGTTTTATTGTTTTATTTTTTTGTTGATTTTTTTGCTATCTAATTGTATAAACCCATGTCGATATATATGCATTCATCAGGAAGACACAATGTAACTTACCAATGAAGTGGGGGAAAAACACAGATGACCCAAATGCCATCATTAACTTTGATGTTTTTTATTTTAAAAAATGTCGGAGTGCAAAATGTCCATAAACTATATGTTCAAAGGCCACATGACCATTAAACAAATACTGTGAGTACAAGCTTGTCAAATGTTAGTTGCACATGCAGGTTTATAGTTCCAATAACTAACACTTGTTTTTAAAATGATATTCCTCTATGTGTTGAACTTATTAATGTGGCTAAATTATTTATAACCACGGGGGAAGACCAGTGGAATGAGTAAGTGGTATTCTGTGGGACTGGAAGTTTCACTTTCCAGTCACGGAAAATTCCCTTAAATACAGGAAGCATGATGAGGTAAGTGTTTGAATAGTATATAAGGTGACCCTCAGCCTCTACTCCTCACAGTTCTCCTGTCAACAAACTCTTGACTCTAGCTAATCTCTCAGCTCCTTATCTTCTGTCTTCTTCACCATCTCATCTCGACCAAAGAGGAAACCAACAATGTCCAGCATCATCAAAGTGTTTCTGCTCCTGGCTGTCGTGGTCTGCCTCTCCAGTGCCCAACGTAAGTTTTTTTTAAAAATGATTTCAGCATCTACAACTCTATACATTCATATGTATTTTGATAATAACTTGCAGTTAAAAAATGTAATTAATTTTTCCCAATGTCTTTTTATCTAGTCTCTGATTCAGGACCACAGTGTCTGTGTCAACGTGTCAGGAATAAAGTCTTCTCTAAGTCTGACATTAAGGACATCCAGATCTACCAAGCAACCACCTTCTGTGGCAAAGTGGAGATTGTGTAAGAAACACTAAACTCTTTAATTATTGCATTAATATGTCTAGTATCATAGTACCTGCCTGAATCATGCTTGTGTACTTTATTTGGTCAAGCAACTTTTACACTTGAGCTTACCTTTATTGTCCATTCCAACAGTGTCACCAACAACAGTGGGCTTCGCTACTGCCTGAACCCTAATCTGAAAGCAGTGAAAAAGCTCATGGCTTCCATCTTGTGAGTAAATCAAACCTCATTTTCAGAACACGCTGACTAATATTAATCCTCCAGTGAATCACCATGTTAGATAGAAATAACAGTCACAAGTGACGTGCCTTTCCTCCGCACTTTTGTTATGCGTCTAATGTGTGTCCTTGTTTTATTGTCATTAGGAAATCAAAAACCTCTACAACAGCCAGACCAACTGAGGTCACTTCCACCCCAAGCAGCAGCAGCAGCAGCAGCAGCACAGCTCGCAACTGACTCTTTAACTCCTTGCACCAATAAGAAGCTCAGATGACCCCTGACCCATGCAAACAGTCATCTTCAACGGATATAAATGTGAAATGAATGTTACTTTTTGTTAATTTAACTATTTATTCTGATGTGCAACTTAAAGTATGTGTCCTTTTTATAATATTTCTTTTTATATGCATTTTTAATAGATGTATATGTAGTAAACAAAATTTAATGCATTTTTGTAATAAAAATTTAAAAAAGAAATCAAGGGAGCATTGAGTACTTGTTTTCTGTTCAAACTTTGATAGTGTTTGTGTCCCTTATCAACAGTGCGGCCTTGTGGTTCAGGGAAGCCATTGCAGGAAATACATGTATGTGTCAGGTCATTTATTTTGTGATGTGCAGAATGGGGTTGGGTTTCTAGACACATTTAATGGATCTTATTGGTACTCAGGGCTGAACTGGCCACCTGGCATACCGGGTAAATGACCGGTGGGCCGGCAGGTCTTCTGGGCCGAATGACTTAAAAAAAACCTAATAATAATAATAAGAATTTATCATTTCTTTATTGGTTGACTGATTACCCAATGGCGAATAAAACAGGTAGAGGGAGGGCCGAAGGCCAAGGCCCCTCCTCATTGGCCCCGTCTGCTGTCAATCAATCAGCAGTCACGTCACGGCCCGTCAGGTCTTTTCGGCGGAACAGCTTTGATTTTGGTAGTCACCTCTTCTGGTCATGTCCACACCTGCAGACGTTTTGGAAAACGTCTGCAGGTGTTACCACATTCATCCGTCAACATATTGACAAAAACTTTGTTTTGGAATATCAAAATGTATTGTTTGGCTTCTTTTTAGTCCTATTCCTCCGACCAATATTATATAATTAATTTAATAGTATTTATAGCCAAAGCTCATATCCGGAAATTCACTAGCCTAATCAAACACCATGTAGGCCTACCGTCTTGAAAGGGAAATGAAACAATACATTAATACAATTACTCAATCCGAAAACAAGAAAGCCATAAAGAAATTATTTTCTCTGTTTCCGTGTTTTTGAAGTGACTTTGTGTTGGCCGACCTGAAATGTACCTTGCCTTCCTGCACTCTATGATCTCACATAACTGTTAATTGTAATTATGTTTTTCTCGCTTGTAACACCCCTTACTCCTTATTTTGCTGTTTGTTTGTTAATGCAAAACATGTCAATAAAAAAAATAATAATAAGATTTTGGTAGAGTCATTGGCCAATTGTCAATAAAAAAAACAACAGGTAAAGGTAGGGCCGAGAGCCCTCCTCCTTGGGCCCCTCGGCTGTCAATCAATCAGTCACGGCACAGCCAGAACATTAAAATGTAGAAGAAGCGCATAGAAGCCCCAGAGAAATTAAGAGAAAATTAAACGACAAGCCCTACTGACAGATGCTGCCAAATGCGCTTAACTAACTGAAATGTTTAGTGCTGCAGCAGCTGGACCTGACTCAGCACGGCGACGGCAGGTAATGATGGAGGAATTAACCTTTAGGGAATTAGGAGAGAGAGGTGGGAAGATGGCAGCACCCGGCAACATGCGGTAAGAAGCGATAAATGGATCTCTGCCTGGCTCAAATATCATGAAGTCAGGTTCATAACTGTATTTTGTTAGCTTGCTAACTTTTTGAACACAGCATGTGTGGTCTGCTTGCTACATCATCAATGAATCGTGTGTATACGGTTGTGTACGAACGTTACTGGATGCGCGCGCAGCCAGAGGGCAAAAGCACAGGAAGAGAGGAAAGTTTCTCCACTATATGCGCACTGATGACAGTAAGTTTGGCACGTCCGGACTTTTAATGGGTTTTAACAATTATGGACTTAACTTAATTATGGTACTAGTTTAACATTCTAGTCCCTTGTCATAATTAAATGTTGGTCAGTCCTGTTGGTGTTATGAAGCTGATTCGCTGTTATCACTGCCAGTGTTACTGGTTTCCACACTAACTGGTTCCCGTGCTCGTGTGTGCAGCTGTGTTTTGCCTCAGTTAGCAGATTCGTCACATATTTAATAAACATAACTGGCGATTTTCAGGTCGCATCTCCTATCTAACGTGGATAATATTGTTGTATAAGTGAACACTACATCACAGCCACTATAAATAAAAAGAGAACATGAAAATATGTTTGCAAGATCAGTTAGAGCTGCATTCGAATTCACTACAGCAAAATTAAGTTGCTCTTACACCATCACCTCTACCTCGTGAACTACTCAAGCTCAGTGCTTCACTTCGCGGCAAGAATTATATTGCATAAGAAGCTTACTTCAGCATCCAGGGCAACATTTTGTTTTGGACTGATTTAAAAAAACAGGTTACCTTGAGCTGCACATCGAAAAATTCCCGAACAAATGTATCAAGTTTCTCCCTCTCTCTCGACTGACGCTACTGTCATATTTACCACCTCATTAGCCCGATATGGAACACATTGTGACCTATTTTATACAGTCTATGATTGTGACTAACAAATGTGTTTAAACAGTGACGATCTTACTTACACTATACTGTCAGCGCTACCTCTCGTCTCAGGAGTACCTTCTGAAAACACTTGAACATTTATATTTCAACAATGTCATAATAATCAGGATGGAGCAATTCAGTTGCTAATCACCAACATGTTACCAGTTAGTGTGGAAACCAGTAAGGACATGACACCAGCTTGATCAGTTGTTGATAGATTTGGAGGTGATAAACAGACTAGCATTTGGACAGTGAAGGTTATGATATTAGTGTGACCGTGTTAAATGTGCCAATAGGCCATTTCTGTCTCTGCAGAGTAATTTGCCCATCCAAAAGGGATCGTTTTCAATATGTAAACATTAGTTTCCTGAGCATTAGTAGAACATAATTTGACAGTGAGTTGACACTGTACTTTTACAGTACCGTGTGTCCTTCCGTGATTTCCTGCAGGCCCATGGGCTTGCTTTGTTCTGCTGCATTTTATTGCATTTATATTAAAGAGTGAAAGTGAACCAGTCTGACTTTCTTTGTTTTGATTGACACTCAGGGATGAGGGCTGTTTTATGTAGTTCAGAACCATTTCATTCATTTGTGGTTGGAATTCAAACTATCTATTGTTTGCAGTAACATAAAATTCCAACAGTTACTCTGGTGACTAAGGGTGCTTTGACAACCCAAAGTTGTGAAAGGGCACTGACCAGAGGAGCTGCAGGCAGACTCTGAGAGTACAAGTTCAATAACCCGTCAACGCCATGTGTTACTGGAGGCTCAGACCTGCTGAGTCTCATTGGCTGTAATACCCTACACCCATTATTTACACACAAACAAGCATCCATTCCCTGGATATTTCCCATAAAAAAAATATTTGGAGATCACTCCTGCTACATGTATTATTGCTCTCTTCTTGTCATCTCACCACAAGTAACAAGATTTTCTTCTGGAATCAGTGTCGTCTCAACCAAAGCGGAAACCAACAATGTCCAGCATCATGAAAGTGTTTCTGCTCCTGGCTGTCGTGGTCTGTCTCTCCAGTGCCCAAGGTAAGTTTTTTCAAAAACTTTTTCAGCATGTACAACTCTATCTTCTAGTGAGAGGCGCTCAAAGTAATTTTTTGTCAAGTTTAGTTGACAGACAATGACAGTAGAAGGAAAAAAATATTTTTTTGATGTATTCCTCTATGTTTTGGTAGCTGTGAGCAGCAATATGTGCAGTTATAAAAATCTAATTGAATGAAATTAAATAATTTTTTTTTAAATCTTTTTCTCTGGTCCAAGTTGTGGAGCAGCAGTGTCTCTGTCAACGTGTCAGGAATAGAATCATCTCTAAGTCGGACATTAAGGACATCCAGATCTACCAAGCAACCACCTTCTGTAACAAAGTGGAGATTGTGTAAGAAACACTAAAATGTGTAAACATGGGATTTGCTATTTGGATTTTTTGTGGCAACAGGAAGCCTGTGTATTCCCTCTGCAAACCTGGCACCCATAAAACCTAAAATGATATTTATATCTGTTTTAAAGTATATCAAAGGTTGAAGTCTGGTCTGCCTGAATCATGTATGCGTCTGTGCATCTACTGTATTTGTTGAAGAGAGTAATGTAACCTGAGCTCACCTTTCTTGTCCATTCCAACAGTGTCACCAACAACAGCGGCCTTCGCTACTGCCTGAACCCTAATCTAAATGCAGTGAAAAAGCTCATGGCTTCCATCATGTGAGTATATTTACAGACATAAATCCAAGCCTCAAACTGAACGACCAACAACTAATATTATTTCTGTGAATGTGAATGTCTTTATTTGATAGAAATAACAGTCACGATTTCACGTGCCTTTTCCACACTGTTGTTATGTGTCTAATGTTTTTCTTTCTTGTTTTATTGTCATTAGGAAACTGAAAGTGAAACCCTCTACAACAGCCAGACCAACTGAGGTCACTTCCACCCCATAAACTGTTGGATTAACGTGAAAATAATTTGTACATGGTTGCACATATTAGAATTGTGTTTACTGAAAATTATTTGTTCTTGATCAATATACTGAATTCTTATTTGTTAACTAAGATGACTTTTAAAGTCAACTTAAAATTCCACCTTAATTAATAAATTCTGGAATCACCCCTGGTTGTATTAGTTTTACATGATAATATACAGTCTGATTACTGATTTAGGTATTTTGTACATACAGTTTTCTCGAGGTAGCTGTGGCTCACTTATTGCTAACTATGAGTGGAAATGAGGCTTGTACATGTGCACCCAGTTCAACAAACAGAATATGCAGCTGTATCAATTTGTCTTTGTGCGTATGCAGTTTTAGTCATGAATCTTTATTTATGTGGCCCCTGGATTGCAGGGAATGGTGGTAATACTACATCAATTTGTCATTCATCCGAAAACAAGAATAACAGAAAAGAACATACAGCATTAAGCAATCTTAAACACAGATTTAATTAGAATAGAATAGAACAGTTGTACAGGTGATACAAGTACAACAAAATGATGTATGGGGCAAACCTTGATGCTTATCGTATATATACACAATACTGTACTTTCATTTCCTTTTATTTGTTATTGTAAATAGATTTATGTATTGTAAAGTTTTCTGCATTCTGGTCGTTAAAGTGTTTTGTTTAAAGACTGATTCTGTGGTGCGCCATATCAACAGTGCCACTTTGTGGTTGCAGCCTGCCATTGCAGAATTAGGTTGCCAAATATTAACCAACAAACCATTAGCCAGTTTCTCTCTAAAGCACCTTCTCAACACAATTTAGGTCTTACTGGTACTTACAATGTATCAGATACCAGAGGACACCAATGCTGCAGACAGACTGAGATTACACGGTGAATAACTCGCCAGCACCATGTGTTCATGCTCAATTTCAGGGATGGCTCAGATCAGTTGAGTCTCATAGGCTGTAGTCCTCCACACCCACTCACTCTCTCTCTCTCACACACACACACACACACACACACACACGCTGACATTCATTCCCTAGAGCAGTAGTTCTCAACCTTTGAGTCGCGACCCCCAATTTAACATGCATGTTGTCTGCGACCCCCTCTCACTGAACAGAATCTCACACGCACAGTTCAGATCATACAAACTCAGTTGATACGAAGAATTTTGGATAAATAATGAAGCAGACAACAACATAAAACATCTCTCTGTCTGTGCATTTATATATATTGTTTATATTTTATTGTTACTTTTAATCTAAGTTCTTGCTATAAGTTTAAAGGTCCATTCTGACCTGAGTGTGTAACAGTCAGCTTCAAGCCAGAGACTCCTTGGAAAGTAATAACTTGCTACTTTGGGATTTGTCAGAAAAGACACTAAAATACCCAAAAAAGAATCAAATTGACCAAAAAAGACACAAAATGACAAAAAAAAGACACAAAGTGACCAAAAAAGTACATAAGATTAGCAAAAAAGGACTTAAATTGACCACAAAATGACAAAAAAATGACCACTAAAAGAAACAAATTGACCAGAAAAGACACAAAATGACCAAAAAGACACAAAATGAACCAAAAAAGAAACAAATTGACCAAAAAAGACACAAATTGACCACAAAATGATCTCAAAAAAGACACAAAATGACCAAAGAAGACACAAATTGACCACAAAATGATCTAAAAAAGACACAAAATGAACAAAAAAAGACACAAAATGACCAAAAAAGACACAAAATGACAAACAAAAGACACAAAATGACCAAAAAAGACAAAATGACCAAAAAAGACAAAATGACAAACAAAAGACACAAAATGACCAAAAAAGACACAAAATGACCAAAAAAAGACACAAAATGACTAAAAAAACACAAAATTCCCCCCCCCCCCCCCCAAAATGACAAAAAAATGACCACAAAAAGAAACAAATTGACCAGAAAAGACACAAAATGACCAAAAAAAGACACAAAATGAACCAAAAAAGACACAAATTGACCACAAAATGATCTAAAAAAGATACAAAATGACCAAAGAAGACACAAAATGACCAAAAAAAGACACAAAATGACCAAAAAAAGACACAAAATTACAAAAAAGACACAAAATGACAAACAAAAAGACACAAAATGACACAAAAAGACAAAATGACCAAAAAAGACACAAAATGACCAAAAAAAGACACAAAATTACTAAAAAACACAAAATTACTTAAAAAAAACTTTGAGGTACTTGTTTGTTCTGCTACTTTATACATCTACTTCATATCACAAATATTATAATTTTTTTATTATACATTAATTTAATTACTTTAGATACTGTGCAGAAAACATCAACAAATCAAAATGATATTACATCAGTCAGTGCGTTTACATGCACAGTTTATTCGAGCTATGCCTAAAATTTGATTTTGGCGTCAGTTTACATGCAACTGAGAAAATCGAATAACTGATGGGAATGAATAAGACTTACTGATCAGATAGGGGAATTTTCACAAGCTGTGTGTGTGTGTGTGTGTGTGTGTGTGTGTGTGTGTGAGTGAGAGAGAGAAAAAAATAAAATTAGTCTCATACCTACAAGCTGCAACATACAAGTGATGTGCACATTATTGCATTATTATTAATAATACTAATTCAATAACACATTATTCTGAAATAGGCCATTTTGCAAGATGACGAGCCTTCTTTGTGGTATTTTAAGCAGCCGATATGTTTTGCCAAGACTTGTGATTTGAATATGTAAAATTTTGAATGCAGGACTTGTGAATGTTTATATTGTGTGAATTGTGAATGTTTACATTGTGTGAATTGTGAATGTTTACATTGTGTGAATTGTGAATGTTTATATTGTGTGGTGCTGTTACTTTTAATTTAGTAAAAGATCTATTCTTCAGGCATTGCTTGTTGGTGTTGTTGCGTTACTGCTTTTCAAAGCCCTCACATTTATCCGCACCACACTTATCCCCAAACAGGCTGCAGGGCTCTAAGTTTCGGCTGGTCACTCCCGTCAGCGGAGAGGTGCGTTCACTGTCGTGTGGACGTCTCAGCGCTCTGTTTACTCTGCATGTCCAAAAGTCATGGATGAACTAACCGATGAACAAACACACAGTATTTGTTCGTTCCGTCTGTCAAGTTGGTGACACTGTGACAAAGAAATCAGTGCAGCTGTGGAATAATTCCTACAGGAGACGATCAGAAATATTGACAGGTTGAGGTAAGTATTGCTATTAAATATACTGCATGCATGACAAGCTTTTAATGTAAATGTTGCAAGCCGCTGAATATTTAACATCGCATGTGGAGAACATACCAGTCAATAGATGATGTTTAAATACTCGATACTTTAGTTTTATATTAAGGTGGTCCCTCTAAAAGAAGGTTTAATGTAATTTCTGTTCGCCCATAATTATATTTTACAGATTCTTTCAGGCGTTATTCTCGCACGGGTATGGCGTGACTTCGGTTCCCGTTTTTGCAAGTCACTGTATCTGGCTCCCCACAGTGCTGACGTGAACAACAGCTGATGCATGCCGGCTGTCTGCAAAGTGCACGAGAATACAAAATACTGCCGATATGAATCTGTTTTAAAAAATCTGAAATTTGCTAAAATTTGGATCTTGCAAAAACTCATCATTCATTAAAATGAGGGAAGTGCAGGCGGATTCATTGCATTGGAAAGTGAGCTTAGATAAGGCTGACAAGGAGCACTGATAAGAGGTAGACAGGTTCAACATGACACAAGAGGGCTAATAGAGGTGTCTTTTTTGTTTTTTACATAATAAGGGAAAAAATTTTGAACAAGTTGCATCCTATCAGACAGGCAGCATTTCCTTATTTCAGAGAGTTTCATTTCCTTGTTAAAATGAGCCAGCTTGGGTTGTTTTTCTCTGCTTTGTGCAGACGCCGAGATGCTGGTATATGACTGTGACTGACATAAAACTGATATTAATGGCAGTGGTGTAACCAGACTCTGGTTCTATTTGGAGCAGGTCAGAAACAGGACACTATGCACTGTGCAAAGTCACAAGTCTCTGACGTGTTTATTCTCTTACTTGATCATGCACAGCCTCATAAACACATGCATGGAACAATTTATTATCCCCTCTGATTGTCATCAATGTGTTTTTGCAGTCCACACTTTACTTCCTTAGGTGCAGACCTTTCATCTGTGTAATGACACTCTAACACTGTGTGGTGAAGTGTTCAGATTTGGAGGTAGCAGCGTAAACTTCCACACAAGAGTCTCCTGTAGTCACCTCCTTTAACCTGGTGTCAAAATGGCCTCACAGCGGGGAGACACTCCAGGTAAGGCAATCATTTAGATTTAGGTGTGATAGTCTTAACATTTTTTTATTTGTAAAATGCCAATTTTGCCTCAATGTCAGAAATAGTTTCCTCACAAAGAAACAACACACAGTTTTTTCTTTGCTTCCATCCTTCAGCACTTGAGTCTGGAAGTTCATCAGGACTTTTCAGTGCATTATCATGTCCCATTGGTATGACTCGTCATTTCAGCTATGACGACCTCATGGATGCCCCCATACATTCACCACCTTCAGACTTCTCTGTCAACATTTTATGGAAAGACCCTGTTATCCCACAGCACAAGTTCCGAAACACTGCAGAGGTACTTCCCTGTTTGTTATCTCTGATCGAAAAAGGGTTTAGAACTGGTTCCTTGAACAAGAAGTTGTTTGTATTGGCTTGTGTGAAGTTTCCTGCAGGTGCATGTCTGGACATATTTAATTTGCTCTTGGTTTGTTGTGTAACTGGTTTGTAAATGAATCCTAAGAGAATGAACTTGTGTCACCAGGAAGGCGAGAGTGGTGGGAAGCTAGTGACTTTTGAGGCTTCAGTGCCAGTCAAGTCCCAAGTGCCTGTTGTGAAAGCCAAAGCCACCTCTTTAATGAGTTCTCTAATGATCAGTAAGTCAAGAAAAGCAACAGAGAAACTGAGTTGAAAAACAGTTGTTTTAACTTTGATAAATATCTATATGTGCAAGTTACACTTTCTGAGATACACTTACAGATGCAAGTTTCTTCACTATGTGTCACAGAATTATGTCCGCATCACGTTGATTGTCTTGCCATGGCAACCAAATATGAGTAAACCATCTTCAGAGCTGGCTTTAATGGAGTGCTGCATATTAAAACAATGACTCATTTTGTATCCATCCTATTCCCATTCTCACTTAGAGCAGACCCAGGAGAACCTCCAGAAGTTTGAGCACCAGGCAGGGCTCACTGATGCCGGATATTCTCCACGCAAGGGGCTCTCAGCTGAGGAGACCCGCTTTCACCGACTGGGTGACGGCACATTGCCAGTGAGTATGAACAAATATAAGGTAGAAGCCTTGATCTACCAGGGAGCAGTAAAAAGTTTCTCTTTGAACACTAAAAATAAGTCAATTAAAGGGCACATATTATTTGTTTGATGTCAGGTTAATACTTATATTTCGGCTTTCTACCAGAATATATTTACACCTTTTAAAAAAAGACATTATTTCTCTCATACTGTCTGTCTGAATATTCTTGTATTCACCCTATGTCTGAAACGTTCCTCTTTAAGCGCCCCTCCTGAAAAGCCTGGGATGCTCCGTTTGGCTTGCAAGAAAAAAATGTGCACCTTTGTAAAGGTATTTCTCAAGCTTACGGTGTAGATTTGCCTGGAAAACAATGATATCTGCTGAGCTCATGATTTGTGCAGACTTTACAGATTTCTAGGTGACTAGGCTCTGAGCGGGCCAATCACAGTTGTAACCTCATATAAGGCTGTTGAATAGGATGACTATCCAGTGCAACTCAGGAAACATAGATCAAACCATCAAACTATTCAGTGCTGATCAAATATAAATCAAGATTCTGTTAATGCGCTGCCTACCTCAAATGTTTTAAGAAGCACATTTTAGTGAATTGTTTTGCTGTAATTTCAGAAAGTTTGTGAGCTGGTGGCCATGTTTTTCAGTGCTTGAAACCAGTGCAAGCAATGCCCCAATCTGCCTGTGTCACTCAGTGCTACATCACAGGCTTTGCTGCTCAAATAAGGAAAAAGAAAAGGAAAAAATGGCAGCCTGGTCACAAACTTTCTCAAAATGGAAAATGGAAATGAAATACATAAGGCTGTAACAGATTTATACTGGATCATCACTGCCTAGGTTGACTGTTTGATCTCAGTTGGGAGTTGCACCAGATGCCAGATTTTTTCAAACCTACCTAATATAAGATCAATTATTGTGACTGGGTGGAAATATATATATATATATATATATATTGTGTGTGTGTGTGTGTGTGTGTGTGTGTATATATATATATATATATATATATATATATGTATGTATATATATGTATGTATATGTGTGTGTATATATATATATATATATGTGTGTGTATATATATATATATATATATATATATATATGTATATATATGTGTGTATATATATATATACACACACACACACACACACACACACACACATATAACACAGTAGTAACCATAAATGTGTACAAGTTGTTTGTCTCAAGACTGAGTTTGTTGGATTCCAAAGGATCAGAGAAATTTGATTTGGAAATGACACATTTTCATACAAGCTCAAGATCATACTTGAGTGTGATAACACCCTATAAACAACCAAAACAAGAATAATGTCTTAGTCATTAAACTATAACTTTCACAAATAAAAAGCCAAAATTGGGTGTAGAATATTAACCAGCTGTTAGGATTAGGTTTTATCTTTTGTCACAGAGGGATGTCGGTGCATACCCGCAGTGTGTAGCACAAAGGTTGTGTTGTCTCTTCTGTCTAGATTTATCCAGTTTTTCAACAGGGATGGCTCACCCACATGCTCATGTTTCTGTCAACTGACCTATGACAACAAACCAAGGTCTTGTGATGTTTAACACACAACATCACAAGTACATTATGAGGACTCCATTCCTACTGAAAGCATAATTGTGTCTGTCTTATTACTACTTGTGAGAAATTATATGATGATACCAAATTGATAAGCCTGCTGGGTGACTGCAGGGTTGATGGAACAGCGTCTTGGAAAACAAATTACGTAATCACTGGCGCTTCCAGCAGTAGTGTTGCCAAGCAACGCCCTTAAATGAATCGAGCCCCCTTATTTTCCCAAACGGACCAATCACAGAGCTCCTAACAAAAGAGACATTTAAGGCCCACTGCGGTGCTTACGAACGGTTTCATTTGTGTTTTCAAGACAAAAAAAACTTGATAAAACAGCTAATTATGGACAAAATTAAGGAATCGGTCGGACTGGAACGCCAGAGAAATCTAATTATAAAAAGGTATGTAAAAAAAAAATTGGCTGTAACGTTAGCTATTTGTGCATTTCGACCGGAAAGCAGGCCGTTAGCAAACCGACACTAGGTTGGCTGGCAAAGATAGCTGTCGAGCTAACATGAGTAAACAAACTAGAGCGAGATAGCTGAGTTTATAACGTTAAATCAATCAACGCAAACGTTTGCTTAACTGTTATACATCTGAATGGGTCAAAAGCAAAGTCACTAACGATAACTTTAGCGAGGTGGCTAAGTAATGTCAGAGTGTAGCGTTAATGAGTTCAACCCGTTAGCTGGTTGTTATGTGCCAGTCGGTTAGCCTTAGCGCTTCACATTCCGGTGATATTATCTTATGAGAAGGGGAGCTAAAGGACATCAATATGCCAGAGACCGCTCCTATGACTGTACATATTTGTTTAACACTATTTAGGAAACCGCCATGTTCCTATTTAACGTTAACCATTTTAATAAGCCTCTGTTTGTGTGCTCATGTATCATGTAAGCTAGCTGAATCAACATTGTATTAAATGGGGCACAAACAG
Source organism: Centropristis striata (assembly GCF_030273125.1). Lineage (NCBI taxonomy): Eukaryota > Metazoa > Chordata > Actinopteri > Perciformes > Serranidae > Centropristis > Centropristis striata. The sequence continues at coordinate 27,562,368 of NC_081528.1, read as the reverse complement.
GCACCATTCCTATTGTCCATCACTGTGCTGACGCCAGGTTATTTAAAATATATTCTATACTAACCCCACTCCTGCCTGCTATATGCTATGTGTTACTATAAATTAGTTGTAGACATATTTGTAGTCAAATATACCAGCTTCTCTTTTTTAAAGTTATATGAGAAGCCCGTTTTTACACTGAACGTATTTTTTATTTGTCTTTTTTTTTGTCTCCACTGCTGTAACGCATTATAATAAATCACAAATTAACTGTTTCTAATGCTAAAAATGTTGTTGACTCCTGATATTGTATATTCTGGCAGAGGTTCAGCAGGGTTGCATGGGTGTTGAAGTCCAAAAGGATACAAGCCCAAATAATGCCCAGGGGATGAAAAGCTATGGGGGCGATCCCTGTTATTATTTTGCACGATGACCACTGCCATGAGCAGAATGAAGGACCATATATATATACATGACTGATATGTGTTTGGAAGAGTGTGTTTGGATTTAAAACTAGCTTTATTTATTTTATTGTTATAAATTTGCAATTATTGTTCGAGTAGAGAGAATAGTAGTGATGCACAACTACATGTTGTGATATGGGTTTGCTGGTAGAGCAACCAATTTTTTTGAATGAATTCAAAGCAGTTTATACTCATTTCAATAATGACTGTACAGCTTCATGGGCTTACCTTATGAAAGCTATGACATTTAATAATAATAATAATGTGTTTCAATTATAAACTCTCTGGAACTCTGTCATAGAGCCGTTCTCTCAATGTCTCCCTTCACTCTCTCCACCCACACCACATGATCACAGCAGGTGATAGGCTCTGATGATTTATTTTGGGTTTTCGGGTTCAGAAAAACACTGCTGACCTCCTTACATTGTGTATTCAGGGAGTGTTTGCTCTTTAAATAAGATCAATGCTTAGTCTCTGACACATTGATTACAAACATAGAAACATGGGAGTGTCACAGCTTTGCCGGTTGCCTTGCACAGGGTGCATTAGTCAAAACTTATGCAACCACCCAGCTTCTGTTGTGAATATTAAAACTTTTTCTGATCACTGTCTAATAAACTGGGTGATTCTTTATCAGTGGAGAGCGTTCCTTAATTTTTGTGTTTTTTTTCTGTCTGTGCAGAAGTTGAAAATGCCAAGCGGGGACTTCAAGGAGGACAGGCTTACAACATCAGCACAATCCACCCCAAGTGGCACCCCTTCTGTCACCCCCTCCGTCACCCCCAGCGTCACCCCCTGTGTTAGTCCCCACACATCACCGGCTCTTAGTCGCAGGTAGGCATCATTCTGCTGAAATGTTTCTCACATTATTTGATTTAAGCCTACAAACAGAATGTCATGTCAAATTGGGTCGATCTGAACCCCCTTATCACAACATGCCCAATATTATGTGACGTATCCTTTCACTGTTTGATTGTATGTTTGCTTACTGCTCTTTATTGGTGGGAATGCAGGAGCTGGTTCCAGCTGAGTCCTGCGCCTTTTCTTGCCACCCCTGAGCTAACTAGTCCCAACCTCAACACAGACATGGGAGGAAATGAGGGGGGAGGAGGGGAAAGGTGGAGCTTCTTTGGAACCCGACCTGTGGTACAGAAGTCCCCAACTGACCCAGGTTGTGAAACCAGCACAGGTGAGAGGTTTACCTGCAGTCCTGCTTTTGAATCTACTGTATTACAATATTTTTATTGTTGTTTTTTTACAGCATTATTGCACAATGAATGGGATTGAATCTTACAGTAATAGGTTGTGCCACTACAAACTATAAAGAAGCCCCCGCATTGCATTTAAGTAATGACAATAATGATGACTCCCAGCCACAGATGAACTCTGGTTGTAATTCAATAGCTCTTATTGTCATCCGGGATTTTCTAGTGACAGGGAAGGGATATGCTGCAGATATAGTGTATGCTCCGAATTAAATCAAAAGTTAAACTCAGTCAGTACCACACCCAACAGCCAGCAAGAATAGATATACCAAAAAGTTAGCCTTTAAAATTATGTCACTGAAGTTGCTTCCTTTATTACAGGCAGCTTTAGGTCATTAATCAAATCTGTCACTTCCTCCCTTCTCCTGCAGGCTTCTCACTGCAGTCATACTTTGGCATGCAGAAGTCCAATACCATGGATTCCACCAACACCCAGGTCAACTTCAAAGTAGACGACCCTGCCAACTTCATGCCCCCCAAGATTGAAATCTCGGGTATTGAGCCGAAGCGTGCACCAACACGGCCACATAAACTTAAACCTCGGGACATGAATGTTTTAACACCTTCAGGCTTCTGAAGTCAGACCAACTGTGTAGTAACACTTCTGTACCACATCTTTTGCTCATTTCCCCTCTTTCCTTCCTCTGTCCCCTCCGCCTCCCTGCAAAAATCACTGAGGCTGAGAGGAATGAGGACCACCTTTAGTAATAACTCACCAGCCCCAGAGACATCATCGCACTGATAATCCTTCCAGCGGACCTACACTGATGGATTGTCATCTTCTATTAGTCCACCCCTTCACCTTCCTATCTCCTCCAGCTTACTGGTCCAAATAAAACACCATATGAAGTCACTTCATTTGTCATCACTAGAGATGGTATTACTTTGTAGTATTATTGTTGTTATGTCTTGTAATGGGTGCATTGGCATACATTGCCTTGCTGTCCTCGTTCCATTGTCAACGATGGCTTGAGATTGAAGTTGAAATATCTTGTCAGTCCTTTGCTCACTGACCAGCTATTTCAATTCCCAGTGCTCAGTTTCCTCATTTGTCTTTTACTACTTTATTTTAAATAGGCTCACAGATTTGTAGTTGTGTAGTGCTTCTCTGTGTTAGCATGCAGAGTATAGTGTAGGATGACTGATATTGTGCCTAAACTTGAAGCTTATTTTGATTTTTGGCATTTTTGCCAACTAAGTAAAGCTTTTGAATTTTTTTTTTTATTATATGGAAGAGCATCTTATTTGACCTTGTGAGAGTGTATGACTGATGAGCTGAAGTGATTTATTTTTTTATTTTTATGATTTTCATATTCATATGGTTCTGCTTTAAATCAACATTGCTTATTAAATAGTAGTATGTTTGGTTTATCACATTTTTTTATTGCATCACAATATTTTTTAAGATGCTATACAAATATGAAGAATTGAAGTGGTCATTTTGCTGTCATAAAACAAAAAAATCCTGCTGTTTTATTTGAAGAAGAATTCCAGTAAGTAATTGCACAAGGGAGATTGTCTCCCACTAATACTTGTAAATAAATCTGATATTTAGAAGCAAATCTTGTTTTCTGTTTTTTTATGCAAACAAATGGAAATATTACAAGCCCCCCACTCCTTTTTTTATTTTCATTTATTTAATTTTATTAATCCTATTTATTAATCGAGCAGATGCCTACATCCAAAGCAATGTACAACTGAGAGTTTATACAACAGAAGCAAGAATCCAGAAGACAACACGAGAAAGTGTGAGAGACTGACCGATATGGGTTTTTTTGAGAATTATGCCGATACTGATTATAGAGAGGAAATTAATTTATGGCCGATGGAATTTTTTGAGCTGGAATGAAAATCTACCTTTTTTATGTGGATTGTGCACTGATTTTACACACTGCAAATGTATCAGGAAGCTACTTTCTCAAACTTTATTAGATAATATTTAACATTGTCAGCCAATTCTATTAACGAGAATTGAGAAAATAAAAAATAATTTGCTAAATAAACATTACTGTTCAGTGTCAGTCAACTGCTGACTAAAAACAGAATTAATTAAAAAAGCTAACACTAACACCCTTTCTAAATAACTCCAAGCTATGTTTTCTGCATTATATATTGCCACCTGACAGGGGGAGTTTCCCCGGTAGGACGTACCGCATGGGGATCACGTTATTCCCACCGGTTCCTCTCCCTCCCATCAGGGGCCCGACCGACCAGAGGGAGGCACTGTAGCGACCAGGATCATTGCATTTTTTTTGTGGGAGGCCCCTGTAAGGGGAGAACATGCAAACTTCAAAAAGGCCCTTTTTGTGACACCGACCAGCCCCACGGGTGCTGGAGACATGGAGGTGGGGACACGCCTCCAACGCCCACAGCGTCCTGGCGGGAATCGAACCCAGGACCTTCTTGCTGTGAGGCGAGATCGATACCAACTGCCCCACCGTGCCCCCCAAAAAAAAAAAATTTTTATAACTGCACATGTCGGACAGCAGATACACTGGCCAATATGCCTTTGATAGGCCAATATCAGCTGATAATATCTGTCAGCCAATATATCTGTCGGCCTCTAGTAGGTGCCATGAGGCAAAGTTTGAATCCGATAGGGCGTAGTCACTGCACAGGGGCATAGCAGATTTTTTTTTCCTTTTTATGGTTGCTTAGTAAATCAAACTACAAACTACAGCAGACCAAAGAGCCATCACTTTTTTCATTTCATACATTTAAATTACAGAGCAAATCAGACGTGGGTGGTGATATGAAATGGGCTTTCTTTTTTCACATTTAGTAATTGTATACCATGCAAGTATAAGCTATAATATTTATAACATAATTCCTTGTTGCAGTCCGTTGCAGTAATCTCAATACATAAAGGTGAAATTTGACCCTACAACAAAGGTCATTTGTGGTCATTTTACATCAACTTTTAGCTACAGTCTTTGGCCAGAAGATGGTGCAACAAGCTCAGAATAAAAACAAATGGTTGTTGCAAAATAAGATTCATACTCATTAGTTGACTTTTATATTTCATGATGTCTTACATTACCCTGATTAAAAACAGAAAAATTTGTGTTTATGCTGGAATTAAAGTATGTATTAAACGGCCATAATATCATTGTTACCCCCAAATGAAAGGTGTGACAAAAGATGAGGAAATTAATTTTTCCAAGGAGACATGAAGGGCAGAGGTGAGAAGAATTAAGAGAAAAAAAGTCTCCCTGTTGACTCGTCTGTCAGGTCATCTCCTGTGTACACACCAGTTTAATTAATCTTATTCTGCTGCTGGTAGAGAGGTTGATTTTAGTGTAACAGCAATTAAATTGTCAACAACATTACAGGATAGATGAACGTTATTAGCTGCCCAACCTCCCCCCCTCCACATCAAAGCAAACATGCAGGACGTCCGACAATGAGCGAGCACAGAGAAACAGTCGGGAGCAGAGTCCTTCCCCCCGAAGGCTCAGCCATGAACTGGAAGGTTTACAGCCTTGTTAAAGCTCTCAGCAGTTATTGTCTGATGCTCTGTTTAGTGTGTGTCTGTGTGTGTGTGTGTGTGTGTGTGTGGTAGATTTATTACAGGGTGTGTCTGTTGTCCTCGTTTTTTTTAACTTACAGAGGCACACCAGGATCCACATACAGGACAGTGACTCGTGTTCAAAAGTATAACTCAATACCAAAGCTTCCTTCAGATTAGGTCTGAGATAAATTTTTTATTGTAGTGTGTGTGTGTGTGTGTGTGTGTGTGTGTTTTGTTTGTTTGTTTGTTTGTTTGTTTTACAAAAGGCTTCATGGTTCACACATTTAATATATATATATATATATATATATATATATATATATATATTTACACAAAACAAATGGCAAATTTAAACCACAACACAAACATAACTAAACCATTTACAGCAGACATAACACATAATATATATATATATATATATATATATATATATATATATATATATATATATATACATATATATTTATATATATATATCATTTCTGTACTTTACAAACATACTTACATGTACATAATAATAATATCATTAATAACCTTTATTTTTAGAGCACTTTGTATTGTAGAGTGCTTTACAAAGACAGGTCAAAACAGACAACAGACAAAAACCAACAGATAAAAGTAACATTAGAAAATGACAACATTCTGTGCAATTAAATGACAGTTCAAGGGAAGTTCAAGTTCAGGTAAAATCAGGAAAGGCTCTCAGATAAAAGCATGTTTTAAGAAGAGACTTAAAAGAGATCACTGACTCAGCCGACCTGATTTTCCTGGGCAGGTTGTTCCAGAGCCTCGGGGCCCTGACTGTGAACGCTCTGTCCCCCTTAGTTATCAGCCGGGACAGTAGGGAGACCTCTGCTCGAGGATTTTTCACAAAATGCTTTATAGGTTAACAAACAATATTCAAAATGTTGAATAGTTTAAATAGTTCTTGGATTACATTTTAATCTAAAAAATCTATAAATATGTCACATGTCTGTATTTTTCATTCATTTCTTTTGTGTTGTTCTTTCACATACCTAAGAATACAGAAGTATGAAATATTATTCCAAGGAACGTGCATGAGGGGTTTCCTCTGGTATAATCTCCTAAAATGAAATAAAATTGAGAATGTGTGGGTTAGATGCCGTTTTCACTTTAGATTTAATTTATTCAGAATTGTACTGGGGCGTCTGAAGGGAATGCACCTTTACTTAATTTTAGGCTGCTGTTGAGTGCCCAAGTCTGGTTTTCAGGTGGTGCTAAAGGAGCGAAGGTGATCATCAAATGAGACGGGCAAGTGCAGACAGAGAGCTTTCACTCAAAAGCCGGAGGTGGACAGTCATTAGTGACAATCAAGTGATGGATAGACAGACAGAGAGGAGATGAAAGGCAGGAAGAAGATAGGATGAAAAGAGTGCAACAAGGGAGAACGAAGATTTGGTGTAAAAGTACAAACACAAATGGATATATTTCTGTTTGAGGTATGCAACATGGCAACAGTGTCAGTCAGAACACTAAACCAAACTCACAGCAAAGGCAAGAGGAACAGTGGGTGGGGGAGTCTGGGAGGGAGAGACACAGGGAAACTGGGAAATACAGAGCAATGGGTGGAGTGCCCCAGCAGCCATGACATAATACAGATGGCTCTCCCTCTCTGGGTCCGACATGACGTGGTTGCGTAGCCCCCTCTTTTCGGCTCCCCGCCCCCCACCTCTGCTCCAATCCCACACAAATCACTGAGCTTAGTCACAGATGTGCGATGGCAAGCACCACCCTGCCAGAGTGTCCACGCACCAAAACAAACAGCCGGGTCTCATCTGCAATCTGAAACGACGCACTCACTTACTCATTTGTGTTTCGAAAACCAGGTCTGGCCAGATTCCTTCCATAACAACCGCAAAACAATGACTTTCCTCGGGATTGATTTCAACCCCTCACACCCCTATGACACAACTTAGACTTGCAAGTCTGGCTACCATGATGTGGACACATAAACAGGAAATAATGTGGTGCCAGTTTCCAAGAAACATTTTTTAAAGACCAGCTTGCTCCAGTGCTCAGGATTTTTGCGTGTTAGTGATACAACGTAATGTGCTCTGTATAAAGGTCCCCTTTGAAGAAGGTTGCATGCACTTTTATCTAATACGTGTAGGAGTGATAAGAGCAATTTGTTAAGGTAACTTCAGTAGTATGCTGGGAAATACTTTCACCGGCTCTATCATCAAATAGTAATAACCTCTTTTAAAGGCTCCTGTGTGGCTCCTGTGTTTTCTGTATCAGCAGCACGTGATACTACTGACATAGCAAAGAAGAAAATCAAGATCAGTTTCCTAAAGTTCCAATAAAGAAATCTGCTGTGATAAGATAATGAAGAGACAGACAAGACACTTTTAACAGGATTACATTTCATTTATTGCCCCTTATATATACAGTATATCTTATCCATCAAAACTTGTTTGTGTAACAAGCGTCACCAACCACAGCGAATGACTAATGCTATGTTTTTCAGTGGTTATCTAGTTATTCACTTCATGACACAAACAGCTGGGGACAAAACTTAACAAGGGATTTGAAGGGGGTCCCTTTTGACGTTTGCTGCTGGGTGGGTTCCCTGTGCTGTATGCTACGCCAGCTGAAACCAGAATCACATCTGGGGCTGATTCACAGTGAGCTGGCCCGGAGGTGAACCCACCAGGCTGAGAGGAGCTTGGGGAAAGGGGGGGGACGATGTGTTCAGGTACTGTATCCTGTGAAAGTAAACATAAATCATGCCCACTACCTGTGGATAGGGTTACAGTGTTACAGCAGTTAATACAGATGTAGGTCACACACAAATCAAATCAGTGTGCTTATGTTACGCAATTACAAACTGCTGTACCTCATAAATTGTGTAGACGTGAACTCCGTCACGGCATCTCTGTGTCCCCAAAGAGCCCCTGATGAAATTGAGTGTGCAGCTACAGTGTGTAGGGGATGTATGTGGGGGATCTGAGCTGCACATAGAGTACATTTCAATGGTTTCTCAAGTGTGAGGCATGTGAAGTCTTATTTTATACATTTTTACGACTATGTTTATATATTCAAAAATGCTCTGTATTGTTGTAAAGTTGATAGGGGGAAATATTTTGCTAAAAAAAGACCTGAAAATCTAATTTCCTGAACTCTACCGTAACTTGGCTGTCTTTCCTGCTGATGTGATGCTATCGAGAGGTGCTAAACATCTGTATCCTGTGAGGCTGCAAAACAGTTTGTATAATGATTGCTACAAAAAGTAGCCAAATGCACCATTGCGCCAAATCATTTTTGAGCAATGTAATAGTCACAGGTAGGTTGTCTATGAGGTAGGTGGGTAGTGAGATTAAAGACAAACAAAGCCAGAACTTTCAAAAAGGAGACTGTTGGAAATTATGTCTGGAAGAAGTGTTTCTCAAGTTTAACCCTGTTCTTTATTCCTAACCTTAAGGAAGTGTTTTTGGTGCATAAACCTTTTACAACATTATAAACGAGTCTAAAGTGTCAGCTTGTTCTCCTGTCAAAAAGGTCAATATAGGTCCTGAATACAGGCAACAAAAAACGAGCGATATTGATGCATTTCACCGACCCCCGCAAGTTAAAATGGCAGATATCCACCTTCGGTTGGAGGCTGGGGTGGTTGATGATCTGAACAAATGCCAGACTTTCGCCCAGGAGAGCAGGGTTAGCGTCCCGTGTGAAAACAAAAATGTACTTGAAACACGTTTTTTACGTAACTTGAGGTAGTCATGTGACCCTTGTAACTACTTCACTTCCAGCATTTATATTTACTGTTTAAACTGTCTTTTATATCGCCTTACCAGGAAGTTTTTTGCCCTTAAACCTAGGTCAGTGGTTTTACAACATAAATCTACAGAAACTGCAGCCTTTTTTAAAACCACAGACGTATGTGTGTGCTATTTTTAGAACATGCCGCTGTACTGCAAGCCGAGATATGTACATTTGTGCCTTGAAACCAGAGCCATTATACGTACCTATGTGTTGTAATGGGTGTGACTGACACACAACCTCTTCTGTCATTGGTTTAGGGTTAGGGTTTCTTGGTTCATTAGAAAACGTTGATCAAATTAGCAAAAGAATAACAAAACTGTGTCACAAGTTTAAATTGGGTTTTAGCTACCTGCTAAAAAAAGTGCATTTTCAGAAACCAGAAGATGTTACCTTCTAGATGTAGTCTCTCGACATGCATTTGTGCTTACAGTTGTGTGTCAATCAGCTGATATGTATTATACTATTATCTATTGGTACCAGTGTATATGTTGTCCAACATTGCATGTACAATGTATCATAATGTTGAATGTACTTTAATAATTTGTTTTAAAGAGCAGCCCTCTGGTTACCTTTGCATATTCATAGTGCTGCAAAATGCACACAGAAAATGTCTTTTTTTATTCCAGCTCAAAAATGTACTATATGGCTGCCATTGAATATTTCCCCTTTAACATTGGTATTTATCTCTAAAGTCCCATATCAAATGATCCCAGTTGCAAGCTTTGGCTCAAAAAATGTTTTGGTCTTACTTAACCCTTCCCCTTTTTTCTGTATGTATGTGGAGGGCCTAATAGAGAGAGGGATTACCTTTGTGTACTGCTTTATTGATCGATACATTCAATTCTTCTGTTGTTATGACCCCAGTTTCCAGTCTCTGGCCACCAGGCAGTTTGTCTCTGTGCTGTTCATCAGGCATTCTCCTGCCATCCCCCACTGAGAAGCAGAGTGTATTGTTGGGCCCTCCTGTACTGGCCCCCAGGCCCTAACATGAAGCAGATGTGGAAGGGGAGATCCCCTACAACAAGGTCTGAACAGTATACCGGAGCTCGCTAGAGCCACATCCGGCTGATGTACTCACTGATGTCTAATACTGAGAGAGAAAATAAGAGAAAGAAAGCTTTTAACTCCACCAGATACCAATCAAAGAGCACTCTCTGTGTGTGCGTGCTCGAAAGTGAAACATTCAAGCGTATGAGATGATTCATTTGTTGGATTCATTAAATACCCAACAAGTGTGTTGTGCAATTGGCCAAAGTTCGTAATATTTCCTCATCTAAATCACATAGTCACCTGCAATGTTTCCTCATGGATTCCAGCCAAAGTTTAAGGTGTCTCCTTCCCAGGTTATCTCCATGGCTCGGCCATTTATCAGTTTTTTATTATCATTCAAACTGATATATAAGTATTACTATTATTAATGTTTACATAAACTCTCAATTTAGTTACAGTTTACATATCCCACCTTGTATTAACCCTCAAATCCTTATTCTTTCATCAGGTGAATATGGAAAATGGATAGACGTTTATTTGTTTAGCGTGATGTGGTAGAAGTTGCCAGATTATAATTGCTGTCACTTGTGTAGGCTCACCCACAAGTTTATCTGGGTGTTTCCTTGTAAATATTTTGGATAATGTCAAAGCTCTGACATAATACCGGTATTCCATTATAATGAGTGCACAGCAATTAGAGGAGATGAATCACTGATGTACCAATCAAACACAATCATAACGTACACATAACAAACTAGGGGGGAAAAAGAAGTCAAAGGCTCAAAAGTGAAGATGAATTAACATGTCCAAACTCCCTGTAATTCCTTGATTAGCTGTGGCAAAACCTCGCCGTTTGCCCATCATTTTATATCACCGTAGTACTTAAGGAACCTTTGATCTTTGGGGTGGATCTCATTGGATAACAAAGTCAAGGAACATACGTAATTATACTTATTAATCCTTTAAGCCAGGGGAGGAATGCAGTTCTTTGGCTTCTGTCACTTGTTCTCACTCACGCATAACCTCAGCACACCTGAACACGTGTCAGCATATAGTACAAAGAAACTCAATTAAAAGTATTATAACTATAGAGTTGTGGACTGAACAAAAGGGAACTGAGGTCATCATGAGGAAATATAAATGTAATAGTTACATACAGTACATACATACAGTATTTAAGAACATAAGCAAGTAGATATGTACAAACAGTAATATTGTGTTTAGTGTTTGGAGTTTTGTGCAGGATTTTCTAGGTTTATGTCTGGGAATACAGTAGGAAACATACATTTTCCATACACTCAATAGGTCCATCCCTGTTCTTCTTCATCATGATCACACATGGGCTGATGTAGTTTGGAGAAAGCGAGGTGAGGCGTGTGACTTGGCAAGATGCGAACACATTCCTCAAGCAGAAATGTGGACATTTAAGTGGACATGATGTGGTCAGAGAGGAACACACGAGCATTCTGGTTTCATTTTTATAAGTCCTACTGCCCACACACTGTCTCAGACTCAGATACAGGCAGAGATCAGCAGTGTCTCCGACTCGTACTGCCATATCTCATACGATCAGTTTAAATTTTATTTAGTTTAGTAAGAATTTCCTTCAGTTTCTGTCTTGTGTAAATACATTTTATGCAGACACAATAAACTCATATAATGCCTGTCCAAGTCAGTTGCTTCCTGTCAACCATCATATCTCTTAATGTTGCTTGGCATCAGATCCAAGCTCTGGCATGACCTTCGCACAGGGAAAACTGCACAAGCAGTGAAGAGCGATAAAGGTTACAGTAAGTGCATTTTCTGGAAAGCAATACAACTTAAGTGCTGAAGCAGTTTTGTTTATGATATATCTGAATAAATAATAAATCAATCGGCATTATCCAGTCGTCATATCAATCATTATCTCTGTTAATGTTCATCTGAGGTTAATTGGACTTGGCATTTGACAGGACTGTCGTTAAAGTTGTTACACATGATTTGGGTGTACCTGATACCTGGGACTTCTATAAAACTATTCTCTTGGTATTTATTTAAGAGCAAATACAATAAAATATTGTTATTCTATGAACATGAACATAAAATAAGCTTTAAATCTAACTTCATAGGTTGTTAAATGAACAAGTGGACCAGAGTCCAGGAGGCATTTGGAGATTATAAGGAAGCAACTTGTATGCCCTGCTCCGTCAGTTTCTGTTCTTCCTTATCGTTTTAGTTTTTTTGGCATCAAGTTATTGTCACTAGGCTAAGAAATATTTGAAGGGGTTTTTATTAGCAGTTTTATTCCGCCCTGAGTTGCCATCAATCACGCCTGTAACAATGCTGAAGAATTAGTAATCCACCTTGGAAATGCAAATGAGTGTTTTGACATTATTCCCTTTTAATTAAAGTCACTTCCTCGTCTACAGAATTGAGCAGCTCCACCTGAAAAAGGCACGCATTGAGGTCAGGTAGTTAGTAACACCAGGAAGATGAATGAGACGGAATTTAGGAACTAGCAAAGTGATGAGTAAATGACAAGCAGTTTCTGCAGAACTCTGAATCAAGGACTGACCACATGGCAAACCAATGACCTCATCGTGCCAGGTGGAGCCATGCAGACTACATGTCTGTCAGACTCGTGGTAGTATGGCAACGGTGGCCCAAGTCATTGCTCTGCAAGTCAAAACAGGCAAGTCATTAGTCAAGTCCCCAATCCTGAACTGTAACTTTATCAGAAAAGAGCACTTAAGTCAAAAGACTCATCGGTGTGGAATCCATGAGGAAGTTGAGTTGCAAGTCTTTTATGATTTTATCAAGTCAAATTTAAAGTGATATTTCGTAACTTGAAGCCATATCTCTGATGTATAGTGGGTATACAGTTTGAATGCATTGGCCAACGGCGCTCTGGTGAACCTGAGTGAACTACCTGCCCACCTGCAGGGGATCAGCAGCTCTGGGAAGGGACCAGGCCAGTGTTTTGCAAGTCACAACTAAGTCTTTGCATTCAAGCACCAAGTTATAACAGACAAGTCCGAGCCAAGTCCAGTATCCTTAAGTTCAAAGTCTTAAACATGTCATAATGCACTCTTCATCAGGTGTGATACTATATTAACAATAGAGCAGTGTGGGGAAAAGTATTCAGATCCTTTACTTAACCCTTCTGTTATGTTCGTTTTTTCAGGAACATCAATAACCTGAGACCTGTTAAATTATCCAAAAGTGTCAGAAACTTAAAAATTCCCAATAAACATTGTTTATATTTCATTAATAACTCCATTACTAACCATTTCAATCAATATTTAGTGCAATGGTGTTCTTTACCTCTCACAGATCATGGTTCAATGAGGATAATTCACTCTTTTTTCATAAAAGAAAATGTATGTTAAAACGTTTTTTTAATGTACATTGGAAAGACCTACATATAAAATACAATGGTTTTACATGACAATTAATTTTCTAAAAGTTTATTTTACAATTACATTTTTTTTCTTTTTATGAAGAAATTTTAAAAACATTTTAAAGCTTTGAAATTGGTCAGTTTGACATAAGAGGAGGGTTGAGTAAAAGTACTAATACCACACTGCAAAATGACTCCAATACAAGAAAAAGTCCTGCAATTTGTAACTTACTTAAGTACAAAAGTATCAGCATCAAAATGTACTTAAAGTATGAAAAGTAAAAGTACTCGTTATGCAGAATGGACCCACTCAGATTGTTTTATATATTCTAAATATATAATTTGATAATTATTAGGGCCCGAGCAGGCAACGACCTGCGAGGTCCCTATTGTATTTCTAATGATTATTAGGGACCGAGCACTAACGGTGCGAGGACCCTATTGTAATTGGTCCGTCTATTCTTATTATTCTTTTTTTTCACAAAAGTAAATCGCCTTTTTGGAGGCTTTATCATATTCAAAAAGTCCCCATTTTTGGAATATACATAAATCTCAGCTGAAATTTACATATTCTAGTGGTCGGGGGAATGGGCGTGGCAAAATGACTCAACAGCGCCCCCTTGAAAGTCAAGAAAATTCAGCCCCTTGCACAGGAATGTCGTAGAGACACGCAATTTGGTACATACATATATCATGACCAGACGCACCAAAAAGTCTCAAGAACCCATACCCTAAAACGTACAGGAAGTCGGCCATCTTGGATCAAATATGGCGTTTCCTGCTGTTTTTGCCTCTTTTTTGCCCATTTCCATGCCGCATACTTTAACGAACTCCTCCTACAGATTTCATCCAATTCTCTTCAAACTTGGTCAGTACCCTCATAAGGCCTTTGGGATCAAAAGTTGTATAAAGCTTTACCGCCGCTCACACTATGTGGGTGTGGCATGGCGCCAAAATATGGCGTCTCGCCATAAAACATGAGATCATTATAACTTTCCCATACTTTCTCGAATCTGGTCCAAACTTCTCATGCTTCATCAAAGTCCAGCCCTTAACACTTCTAGATAACAATATTTCAGAAAGCCCCCCCCCTTATGCTTAATCCACGCCCCTTTTACAAAATGACCACATTGCATACTTTGATGAACTCCTCCTACAGATTTCACCCCATGGACTTCGAACTTGGTCAGTACCATCACAAGGCCTTTGGGATCAAAAGTTGTATAAATCTATCCCGACGGTCACACTATGTGGGCGTGGCATGGCGCCAAAATATGGCGTCTCACCATAACACACGAGACTGCATAACTTCACCATACATTGTCCAATCTGTCCCAAATTTCACACAGGTGATTGGGGTCCAGCCTGGGACACACCCACCTGTCAATATTGACACAAAGTCAGAGCGCCCCCTGCTGGCAACAGCAAGTAACATGTTTTATACTTAGCCCTTGCAGTAGGTTTCACGTAGAGACAAGAAATTTGGTACACACATGAATCATGTGGAGACGCACCAAAAAGCCTCTTGGACCCATACCTCAAACCCAACAGGAAGTCCGCCATCTTGGTTTGAATATTGTACTTGTCATCGTTTTTGGCCATTTCCAGGTCGCATACTTTAACGAACTCCTCCTACACATTTCACCCGATTTACTTCAAACTTGGTCAGTAGCATCACAAGGCCTTTGGGATCAAAAGTTGTATAAATCTTTACCGATGGTCACACTATGTGGGCGTGGCATGGCGGCAAAATATGGCGTCTCGCCATAACACACGAGACAGTATAACTTGACCATACATTGTCCAATCTGTCCCAAATTTCACACACGTGATTAGGGTCCATCCCGGAACACACCCACGTGTTTATATTGACACACAGTCATAGCGCCCCCTGCTGGCTACAGCAAGTAACATGTTTTACACCTACTTTGAGCTGAGTAGTAGGAGACACGCGATTTGGTACGCATAGGGACTGGGCCCACAGCGCCGCGCCTGACGTGTCCTCCCCCGACGGCTCCTCCCCCGACGGCTCCACTCTGCGAGGGCCCGTTCAGTACTGCTTGCAGTCCTAGTTAGGGACCGAGCACTAACGGTGCGAGGACCCTATTGTAATTGGTCCGTCTATTATTATTTTTCTCCTTCTCCCAAATGAATGGCCTTTTTGGGGGCTTTATCATATTCCAAAACTCACCAAATTTGGAATATATATAAATCTCATGTGAAATTTACGTATTCTGGTATTTGCAGCAATGGGTGTGCCAAAATGACTCAACAGCGCCCCCTTGAAAGTCAAGAAAATTCAGCCCCTCGCACAGGAATGTCGTATCAGCATGAAATTTGGTACATACATGTATCATGGCAAGACGCACCAAAAAGTCTCAAGAACCCATAACCTAAAACGTACAGGAAGTCGGCCATCTTGGATCGAAAATGGCGTTTCCTGCTGTTTTGGCCCATTTCCACGTTGCATACTTTAACGAACTCCTCCTACAGATTTCATCCGATCGACTTCACATTTGGTCAGTACCATCACAAGGCCTTTGGGATCAAAAGTTGTATGAAGCTTTACCGCCGCTCACACTATGTGGGCGTGGCACGGCGGCAAAATATGGCGTCTCGCCATAAAACACGAGATCGTTATAACTTCCACATACTTTGTCCCATCGGGTCCAAACTTCTCATGCTTCATCAGAGTCCAGCCCTTAACACTTCCACACAACAATATTTCATAAAGCCCCGCCCCTTATGCTATATCACGCCCCCTTTCATCACATGACCACCTTGCATACTTTACATAACTCCTCCAACAGATTTCATCCCATTGACTTCAAACTTGGCCAGTAGCATCACAAGGCCTTTGGGATCAATAGTTGTATAAAGCTTTACCGACGGTCACACTATGTGGGCGTGGCATGGCGGCAAAATATGCCGTCTCGCCGTAACACACGAGACTGTATAACTTGACCATACATTGTCCAATCTGTCCCAAATTTCACACACGTGATTAGGGTCCAGCCCGGAACACACCCATGTGTCAATATTAACACACAGTCATAGCGCCCCCTGCTGGCTACAGGAAGTCACATGTTTTCTACTTAGCCCTCGCAGTAGGCTTCACGTAGAGACACGAAATTTGGTACACACATGAATCATGTGAAGACACACCAAAAAGCCTCTTGGACCCATATCTCAAACCCAACAGGAAGTCCGCCATCTTGGTTCGAATATCACACAATTCATAATTTTTACCCATTTCCACGCTGCATACTTTAACGAACTCCTCCTACAGATTTTATCCAATTGACTTCAAACTTGGTCAGTACCATCACAAGGCCTTTGGGATCAAAAGTTGTATAAATCTTTACCGACGATCACACTATGTGGGCGTGGCATGGCGGCCAAATATGGCGTCTCGCCATCTAACACCAGACTGTATAACTTGACCATACATTGTCCAATCTGTCCCAAATTTCACACACATGATTAGGGGCCAGCCCTGGACACACCCACGTGTCAATATTGACACCCAGTCATAGCGCCCCCTGCTGGCTACAGCAAGTATTATGTTTTACACCTACCCCGAGCACAGTGGTAGGAGACACGCCATTTGGGACGCATAGGGACTCCCCCGACGTGCCCTACCCCGACGTGCCCTCCTCCGACGGCTCCACTCTGCGAGGGCCCGTTCAGTACTGCTTGCAGTCCTAGTTCTTTTTATTATTTTTCTCGTACCCAAATGATCGCATATTTCACTGCCTGAACATACCCCAAAACTCATGAAACTTTAAATATAAGTCACACCTGGCGAAAAATTTTATAATCTATTGTCATCCTGAATTTTCACCACTAGGTGGCGCTATAATAAAGGAAAGTGCGTTTTGGCTAATAACTCCCACATACTTCATCGCACATTCAAAAAACTTATATCCACGCGTTCACTGAGTTGTGCTGAATCTCGTGATATAGGCCACTCCCATTTTCGCCTACCGTTTTTTTTCGCAAATTCGACAAATGTCGCAAACCTACTTTTTCGAACTCCTCCTAGGCAATTTCATCGTTTTGCACCAAACTTTGCACACAGCATCTATGGACCCTCATGACAAAAAGTTATTAAAAGAATTTTGATTACCCAAAGAATACTCAAGTTATTAAATAACAACTTCCTGCAGGTGGCGCTATTTTCAGCACAAAACACGAAGTGTTGCATATCTCCACATTGGTGTGTCTGAATGACATGAAACTCAGGTTACTACTTCCCCATGAGCCCTTGAGGCCCGCTGCAAAATTTTGGCCGATGACCACTAGGTGGCGCTCTTTAAATTGAAGTATTTTATATCTCCAAATCGGTTGATCGGATTAACACCAAACTTGGTATACTTATTGTCAATGCCCTCCTGAGGATAACCTTTGAAGGTTTTATTGATCGGCCCCTAGGTGGCGCTCTGGCGGCAGTTTAATTTAATAAGTGCCACTGTGCCCTGACCATAAGACTTAAGGCAATGAAATTCATAGGGGTGGTATAGACTGTCCCCTGTAACGCACACACCCCGACAGCAGCATGCCCCAACACGCGTGTACTGCGAGGGCCCGTTCAGTACTGCGCGCAGTCCTAGTTATCTTTGATGCAAATATGTAAGCAGCATTTTCATTTACTAAAGATAGGGCTCATTTAACTTCTTAATATACTGTTTAATCTCTTTAAAAATTGACTAATCACTTTAAATGTATAATTTTTTTATGTTAAAATTTGACCTGAAATGTAACGAAATGTAGCCAAATGTAGGGGAGTAAAAAGTATAAAGTTACATGAAATGGAACTACTCAAGTAAAATACAAGTACCTCAAAATTGCTCTTAAGTACATTACTTGAGTAAATGTACTTAGTGACATTCAACCACTGCAACAGAGTAACTGGAGCTCAGTAACGTAAACTTAGTTTTCTGTCTCGTTCTTCTGTCGATTTGAGGAATTAAGTGTTTGAAGCCAATTTGACAAAATGGTCAAACGATGGAATTACAACTTCCAATCCACTACAGGGTAATTTTAATAGGAATGAATGGAGTAATGCTGTGTGCAGCTGTCTTTCTACAGCCATGTTGGAAATGAATAGCCTTAATGTTACTTGATACAGGAAGTAAGAAGAAAATTAATTGATACCTGACAAAAAAATTTTAATTACATACTTTTTAGTTGTAGGGCCTGGGGGAAAGTGTCTGAAGTACTTAAAGTATTTTGAAGTTAAAAGGTTCAAGTCCAAGCGAAGTCATGAGTTTTTTTTGTCAAATTCCAAGTTGAGTTGTCAGTCTTTTTTGATTTCTGTCAGGTCAAATCTTAAGTCATGACATTTGTTTCGAGACTGACTCAAGTCCAAGTCATGTGACACACCTCTACACAAGTGGACATACAGAAGTCCACACCCTTTGTGATTATGTCAGGAATCTCTTAACTCCTGAATCAGATGCAAAACGATACAAAACAGGTTGCTCAACAAAACTTCCTCGTAACAACTCTATTTTTATGTTTGATCTCTGAACAGAAAATTTGCATATCTGTCCCTGATGCAGTTAATCAGGAACTCACTCCATAATTAAATTTGCTCTTTATTGCTCACCCATTCCTTTAGAAATACTCACCCAGTTCAATACAAATGCATGTATCTTAGCAACAATACAAGAATATAAATAGATTCAATATTATGTAAAAAAAAACAAAAAAAAAAAACAATAAATAAATAAAAGTATAGTGTTTCAACTGAAATATTTCCTAAAACATGTTTTGATGTGAATATGCAATACCAGTTTGAGTAGAGATTCTTCAGATGCTTCTATTGTAGACAGCTGGAGGTGGCAAAACGTCTGCCAACCAATAAGTAACGAAGCATAATAGTTACACCTGCCAGGCATCAGTATGCATTACAAATAATCATCTTCCTTGTTGTCATGATGACTGCTAAATGCTCCAGTATCAGTTACAGTCTGATTACTGATGAAAACTAGACTTAGAGAAGTCAGGGCCAAACCTTCATCAAATAAATGATCGAAGAAATAAAAATGGCAGTTAAAAGTCCTTATCTAAATAATAGTGTATACATGTCAAACACGGCTGTCACATGCATAAAGGTGAAACATCACCTCATTGAAAGTTGACAAACCCTTGAGTGCTGCTGACGTAATCGGGCTGGTCAGAAGATGATTGCGTTAATAAACACCTGTCAATCAATCTGTGACAGGTATAGTGGTGAGTACCTGTGAGGCAACAGGACGCTGCAGCTGACAGGACAGAGGAGCTGCCAGGAGGGGGGCGGGGCCGCTGCCTCTCCAGGAAACACCATTTAAATGAATAGTGGGAGTGTGCAGCAGCAGTCGGTCTGAATTTAACACGGCAGAGGCAGAAGCATCACTCCAGTCGGAACACTACAAGTCTTTTTCTCACAGAAACGTTTCCAGTCACGAAAACAACACTTGAGTCATGTGTGGTAAGTTTGCTTCTTTTTTTTTTTTTTAAAGTCTAGGTTATGTATTAAGAAACTTGTTGGAAGGAATTTCACTCGCTTTACGCACTAAAATTGCCTCGATGCCAAAGTTATAAAACTATTAAATTGCTCTCTTGTAGTTATCCAATTCGTGTTAGTTTAAGTATTGAAGGAAATATGGATTCTGAAGTGAAACAGCTGGATAAATTACTCTGATTTCTGATCTGTGCTGATTTCTCAGAAACTTTACGCGCAGCTGCGACGTGTCAGTGTTTCAGTCACGGATGTTGGCTGGTATGACTTGACAGGCAGGTCACACCAGCCAACATAGTTATCTGTTATCTTATATATTTTGCGGAAAGGAAGCCACGCACACTCACAAATCTGAAGCCTGACTACATATCGCGTCTTTTTGACAGCCTCACATGTAACTCAGGGACGTTTACAGCAGAAAGTCAATCTTTAACAGCACTTGGCCCTCTGCTCGGGTGTCTTGCAAGGAAAAGGCCAAGGCTGTGGGAGTCCACAGCAGCCTGTCTATACCTGGCTGACCCAACACTGCGCGCAATGTGCGTCCGTCAATGGCCAGCTGTGTGCTGCTGGGAAAAGAGCTGCCCGGAACATTCCTGCACGCACACACACACCACACACACCAGCACTTTTTGTCCACATGGGTCCCCTTCAAATTTTTCTACCAACAGTATTATTAAAAGGCTGGTATTTCTATTAAAATAAGATATATATCATAATTATCTGTGAGCAATTAAGCAATTATACATGTAAAATCAGTCCTTCAGCATCCTCATGTAGTCTGAATGGAATCTTTGACATAACCATATTTTTAACTTTGACATTGGCAGTCAAGTCATATTCCTTAGATTGAAATACCCTGGGTCACACCTACATGATATAGGTATACATAACAATATACCTAAGACACTGCTGAATTAGGATCCAATTTGATTACTGGTAATAAGTTGCCATTTCTTTCTATTACTATTTTTAACTTATTGGACCAACAAAATGTGATAGTACTTCGCTCACAAGATTCCACTTTGCAGTTGTTTAAACTCACCTACACAGTTTCAGATTGTTTTAAAGGACAGTTCACCCCAAAGGGTTGTGATAAGTTTCATATAGAAACTATTGTCTGTGATGTATAATTGCTGCAAATCAAGGTCCGTGGATTATCCTGTTGAGATTTTCTCATGTACGTTTTGGCACTTTGACCACCACAAGCTAAGTTCAATTACATACAAGTGATGATAGACATTTTTATGGCCGATATTTACAACACTCATCACAAAGCAATCTAAGTTGATAAACAAGACTACAGGTAAAAGGAAAAATATGTATTTTTGATGGTAGAGTGAACTGTCCCTTTAAATTCTCTTTTCCTTTCTCCCTCTCTAAAAGGGATCTTTGCCTACCTGAATTACCGAGTGCCTCGCACCAGAAAGGAGATATATGAGACGCTGGTGAAGGGACTGCAGAGACTGGAGTACAGAGGGTACGATTCAGCAGGTAAGACACCCGGCTTCACAGCACACACACACCATGCACAAAAGCTTATAGTATTCCTTGGCAGCACCTGTGTGTCAGGTCCTTAAAAAAAGAAATCTGGGCAACTTTTGACAGCATTCAAAGCATTAAGAAACAAAATCTGCCAGAAATATAATGACTCTGGGTTGAAAAACTGTAATGGCACACACACATTGTCATGTTACCTGACAGTCAAACCTCTTTAGACAAAGGGGAAGCGCGGGGCTTTACTTCAGGCAAACTTGCATCAATTCCCGAAAGGATATAGTTAAAATGCCTTTATTGGGTAGGGCTTATGGGGTTAAAAATACACAAAAATGCCTTTTAGTTATATCTCTGGCTTGATCTGAGTACACCATGATTTTTCATCTGTTTCCTCTTCAACATGAGACTCGTGATGTTTAATTAACAACAAATCATAGCGATCTGAAATGAAATGCAATAAAACTGGTATGGCAACTTACACCTACAACCATTAGGCAGAGTGAGGCGGGTGTCATGCTGACACGCCTATTCAATCATAAAAGAGCAGAGGGAAAATCTAGAAGAAATGTGATGTAATGAAGTATCTAAGCTAGCAACTACAGCTTAGGAAGCTCCATTGACTTCTCACTCAGAACCGCCTGCCACCTGGACATTTAATATTGCTCAAACACACACGGACACACCCACACACTTTGTGTTTGTTCATCCTACTTGAGTGAGATAAAGCCACATAACTAAGAGGCCCTTTAAAGGCTGTTAAACATCATATCCTGCTTACACACACAATAAACAACACCTCGGATATGAACATATTAAATCCTGGATCTCTACTCATAATCTATCCATCTGTCTTTTTAGCTCTCATTACTAATATATGACCACTAGAACTTTGAATTAGTGTGCTTCGTGCCTTTTGTTCCCTCGTAATAAAAGTACTGTTTTGCCTCTCGTCCTGTCTGTCTGCAGGCATCGCTGTGGACGGCCCTCAGAAGTCGGCCAATGACATCAACAACAACAACATCTGCTTGTTCAAGAAGACCGGGAAGGTCAAGGCCCTGGATGAGGAGCTATACAGTGGGTTGATGCTATTGATAGTTCAATATTTTGATCACATTCATGATTTAACTTTGGAAACATTGTGTATTTATTGAGCTTTGAGAAACATGTCCTTTTAACAGGGGTTTTTCTTTGAAATTAAACCATTGACGCCTAAAACGCCTGTAAAACCTCTGGGCGATTTTAAAACAAGCCCCTAAAACCTGAAGTTTTTCTGGAAATTCAACAGATGTGTCAACGCTTCTACTAAATAATAGATTTCTCAGCCTCTGTAGCAGGTAGAAATGAAATTCCAAAAGTATTTGAGAGCTTATACAAATACTACAAAACGACATATCCGCTTTCCAGGCTTCCATGGGTTAAACTATAGAAAAAATATAAAACAAATAAAATAAATAACTATAAAAATTAGATAAATAAATAAAACCAATAATGAAAAATATAAATATATTTTTAGACGTTGAAATACATTTTACGAAAATAATAAATTAAAATAAATCAGACCAAAATAATAAAATAAAAAAAGAAATAATAATAAAAAATTAGATAAAATATGTTGTTTTGCACTGCCACAAAGGAAACAATTCTACATATATTCAGCCTTTTTGGTAAACTTTATTCAACGAATTTCAGGCAGTAACTCAATAGAAAAAAAGCACCACTGTTAATGACAGGCAGGATGCACTGATTTTTTAACAAAATAAGAGCATCATTGGTAAAAAAGGAGTCTCGCACAATTGTGGTTTTATCTAAAGTGTAATTGAAAAAAAATTGGGTTCATTTTGACCCATATTTCTAATGAGAGATTTATATGTGAACCTTAGTTTTTCTCTCTAAAATTTTAATATGTTGTCCCACATGTGCACCATTTGAAAGCTGTCCATTTTTTATCATCCCATTTTGAAGAAATTTTCCAAAAATCACCACTCCTTGTGCTGCATTCTTCTGTCTTGAAAAGTCCCTGCAGTGTGTTCATGTCAGTAAAGGGACTGGTGTTGTGTTTTGCTTGCTCAGAGAAAGACTCACTGGACCTGGACGAGGAGCTGTACACACATTTCGGCATTGCTCATACGCGCTGGGCCACACACGGAGAGCCGAGCGCTGTCAACAGCCACCCACATCGATCCGACAAGGACAACGGTAATATGAACTTACAGCATAGTGTATATGAGAATATACATTTAATACCCATGCACTGTAAATCTATGCAAAACATACTGTAGGACTGTCAGCATTAATGGATGAATCAATGAAACACAGTAGGTTTATTCAATAATCAGGAAAGAAAAGGTGTTCATCATATTGAAAGCCTTAATTGTCATCTAGCTTTTATAGCCGATTCATCTTTCAATAAAAGATTTTGTATACCATAATTTAACACACACCCTCACACACCCAAATGTACACCCATCTCCTTTTGTCGTCAGTGTGCCATCTTCATAGGTGTGTAAATAATGTATTGTGACTTTAGAACAAGGTGTGCAAGCTCATTAAAGTCCACAGTGTGAGAGTTCACATCATGTACAACACAATCATCATTTTATATCACGTGTTTGTTTTATTTTATGGTTTATTAGTATATTGTATTAGATATGGACCTTTTATTAATTGGTTATCTTTTATGACAACTTATAAACCTTTATTTGTAACTCATGTTTATGGTGATAATGTATACATTTTATTTTAGTGGCTGCTAAATGCACTGCTTTGTTTGAAGTACTATCATGAGGAGAGAAAGTCTTATTACAACTTCTCTGCTTTTTGACCTTTAGCTCCTTTGTCTAACCTGTTCAATATTGCTGACTGTTCTCAGAGTTTGTAGTCATCCACAATGGCATCATCACCAACTACAAAGAGCTGAAAGCATACCTGGTGAGTTACATTATCATAAGGAATTCCTCTTTACCCACTGATCAGGTTAAACGTGTATTATCGTGACAGGTTGAGTGTCATTCTGTTTACTGGCAAGCTGCTGCGTCAATCTCTGCTTCAGGATCATAACATTCCTCATATGACTCAAGAAGACTTGACCATGTTGTTCTGTTTACAGATTAGACAGATGTACATTTGTGCATGTATTATTTTATCAGTTTACTCTGTCCACTGTTTGAGCAAAGGACAATAACAACATATTCATGTGCTAAGAGTGTGACAATTTCAAACAATCTGCAATGAATGAATTTTCTTTTCTTTTTAAATCGCTCCAGCTCTAAGCACTAAAACTTTCTATTGAGACAACATTATTGAGTATTACTCATTAACTAAGGAGTGACTTGTTGCCACATTAAACTTGGGCAAAAGTCACGCCTTACTGGAATATAAAAATTATTTTATTTATTAGTGTTTTTAAGTTGATGGGATAAAAACTGATGAGTAAAAGCTTAAATAATCCTCTCAAAATGTTAAATGTCAAAATAGAACAACCTTTTTTCTGCAAATTCAAATTAAGTCTGTATTATCTCGAATGTTGCACATACAGTACTA
This sequence comes from Centropristis striata, assembly GCF_030273125.1. Lineage (NCBI taxonomy): Eukaryota > Metazoa > Chordata > Actinopteri > Perciformes > Serranidae > Centropristis > Centropristis striata. Next base: position 27,537,458 of record NC_081528.1, on the reverse strand, counting down.
AGTGTTAAACTGCCCATTCAACTTTAGTGTGTAATAAAATCACAATAGCTAATAAAGTATTGAAGGTTTTACTAAAATGTACAGCTGAGGACATTTTTATTTCAATAAACAGCTTGTTGTTTACACATGACAGTGATGACTCTCTAGCAAAATTCATAAATCAGTTTCCTTTAATCAATGCCACGCACAAAGTTATGTCTCAGAACTGAAAGCTTAAACCTTTGTTTGATGTTTAATTAATTCTGTCTAAGGTTCTAAGCAACAGTTTTGATTCTCTTACTGAGCTTAAGCACTTCATAAAAAGTGACCAGAATAAAAGATTCAGATAGAATTTGTCAAAAGCTCATCTTACAGGATGACTGACAGCATATCATTAGTGTGTTCATGTTTATATTCATACAAACGGTATCTTCCTCAGATAAACAAAGGATATGAGTTTGAGTCAGAGACGGACACAGAGGTGATCCCCAAACTCATCAAATATGTTTACGACAACCGAGAGAACGACAGCATCACCTTCTCCACCCTGGTAGAGAGGGTTACTCAGCAGCTGGTGAGCAGCTCTCTCTCTCTCTCTCTCTCTCTCACACACACACACACACACACACACACACGCGCGCGCGCGCACACACACACACATACACACACTTCACAGCAGCACACTCAGTGTTAGCATGCTAATCTAATCTATGTTTTACTGTAACATTACATGATATCCAGGGTTTGCTTTTAGTTCATTTTTCTGCTAGTCAGCAGTGAAGGAAAGCACTAAGTATGCAATTAAGTGTTTCCATTTTATGTTTCTTTTATACTTTTACTCCACTACATCTCAGAAGGAAATCTTGTACTACACTGAATTTATTTAACAGCTGTAGTTACTTTTCAGATAAACAACCTAAATGATATGATGGAAAACTTAAGTAACAGTACTAATACTCCAGTGTTGAAATGCATTCTACAAATAGAAGTAAAGAATAAAAAGAGTATAAAAGCATTAAAAAAAATGATAAAGTACAAAAGTAAACATACTCATTATGGAGAATTTCCTATTTAAAAATATTATATATCTTTAATATTGATTTATAATGAATGATGCTTTAATGTGTTCACCGCTTTAATGTTGCAGCTGGTAAAAATGGAGCACATTTTAATTACTTCAAGCTGCTATAATATATCATGATACATTAGCTGATTGTATTTTGGATTAATAATCCGAATCTGCAAAAGTAACTAAAGCTGTCAAAACATTGTAGTGGAGTAAAAGGTGAAGTATCTGCCTCTGAATTGAAGTGGAGTAGAAGTATAAAGCAGCAGGAAAAGGAAATACTCGGATATTTATGCACAGTACTTGAGTAAATGTACTTGTTACTTTTCACCACAATATAATATTCTATGATAATATAACACTGTGAAACACTCCATGTGCAGAGTACTTTCACTTTTCATACATTCATGTGTAAGTTTACTTAAGTAACATTTTTTAAAGTATTTTTAGACCATTGTATTTCTACTTTTAATGAAGTAAAGGATGTGAGTACTTCTCCCATCGCTGCCAGTGAGACACTACAGTTTCTTTTTTCTTTAGGTGTACATTAACAAATGGAAAATTTTACCACCAGCTTCCTGATAATTATAAAGGATAGCATCATACTATAAAAAGACCATCTCACTGACCATTCATACTCACTCTCATGTGCTCATTCTACAACATGCGCTTTAGTTTCCTGTCCGTTAAAACACTGTACACCATCACAAAAACAGTCTCTATAGCAACCGCCCTAACGGCATCACAAGTGACATCATCACCCGTAGAAACAGATTTTTAAGATGGAGCAATCCTCTTTTTTCCATTGTGTGTTCCACTTTCATGCTCCAGAGCTTCACACTCTTGGTTGCAGTGAGTTCTCAGAGGAGCAGAGGAGGCAAAAGCAGCCATTTTGGATGTGGAGTAATGGGAACCAGATAGTTAGACCCACTTACAGCGTCATGACCACGATACCCTCCCCTCGTCTCCCCGCCTCCACACAACACACACACACATACGCTCCAAGCCAACTCAGCTCCTAACCGCTGCCGACAGCTTTGCAGTCAGTGCTTTCGAAACACAGCTGATGTTGTACAATAGAGGTTTTATTTCTCTGACCCCCCCCCCCTGTCTACTTACCACCCCCATCCCCCACCACAACTGCCAAACCCCACAGAGGCAGAGGAGTTTCTTTGCATCTCTAAAATGTTTCCCTTAAACATTTCTTGATTTCCAGGAATACACAACTTCCTCCTCCTCTTCTACACAGTTTCCTCCAGCATTGGTGTATTTCACTCTTTCATTGAGCTCATGTTTCCTCTGTTTTTTTCTGTGTCAGGAGGGGGCCTATGCTCTGGTGTTTAAAAGCCGTCATTTCCCCGGGGACGCTGTCTGCACCAGGTTGGTACCACACACACACACACACACACACACACACACACACATACACACACACACACACACAGCTCTGACATTTCACTCTGGTCCCGTGCAGTGAGCCAGACTCATTAGACATGCGTCATCCCTGTTATTACAACTATGAAGCAATCTCAAATATGATTTTTAGGAGACCTTGATTCACTCATTGTGGCTCATCTTAGCAGACATCCATTACATGTGACATGTTATGACTCTTGAATGTGATTTTCTCATGATACTGGTCAAAATAAATGTTTTCCGTGTATGATTGTGTGTAAATTCCCGTCAGCCTGTATGTGTCAGTGCTATCTGCATCTTAAGACGCAGGAGGAGGAGGAGGGGAGCAGAGGTTGAGTTCAGGTTCCTCCTCTCCCTCCTGGGCCTCTGGCCTCTTCTCTGTGACTCATTAACAGAGAGACGAGAGAGTTTCCTGTTTCTGCTGCCGGGATATGCCCCTGCCAAAAAAAGACTCCCGGTTAATCACTTCAAATCATTTTATTTTACTTTATACCTTTCATGGTTCAGTGAGCTGTCATGGATCAGGGTAAAGGGAGCTTGCTGGAGCACGGGAGTGAGAGAGGGAAAAAGGAGGTCAACAAAGTGAAGAGAGATAGGTGGGCTGGTACTTGTGGTTTACTCAGACAGGTTGCCTGGCAGTGCCACTGTTGGCATGGCTGCTTCTTAGCACACCTGCTGCTAAAATCAGGAAACACATTTCCTTATTGTGTGCTTCTTAAGAGAAGATATGAGTATATTGCACAGCTTTGGCTAACTCAATACAGTTTTGTGGTTAATATGTTGAGTAGTCAGCACTGTCTCCCAGGATGGAGGGATGAGGGAATGTTTGCAATTATCTAGTGATGCTAGTCACCACCCGCCCTTTGTCGTCAGTGATCAACCTCCTGGCACGACTTTCCCTCTCTTCCTTTCTCTTCTCTTTCTTTCACTTTCTCTCAATCTATTCATCCTCCATTATCTTTCTTTCCACCACCCTGTCCTTCTCTGACTTAGGTTTCTTTCGTCGCTTTGCTTCCCTTCTTCCCTTTTCTCCCTCCCTTAGGGTAAATATTGTATTGGATAGCGACCACATGTTTCTGTTTGCAAGCCTTCACTTTTCAAGCCCCACACCCATTAAAACAACCAGCGGCCTTACGTCAGCGTAGCCAAGCCCCAGAGAAGTGCTAAGCAGAGAGAAAAGAGGGATCCAGACAGAGAAACACGAGAAACAAGGAGAGGCCCTTTGGACACGGTTTCTCAAGAGCTGGTTTCATAATAATTTACTCGCCAAGAAGAGCTTTTGTTTTTTATACTGTTTGCACTGTGGTCACAAGATGAGTGTGTAAAGGTTTTAATCTCACACCCTCCTCCCTCACCTGTCAAATCTATATGTGGTGCTCTGCCCCCAAAGCCAATAGGAGAAGCCCACATTGAATCAGTAGCCAATGAGGCAGCAGTGACTCGGTCCAGGACGCAAATCCTAGAAGGATGTAGAGTCAGTTTACTTGTTTGATTTTCAACATTAGAAAGTTTAGAAGAGCTGTGGAATAAGAGGGAGGATGTTTGTCTGCACAGGGACAAACCCAACCTTAGGATTGTGTACAAAGTGATGATAAACTGATGTGAAAAATGAAGTTTGATGTGGGAAAAGAGAGGACAGATCATAAAGAGTGCAGAGGAACTTCAGCATTGTTTGGAATAATACAGCCGGATAGGATGTCAGGTTCCCTCAACACTCAGCACCACGTGAGAGTGTATGTATCTCACATTGTTGTGTGTCTACAAAGCCTAATCCTCTCCTCTCTCCCACCTCTCCCCTCTCTCTCCGTCTCGTCCACCCCGCCTGCTTCATTCTTGTCCCGGCAGGAGAGGAAGTCCGTTGCTCATTGGTGTGCGAAGTGAGCATGAGCTGTTGACCGAAAACATCCCCGTGCAGTACAACAGTTGTGAGTTCTGTTCCTGTCTCTATCTGCCATTATGCATTTACACTGCACCCTGAATCTCTGCACGCTTACACACAGACATACTGCAGGTACACATATTGTATTATCTAAAATGACCTTGTTGCTGACAGTACATGCGCCTCTGAGCTGCATTATGATACTCCAAACAGCATTATTGTTAGTTAGTTTGTAAATAAAGGTAATTCACTTTTGAGGCTTCTTGCTTAATCACAACGCAGCAACACAAAATAAATTAACTAATTATCTTCCGACTGACCACCCTAATAGTTGTCTTTAACAACTCTATTTCATTGCTGTTTAAGAACTATAATAAATAACTTTTTTTTTAAATAAGAATAAACGACTCAGCTGACTACTAGGTTGTTCCAGAGTTATGGGGCCTTGAATCCAAGGGGTTCTGATTTTTAGCCTTGACCAAGGAATTACTATCATACCTCTGCTGGAGGATCCCAGGCTGCATTCAGGCTCATAAAGTAACCAGCGCAGAGCCAAAATAGGCCTTGGTGTCGACTCTTATGTTAGATTTTGTGAGCATTCTCAGCAGCATTTTGAACTAGAAGTGATTGTAATGAGGAAGACAGGAATACGACTATATTGCTATTATTATTATGTCATTTTATGAGCAGTTTAAAAGTGAGGGAAGCAATGAATGTATCCCCCTTTCACATTGCCTGTCATCACATTTCTACACATTATAAAACACATCTTAAAAGCATAAGGCCAGCAACGACCCAGTCCAACAATGCATTGGTCTATCTCTCAACACGCTCAAACAAAAGCCCTTTCTTTCCCACTGGGGTTGTAAATGTTGATACTGGGTCGTGAATATGTACTTCTCAAAAAAAAAGACTATATAATTCCCTAAAACAGCTGGGCACTGTAGTTTAAAGCAAACTCAAACAGGAGTAAATATTTGTTGGGGTTATTTTCATCCAGCAGGACGGTGTGTGTGTGTGTGTGTGTGTGTGTGTGTGTGTGTGGGATTGACTCAAAATAAACATCGCTGGCCGTGTTTATCGTAATGAAGAAACATGTGCAACAGTGGGGCTGATTGATGTGTTTTTAATGGTTATTTGGGTAACAATGGAGCTTTATGGCATGTATGAAATGTTAAATCAGGCTTTAGATACAAAGTTATAGGCGTATAATATTAGTCGGATAATTGTATTGTTGTTTTTTTGTCTTTTCAAGGACATCTGAGTATCCTCATACAGTAGCGTTTAAACAGACATTATATCAAAGAAGTATTTTCTTTTTACTTTTTCCCTGAATAACAACATAATGTAGCTCTTACTCTTGATTTTCTCTGATGTACTGTTACAAATCACAAAAAGTGATGCTCTTGGCTAACTGTACAAGTAGCTCAAGATGTTTGGTGGTTCTGTTATTCATTGTGCAATAATTCTGTTAAAAAACTTTCTTAGAAAGCCATTTTCCCTAAAGTGTTGCCAGGGATTTTTCGGTATAGTTTCACAGAGTAATGGTCCTTTGGAAACTTATCTGGATACTGAATAAAGAATGGGCTTCATGATCCTAGAGTTGCCAGCAAGACAATAGAGACATTTAGTTTAATACTCGTGTAATCTTACAAATACAGCGTCTGTCATTATCATTACTGTTTGAGCAGCAATGTACTTGCTTTGCTGTTGCTTCTTCATCTCTACTGTGTGAAGAACTGTATCTTCACTATCTTATCTGAACCAAAGTCCAAGGATTTGGGTGGTTTAGGGTCAGGAGGGAACCAAGTTGGGTGTGTCGTTAATGGATGAAAAAAAATACTTCTTCGGCATTTTCACAGGATTTTATATAATGACTTGCCACATATTTGTCTTATCCTGCTGATTATTGTGGCTAACTTAAGCAAAAACAGAACACATCTGATTACGAATACAACTCACTGAAATTTTTTTCCCACCATGTAACAGCAGGTCACAACAGTTTCACGTCCATCGTAAACGTTCTGTCCTGCGCTGTTAGCAGATGGATGTTCCACCTCAAACGTTACCTTACCTTACTGTAAAATCTGAATTTCACAACATGACAAGCCCATTTTCCACAGCAGTGACCTGTGGATGAATTCATGTGATGAGCACATCTTGATTGTTTTAGTTGCTCAAAGTCATTGTGCGACCTCTGACCCCTGACCTCTGACTTTCGACCCTGTAGCTCACATCAAGGAGGGAGTCCAGGAGAAGAACAGCCATAATCGTCCAGACTGCTCCAACGCCATCAACTCTGTGGGAGATGGCAGGCCTGTGGAGTATTACTTTGCCTCTGACGCCAGGTGAGATACCAAGCGTCTGTGTAGTTTTGTATCATTAAATTGTTCTTATTAATTATTATTAATTTGTTAACTTCACCTGTCTCTCTCTATTGCATATCTGTCAGGTATGAGCAAAAATGAACACGTTAAGTGCCCTTTATAAACACATTATAACCTAATCGTATCTCTACACACAGTGCCATCATTGAACACACCAACAAGGTGTTGTACCTGGAGGATGATGACATGGCAGTGGTGACCGGCGGGAAACTCTCCATCCACAGGGTGAACCGGCAGGCTGGTGAGGATCCAGTGAGGGCGATCCAGACACTGCAGATGGAGCTGCAACAGATCATGAAAGGTGAGATAATCGTTAAAAATTCATTTTTGTTAGAACATGAGGAATGAATGAACATGAGGATAATACATTACTTTTATTTTATTTCAGACAAGACTTCAAGGTTCTGTGTTGTAAAAAGTGTGATGTCTTTTTATTATAAAGCAGGTTTAGGTGCCATATAGTGTAAATACAGTACAATTTAAGTGTCAAAATGCTCAATCCACAGAGAAACAGTGCCAGACTTTGACCCAGGAGATCAGTGTTTGTGATTAATGTGAAATCAAGAGTCAATGTTGTTTTTTGGAGTCGCCCTGCATAACTGCATACAGTAATTAAGTGCAGAAGTGGTCGTTTTTTTTTTTTTACCTTAGTCAACTGGTTTTATTGCCTAAAGTTAACCACTTCCTGTAAACACAGTTTAAAAAAAAAAAAAAACCACTATGCATGGACCTGAAATTGACACACCACCCCCACTGCGTCTGAATCAGACACAGAGGGCTGTGACAAAGCTTTGGTATCTGATGAGTTGGGAAGAGAACGTGTTGAGTTTGCTTAAAGAAACAATCTTTCCAAATTCAATTAAACCCAAGAAACAAGGTCACAGATGATTCTTAGTTATCCAGTCTTAATGACACAATGCCTGTCTCTGGCCTGTGGCAATAAAGTGAGACACAACGTCTTACAACCTCCCTGATTAAAACAGGTCGGGACACTTTTACCTTCGGACAAAGCATGGGAAAGAGTTAACCACAACACTGCAGGAACGCTATCTATTATATAGCAACGAATACTTTTTCCACCACACCTTCTGAATACACTGAGCACATGCATGCACTGTTACCAATCTAGTTTGTGGACTTGCTTGCCCTCTGCTGGCTGAAAGTGAAAAGATAACATGGCTGTCAGTTTTCAGCCTCTTTAAGCAGAAAACCCATCCTCAACATGCTTCTGTTTTCTGTCTCATCTCTTGGGGACATGTTGCACGTCCTCACAAGACATTATAATATACCGAGGAGATAATCTCATATACATATATATGCTTGTGTCTTTGCAGGTAACTTCGATGCCTTCATGCAGAAGGAGATCTTTGAGCAGCCGGAGTCAGTTGTCAACACTATGAGAGGACGGATTTGCTTTGACACAGACGCAGGTGACTAGTAATCCCACAAACCTGCCCTGCCTTCAAGTGTAATAGGTCACTTGAACAGGTCCCGGATCCTTTAAATCAATATTAACAAGACTGTGCACACAGGATCTGCAGTTTCATAGTCTATTTGAACTTTTAAAAGACATCGAGCAATTATAGACTAAAACATTTCACTGTCACTGTGAATGTCAACTAATGTTACTGTCTGCTACTTCCTCAGTGATTCTCGGTGGGCTGAAGGATCACCTGAAAGAAATCAAAAGGTGCAGACGGCTACTCGTGATTGGCTGTGGCACTAGCTACCACGCTGCAGTGGCTGTGAGTAAAACTAAAAATTGGCAATGTAGTTCAAAAAACAATGATGATGATGATGATGAAGATGATGATGATGATGATGATGGTGAAACTGCTGCTTTTGTTTCCCGAACTTTCAGACAAGACAAATCCTGGAGGAGCTGACGGAGCTGTCTGTCATGGTGGAGCTGGCCAGCGACTTTCTGGATCGCAACACACCTGTTTTTAGAGACGACGTTTGCTTCTTCATCAGCCAGTCAGGTGAAAACACCACACAAAAACGTGGAAAAAATTTTCTACAAACAGTCGTTTGTTCCCAGACAAATCCCACCGTGAAACTGGCTTTAAAGAGAATAGCTTCACACAGAAATGGTCCAATCTGTTGACAGTATCATCATCTTTTTGTGTTTTACCTCCAACTGTGGCCTTATTGTGCTGCAATTCTGCATCATAAGCATATCCTTTCATTCCCTCTGCTCCCTTAGGAGAGACAGCAGACACTTTAATGGCACTGCGCTACTGCAAGGAACAAGGTGCTCTGACAGTCGGTATCACCAACACTGTTGGCAGCTCCATCTGCAGAGAAACAGACTGTGGAGTCCACGTCAATGCTGGGCCTGAGATAGGAGTGGCTAGCACCAAGGTAAATCTTTTTTAAATCTTTTCAGGATCTGCCACCACCAATATGCAAAACAGACCAACTCTAAATGGATAATTAGGATTTTATGGAGTGGGGTTGTATGTGGTATTTATCCGTAGTCAGTGTATTACCAACAGTAATAATAATAATAATAATAACTTTATTTATATAACACCTTTTAAAAACAGCAGTTTACAAAGTGCTTTGACAGAGAGAAGTTAATTACACAAAGAAGGATGCCATAAGGCTAAAAACAATTCTTACGTTAAAAGGAAAACAATAAGAGAACAATCACAAGACATTCTCAGATACACAGAAAATAAAAGGTGAAAGGAGTAAAAAAGTAAAAAGTGAAGAAGTAAAAGAAGTGGTGAGATAGACAGCATTAAATAAAAGCAAGTCTATAAAAGTGGGTTTTAAGAAGTGAAGTTACTGACTCTGCGTGCCTTATCTCCTCGGGCAGCCTGTTCCAAAGTCGGGTCGCTCTGGTGGAGAAAGCCCGTTCACCTTTGGTTTTCAGTTTTGACTTAGGAACGGTCAGAAGGGCGCCACCTGAGGATCTAAGGACGCAAGTCAGGAGTTAATAATTCTCTTAAATAGCTAGCAAATCGGGGTGATGTGATGTCGTCTGTTACAACCGGTAACAGTAGATGGTGAACATAAGCAAACAGAGGGACAGATACTGAAGCGAAGCAAAGCACTACTGTGGCTGAAGGAGTCAGCAAACGCCTTTTAGTCACCTAAAAAATCTGTTTAATGTAGGTCATATTTACTATGCCGTCACTCAGCCTTAATTACGTTAAATTGTGGGGAATGAAGCTGTTATGCTCTCTGCAAAGGTTCAACATTATTATGTGACTTTTGTGTTTTAAATAGTTAGTTTGGATCCACCAAAGTCACACAATAACACAAACAAACTTAACAATCTAGGCAGCAGTAGACCAGCAACTACCGTGTTTTTTAAGGTAAAATTGCTGTTTTTGTCAGTGGAGTCTGGTGGCTTTGTAGATATCATAGAATGGCTTCAGTTTTCTCCGCATCCATTTAAAATTGGGGCTCTCTGACAGCAATATAAAGCTGCTGCAAATAGGGGCATGCAGACCACCATCTATAAGAAATGCACTGACTATAGATAAGCACCTCATACAACACCACTTCAATAAATCCAAACTATCCCTTTACGTACTTTGCATTCCATTTAATGATAAAATCTATTTCTTTAAATAGTGCAAGATATCCACATGAGTTGTGTGTTATTTTCCAAATAGGTCACACTGTTAAACAAAGCTTGGGGTTATATGAGTGTTTTTTGTGATCTAGGCCTACACCAGTCAGTTTGTGTCCCTCGTCATGTTTGGCCTGATGATGAGCGAGGACAGGCTCTCCCTACAGCAGAGAAGACTGGAGATCATCCATGGCCTTAAGATACTACCTGGTAAGTTCAACAAACAAACACTAGTAAATCACAAAAGAACATAGCATCTTTAAATGTAGACTGACAGACGTCAAACCATGTTCAACCACCACTGACAGATAAAGCTAATCAAATGCTGTTTCTTTGTTTAAAATGTGTGCACTGATATCCTCACTGTTGCCCCTAATGCCTCTATCTCCACTTCTTCTACTCTCCCAGATCTGATTAAGAAGGTGTTGGATCTGGATAAGAAGATCAAGGCCATCGCTGAGGAACTGTTTCAGCAGAGGTCTCTTCTGGTCATGGGCCGGGGTTACCACTATGCCACCTGCCTAGAGGGGGCGCTGGTGAGTTGAGAATGCCACAGTAGTCTCTCAAAAAATGCAATTCTCTTCTCCTAGAATAACATAAAATATGAGGGGAAAGTAGCAACAGCAGATGACATAATAGAGTCTGTATGTGTTATTATCAGTGGTGAAACAGGTATTCAGATCCCTTACTTAAGTAAAAGTACTAATATCACTATCACTATAGGCAAAAGTCCTGCATTCAAAACTCACTCAAATAAAAGTACAAAAGCATCAGCATCAAAGTGTGCTTTAAGTATCAAAAGTAAAAGTACATGTTATGCAGAATGGCCCCACTCTGATTGTTTTATTTTTGTTTCCAAATATTATTAGATTATTATTTTTGCATTTATCATGCTCATCTTTAACTATCTGATGTACTATTATGAGTTTGAAAATGTATAATAAGTTTAAATTGATCGTGTTTTTCATGTTAAATCTCGATCTAAAAAAGTAACTAAAGCTAGCAGCTAAATGTAGTGAAATAAAAAGTACAATATTTGCCTTTAAATGTAGTGGAGTAGAAGAATAAAGTTACATACAATGGAAACACTCAAGTAAAGTACAAGTACCTCAGAATTGTACTTAAGTACAGTACTTGATTAATGTACTTAGTTCCACCACTGGTTATTATGCAGACTGATGTTCTGGGCTTCTTCTTTTTTACTCTTGTGCAGAAAATCAAGGAGATCACTTACATGCACTCTGAGGGCATCCTGGCCGGAGAGCTGAAGCATGGACCTTTGGCACTTATAGACAAAGACATGCCGGTCATCATGATCATCATGAGAGACGCCTGCTACACCAAGTGCCAGAATGCTCTGCAACAAGTCACTGCAAGATCGGTAGGTCCTAGGAAAACACACCTAGACACATGCACTTGAACCCTCTGAACCCCAGGCACTGTCACATTTTACTCCCTCTGGCCTTGTTTTTCATTGCAGTATATAAGTCCTTTTAATTCAATAATGCCATAAATCACACACAAAAAAAGAAGAAAAACGGAAAAAGATTAATTTATTTGATAATTCACTTTTCAATTAGTCAAGTTATTCATGGTTTCCCAGTTGGACTGAGGAGTGCAGAATTTAATGTTTTTTAAAGGATATGGCTAAAACAAATGGTTTATTTTTGGCCGAATTTTAAATGATACATAGAATAAAGTGTCTTTGATTATATATAAATTAATTATATAAATAAAGTTTAATTGGTTGAATATTTTCAGTTTTTTTTTTTGTTTGTTTGTTTTTTACAGTTTCTTGCTATGATAAAAAGTGTAATTAACATGCATTTCAAACCTAACAGTAGGTTGTGGGGTTCAAAGGGTTAACACAAAACACAAATGTTCTGAAAGCAACAAATATAGCAAAATGAATTGACTGGCTCATGTTAATGTTGTTGCTTGTGACTCTCACTACATCAGGGTCGGCCCATCATCCTTTGTTGCCAGGACGACCCTGAGTTGAGCAAGAACGCCTACCACACCATCGAGCTGCCGCACACAGTGGACTGTCTGCAGGGCATCCTCAGCGTCATCCCCCTGCAGCTCCTGTCCTTCCACTTGGCCGTCCTGCGAGGATATGACGTAAGTAGTCTGCACAATTTTTGACATAAGCTATGTGTACAAATTCTCACTGGAGCTGTATGCAAAACATAGCCTTTTATTCTTAAAATATTTTTATTAAAAATGTACTTAAAGCAATAAAGCATTGAAGTGCGTCATTGGTTACATTCAATATTATGCTATAAATGATTATTATAACATAAATGTTTGTATATACAGAAAACTGACGAATATAAAATTCAAATGCAGATATGCTCTGAAAGATCTTGCTTTGCTATTCAAATGCCTTCAGTTGCATCTATTTGCATATGATCTTATTGCACATTGGTTTTAATGCCATGCTAAGTTTGAAGTTCAGATACATGCAGCATCCTTAATATTTATGTTTTTAATTTAACAACAATTTTAAAAGTGTTTTCATCAAATTTCAACATGTCAACAGAATGTTATTTGCCTACAGCGCAGGACTCTGGGAGGCTATTTATTGCTTGCAGTTAATTCATTATTAATGAACTGTATAGTTGATGCAGAGACCAGCACTTTCTAAAGCTGCATGTGTGTCTGTGTATGTTTCAGGCAGTTTGTTTCACTTTATAATGACCACTTCGATATCACTTCTGGATTGTGTTTTGTGTGAAATGGTCATAGGGTTTTGTTTTACATACTGGTGATCTTGCGTTTCTACCTTTTATCTATCTCACAATGATAGCTTTACATAGTTTACACAGGTATGGTGTATTTGTAAGCAATGATGTTTCTTATCAAAAGAACAGGAACTGGTCAGGCATTAATGTGTGCATTGTGGTTTTTCTTTTTTGTCCTTCGTGAGAGCTGATCTGTAAGGAAGAGGGTTAGGGCCAGACAGGAGAAAAAATATTGAGAGGAGGAAATTGTTTTTTCATTATGCATTTCGAGAAAAATGTTGAAATGTTGATAATAAAGTTGAAATACGATGGAGAGAAAAAAGTCAACTTTTTGAGTTTGGTAGAGGTAGAAAGATATTCACAGATTTGTTTCTCAACATTATATTTTTACTTTATTCATGTTATTTCTACTGTTTTCTTGAAGTGCATAATGAAAAAATTCTCCTCATTATTTTTTCTCCTGTCTTGGCCCTCATCCTTGTCCGTATCTGTCCTCTGTAGAATCGTTTCTTATCCACATTTTCTGAGCTAGTTAAAGTGTGTTTGTTTCAGTGTAAAAGGGAAACTGTATCTTTCCCAGTTAGCTTAAAGTAAATGCACTTTGTGTGACACAACATGACTATTTGCTCTAACAAACGGCTTTTCTTTTGCAGGTTGACTTTCCCAGGAACCTGGCCAAATCTGTGACCGTGGAATAATTCTTCACAAAGCACAGGAGAGGAGAACGGAGGCTCTTAGATTTACAGTGCAATTGAACGTCCAGTATGTTTGAGTGTGTGTTTGTGTGTGTGTGCGTGTGTGGATGAGTGTGAGTGAGAGTGAAAGAGAAATAACGCGACAGATGAAAGAGGGAGGTATACGGTACATTGATTTTTTATTTTTTTTAAAGAGAGAAATGTGAATTCCGACCAATACACTGCTGAGAAAGTGCCATCGAGGCCTCGTGGAACAATCTATGAAAACAAAATTTACACATCCAAAGCAACTAACATGCTGTGCCTTTTTATTACCGTGACATGAGCCAAAAATACACACAAGAAGGCTTCACAGAAAAACATAAAAATGGTGTATTGAAGTGTTTACAGTTGTGCAATATGGGGACCAAATGTGCATTATGTATGTACACAGTCATGAATGAGGTGATTTATTTTTTTATGCTTTATGAATTGTTTATGTCTGTTGGGAGCATCTTATCTCTCTTGGCATAATGGGAAATGTAGGAACTAAACAGTTTTATTCCAGTGCTTGTTGGGCCATTAATCCATAACTTCAATATTTTTCTGCCGAAGTTATCAGAAGGAAGTTTCTGAATCTGACTTTCACATAATTACTTGATTCTTTGGTCATGTTTCTGCTCCATTTTATTGTTATTCTCATTTAAATTTAAAAAAAAAAACCAAACAAACATTGTATATCTATTCTGTTCATAGTAGAACATGACACTATTTTCCTTATCCCTGGAACATTTCCATAGACATACATACCAAGAGCAAAAATAATGTACCGTGACTTTCAATAATACTTGTTTTGTCTGCAGTTTGTATGGGTTTATGATAATGATAATATTCTGTATTTATCTGATTTTTTTATTTTATAGGGGTTTAAGAGAGGGTTTGATTTATATCTTTAACTGTGATTGTATTTTATACTGTATGTTTTATAGACATAAGCAGGCACTATCAATCAATAAATAAATAAATAGGTAAAGCATTCTATCCAAAGTCTCCCGTTGTTATTCCTTATTTCTCCTTCCCTGCCACGGTTTGTGTAGTGAGTATCAGTCGTTAATGCTATATTACTAGTACAGGAGTGAAAGCGCTACAGGTATAGCTCTTTTTAATTGATGTGACTAGAGGTGGTATGACCATTGCTTTAGTCTGGTCCCAGTTTGAGCTTGTAATGTAACACCATTATGAGATGCATAAAATGGAGCTACTTTGTTCCATGGACGTATTTAAATGAGATATTGGAGGAGATGACTATACATTTTAGGACACCCTCTGACCTCTCCTTATCTTTTGGAACTGTGTTATTGGATAGTTCTAATACTATACAAATATTTTGAATGAAGGGCTATTTAAAGAAAAGATAAGTTTAAAAAGAAAAAGGTGATTGGTTGATAAATGAAACAAAAGACTAAATTAAGATAAAATAAAATGGCTATATGCACTATATACAATTTACACATATAGAGATATGTTATGGAAAATGGGAATGTACACATGGTGTGTAGCATTGTAGGGAATTAGAAAAATATCCTATATAATACAGTCATGGAAAAAATATTAGACCAACCCTTTTCTTCAATTCCTTGTTCATTTTAATGCCTGGTACAACTAAAGGTACACTTGTTTGGACAAATATAATGATAACAATAAAAATAGCTCATAAAAGTTTAATGTAAGAGCTGATGTCTAGCCATTTTGATTGATTGATGATTTTCTTGATCATAACCAAAATAAATTTCAAGAAAACCATATAAAATGGCCAGATATCAGCTCTTAAATTAAACTCTTGTGAGCTATTTTTTGTTGTTATCATTATATTTGTCCAAACAAACGTACCTTTAGGTTTACCAGGCATTAGAATGAATAATAAAGTGAAGAAAACAAGTGTGGTCTAATAATTTTTTCCATGACTGATTGAGTTGTTTATTACTCATGCTTATCAGAATGTATCAACATTTTCTGATTGGCTATTTTTATATTGATCCTTCGATATTTTAATAATTTTTAATCAATAACATCCAGAACAAAAAGTTTTTCCACAAAGTTTTTATGTGGAGGAGAAGAAAAAAAAAGTTTGCGCCCACGTAAACTTTGCGCGATGACGTCACCCGCATGCTCTCTCAGTGCTTGTTGTGGCGTCGCCTTCCTCCGCACCCCGTCCCCTCCGCGCTGCTGCCGCTGGAGTTAGCTAGGAGCTGGAGGAAGCCCTATCCGTCGTGACAGCCCGCTCCCCTCAACTTTTCCAAGTCTAGGCTGTGCCGGGGAGACGGAGACAGGGTTTTATCTGTGTTTTCGATGCATGGGAGTGCCCTGGGAGCGGCGAAGGGAGAAGGTAAGTCTCCTCTGCAGTCCGTCGGTCCGTCAGCTCTCAGTGGAGCCCCGGCCCGACTACCGCATTGCTCCGGCAGAAGTGAAAAAAGACGGGGGCTGTAGGCCTCGGTAACTTTGTAACCGACCAAACGCGACGTGAATGTAACCGGCTTTTTCGTTATTGTGACTTAGGCTGTGTGAACTGACATTTTCTGAGCGTCAAACCACCGAGTGCCAGCGGTGCTGCGGCCGCGGTGTGTCATACACGGGTGACTTCATACCTCTGTGTGTGTATGTGTGTATTTTAGAGTAGGTATGTTGCGTGTGGACACAATAAAAATCCCCAGTTTTGTACCTTGGTTATGTCATAACATTATGTTGTCAGTGCACATAGCTTAACCATAGTCATACGTTGTTGTAGCCACAATGAGCCAAATGAATGACATTTTTCTAGGCCGAGTATTCTCAGGTTTTCAGACCAGTACCACATTGGCCACGAAAACAGGTGTAGAGATGAAAGCTAACACTAGTGCTATGTTTTATTTGGTATGGTATGTCAAAGGCAAGTTTCAGCTTGTCAACAAATCAGGCGCCATGTGTACACAGGATTAATCTGTCATTTCCAAAATCTGAAGTATGTCAAAGAATAAACAGGTTGGCATGGGTGGTGTGAGCCAACAGTGGGATCATACATAAATACAGAGCACAGCACACACATGACAGGACAACAGGATTGTGTCAAGAGCAACACATGTGGCATATTTTCCCATTAACACATCTTTAGCATCCTTCATCCTCTTTAAGAGGCTGGTCTCAACAGACGTCTCTAGTGCAGCAGCAGCAGCAGCAGCCTGCATATAGTTTTGCCCTCCCCTGTGTGTTTTGTAACTCTGCCACATCAGGATGAGATGCTGAGTCTTCGGGCCATGCTAATATGATATCATAGCCAGCTCACTGACTCCCATCCAGCTACCAACTCAGAGCCAAAGCCACATCAGACCCCAAGGCAGCAGTGGACCGAACTGGACAGTAGTCATGATTGGCTTTGGTCGAGGATGGTGAAGGTCACTTCTCTTATCAACTCCTTGACAAGAGAAGTGCTGAAATGAACAAAATCACATGGCTTTATAACTTTGGATTTTGGGGGACAAAGAAGAGAGAACATAATGCTTGCATGCAATTTTTGCATTCATATTTATTCTAAATAAAACGGGGTAACGAATACCCAGTGCACTCAAAAATGTATGGGTGCGTTCCAAATACCCATATTAGCATACTGTTTAGCATGCAAAGAAACAAAACGCCGGCACTCTCTTCCTATTTACTGTGGGAGCAACGAACACGTCATTTTTGCCAACAATAAATAAGAAGACTATTTATCTGACTGTGAGTGCCTGTGTTTTGGAGAGATTTAGAGTTGTGTGTGCTGCCAATACTATTTTGTATGTCCCAATGCATAATATGTCAAATGCAGTGCTACAGACTGCAACGGATATATGAGCTAGATGTTCAATGTTCAAGGTGCAATGTAGAGAAGTGAAGAAGTAGTTTGTCCCAATTGTATACTGCATGCAGTACTATGTACTTTGTAAGAGCAGCTGCAGTAAGTAAAAAAAGTAAAAAGAAGTATGCGATTTGGACACAGCTGTTGCCATTTGTTTTCAATACACTGTCCACATATTGCAATATGTGCCATAATAAGTCATTTTGATATTTTAGCACTGACACTGGTATGTTTTGTCAGTTCAGCATATCAGTTAATATTTTTGAATGGTGGCATATGTGCCACACAATCTCAGTGATCTAAAATTTAATCAAACTAAAAGCCTTTTATATAGCATTTAATAATCAATATAAGGTTTATAAGGGCACCCCAGTAATGAGAACTATTTTAACTGTAATTGTTTTGGTTGATTTTAGGGAGACTGCAGCTCAGTTGGTATCTTTGATATCGTAGAACAGATTGGTCCATGATTGTAGGCTCTCACTGTTCATGTGTTAAAGTGAAAACATTTTTTTCCACTTACCTGTAGTTCTATTAATCTATCTAGATTGTGTTGGTGTGAGTTGCACAGTGGTGAAGGCATTAGTCACAGAGAGTCTGCTTTCTCTCAAATATAAAGGAAAAATATGACAATCGGCACCAAGAATTGAAAAAAAAAATTGAAAAGCTCAACCACCTCGTCCATGACGTCCATGAGTAGATGCACACTGCCTTCTGTGTGGTGATATGGTTGGTGGGTGTAGCTCAGCAGAAAAGAAAAGTCTGGATTATCTTGAGTAAAAGTGTCGTGAGTTCTAGAAAGAGACATTGCTGTTGAGCTTTTCAAATATAGATTTTGGTGCTTCGAGAGGCACAACTGAAACTACGTCTTGTTCTGCTTTATTGGAGAGAAGGCAGACATCTCTACAGTCAATATCTCCAACACTCAACAACTGACAGCAGAGCAATTTAGATTGATAAATAAGCACCAAAGGTAAGAAGAAAAATATGTATTTTTGTTTTATGTGTGAACAGTCTCTTTTAAATACCACACTGTCCTTAAACAATACTTAAACTAACTTTGTAATTTTCTTTTCTTCACCTTTCTAGCAAAATATAAATTTAATTTATAGAGACACCGAAAGTAACCAGCTATATTGTTCCTACATAGAAAACACTGACAGGCTTTTTTGCAGTGAAAGTACTCTTGCATGCAGCCTTAATGATGTTTGGGAAGCAGAGGCTGGTTAATTACAGCATTCTCTTAAGAAACGTCTAAGATCAGGCAGTTTATACCTTAGAAACTGGCAGTAAGTAGGCCGTTTGCATTTTGACTGATCAGGTTTAATTAAGTGTTGAAGCCAAACCCGTGATCACCATTATTATACAGTTAATTGTCTGCCCTACAATTGGTGGCTTTTTTGTGGTAATTTTGCCATTGTTTCAGTTTATTTTCCTCCACATTACTATGCGTTGTGCTGCAGTATTAGCTGTGTCATGATGCATTCATTAGTGAGGCCGAACTACGTCAATGTACCGCTCTGGTTAATAACATGAGCACAACTTTGCTAAATATGTCAGTGATGTTGTTTATTCTATCTGTCTTTATGTTCTATTAGCCTTTGAGGTGTCCACCTGCAATGTCCTAGATTTCTCCTGGGGACATTAACTTTAATCTACACTAATCAAATCCCTTTTGAATTCTAACAAATTCCTCAATGCTTGCTGACCAGAAGTATAACAGGTGTCTGCTGGTATCTGTCTGGTTTTCTGAGCTTACATGCAATCCCCACCTTATTTCAGTTGTTCCCTGTCAGTGTCCATATATCTGTGCTGAGTCAACTGTACATTTAGCCCATAGTCGAGCCTAGTTTGGCAGCTAGTGAGGGATTGTACATACACTGTGCCTGCTGCAGCTGAAATGGGTTTTGGTCATGATTAATGGCCCCTTCGTAGTTTTCTTTAGTTTGATGTGTGAGTGTTGTGAATCAGTGCACCAGACGTTGAGGGAAAAGAAATACTGGCGAAAAATATCAAAGTGCCACCGTTAGAAAATGCAGCCTCCAAGCTAAAACAGCAGAGCCGGTATTTTTTCTCTGAGGGAAAGGTTTTGCACAAGGTGTTCGTGTGTTGTGTTGGATCTGTGGCCTAGAAACCATGCTGCCTGCATGTCAAAGGAAACTTTAATTTAATTCTAATTGAGCACAGCCAAGGCCTTAGCATGTTTTTGCTGCACCTGCATTTTAAACAATTCAAGTGGGAAAAGGTTTGCTTTGATCATCAAAATATTCATCCAAAATATATCCGTCAGTAGCGTCCAGTCCATCAGTGGGAATGTCTTTGAGGAGGCCACAGGGAAGATGGGAGAAGCCTAGAAAAGGGCAGAGCATTGAGGGAACGACAGGAGCATAAAAGAACAACTAAGGAAGACAAAGCCAAGGAAAATGGAAAGAGTGAGAGAAGCACGAGAAACGTAAAGGTCTTTCTTTGTAGCTCACCCCCTGGGTGTAGTGAGAGAGCCAGCTGGATGCACATGTGAGAAGGAGGAGAAAAAGACAGGGAGGCAGAGGAAGAAAGTAGATAGAGATGAAAAGGATTCATTTTTCATCTGAGTAATGGTGCCGTTTCAGACCCACACCTACCACATCTGAAGTTGTTTTTTTTCCTGTGTTGTGTATTTACAAAGCTACACAGAAAAACAGATGAAAAAAAACGAGCTTATAAAAGAAACAAACTATTCAGAACAAACCCAAATGGGAAATATACAAAACCAAGATGACAAGCAGAGACTCTGGAGGATTAAGTAACACAATCAAATGAAGTCATAACCACGGTGGGAAATACCTCATACCTCAACAAAATAACAAGGGAAACCACTGTTGTTATAATAAAAATTAAGTGAATGTTAAAGAGGAAGGGTTTTAGCATTATGCTAATGCATGTGTCTGAAAAGGAGAGATAAGAGACTTTGTGGAGTTCAGTAAATACTTTCATTTATTTAGGTTTTTTCCAGATCTTTTTCCAGAAATTAAAATGAATGGGGTTGCTGCCAGATTTCATTGCGCCATAATTAATTGTATTATATATATATAAAAACATATATATTACAGATATTACTGAAAATATTTTCAACAGTATTATCTCTTCTTCTCTTTTATATTTCAGTCAGCATCTCGGGCTGCAACAATTAATTTACTGACCTCTTAATTACTGATTTTCTTCTGAAAATGGCAAAAAAAATCAATATCAAAGCTCAAAGGATGGAGTTAAAAAGTATTTAAATGTGTATCGTTAATAACCAGTCTTATTAACACTCCTGCTCCTACTACTCAGAATGATGATAGTAATATAATCTATCTGTTGATTAACTTAACAGTTCAGTCATAGTAGTATGACTACAAAATATAACCATAATGTTTCCTCTCTCTACTAATAATTGGTCCACCTCTACGTCCAGATTAAGCTCACTGCAGTCCTTTATAAAGCTGTCACAGTGTCAAAGCTGAGACAGAGTCGCTTTACAATTCACACGGTTGGAGTTTTTTATTCGATCATAACCTCTCCTGCTGCTCCTTTCTTTTTTGGCACTTTGTCTCTCTGACCGGGAAGACGAGCGTGTGTTGGTGTCCTCGTCAAACAGACGAGGCTAAAATATCATACACCACTTAACCTGTGGCTGTTTTCTGAAGGAATGACAAACAGACATGACTGCTCGCTGTTGCATAGCTACACAATTGTGTGCCCTCGCCCACACGCGTGCTCACACAAACCCTAGCCAAGAATACTCCTCCTCCTCCACTTCCTGCCTGAGGAACCAATGTTAACACTGACATTTTTCTTTTTTTTAATAAACATAAATGCATCACGTGTACATGTATTAACATGTATCAGATACCATGTGCTCATGCTGATGGCTGCACACACTTGTTGTGAGGCTGGATGCAAATCAAAGAATAATTAACATGCTTAATGCTGCATCAGTGTGTGTGTTATGTATGTGTTTACTGAGCAGGAGTGTGTCAGCATGAGTTAAGATATGGCAGAGAGAGCCTCGGGAACTCCAAGCTGTCAGCTGCCTCTGTTCTCCACTACACACACTCCAAAACATTTACAGCCTCGACTTCAGCTCCAATCCTCTGTTACCGTTGTCAGATGAACTAACTGAGCAGAAAGCGGTGATAGATGAGTTGGCTTTCGAACTGGGCTGAAAATGGAGGGAGTGATGCCAGGGACTGACAGATGGAACCATATTAGGCCCTGCCATTCACTGTGGATCATTTCAGTGATTCAGTGGACTGGAAAAAGGGGTTTCAAGTTCCCTTTATAAGTGTAATAACCTCATCACGCTGATGTAGGCTTATTAACGTGCTATAAATTGTTTACCATCCCGCACGGCCAATAGAGATAGATGATTTTATGTACATCTGAACTTCCTGGCATTAAATCAGTCATGCTGTTTGGGTGTTTATCTTGGTGTTGTTTTTCCCTCCTGCAGACAGTGCTGGTGGTCCTGACTGTTCAGCAGGATGAGTGAGGCGGAGGGCCAGTTCTACAGCGTCCAGGTGGGGGACTCCACCTTCACTGTACTCAAGCGCTACCAGCAGCTCCGCGCCATCGGCTCCGGGGCCCAGGGCATCGTCTGGTGAGAGGCTGGACTTTAATTAGCATTTTAGTGATTGTGTCCCCGGTCCAAAGTGTTGTTAATGTCCCAAGTTCTGCCTTATTAGACATAAATTGTGAATACTGCTTTGATAATGTAAACTTTTGTCCTGCTAGTGTAAATAATCACGTAAACCTCCAGTACGAAACAGTTGAACTAGTGCCATAAGTCTTCTCCGATGTCCTCTTCTTTGAGGATTTTATTCCCTGCAATTTTTACTTTGTGCAGCCCCTTTTATTGTTGAAAGTACAGAGAGAAAATACCTCTTGCACCTTTTTAAAAATATATATTTTAAGATAAAGGACAAGAGACTGGTAGCTGGCTTTTTTTCTCATCATTTGATGAGGCAATAGTTTTGCTCTGGAGAATGCATTTTTTTTTTTTTCTTCATTAATAACCTTTGTCTCTTTCTGTTCCATGTGTGACCAGCTCTGCTCTCGATACAGTCCTCGGTATACCTGTGGCAGTGAAAAAGCTGTGTCGGCCCTTCCAGAACCAGACCCATGCTAAGCGTGCCTACAGGGAGCTGGTGCTGCTCAAATGTGTCAATCACAAAAATGTAAGACTTATAGTTAAGTTTAGGTGTTGGGGGGCATACTAAAGTGCTTGTTCTGTGCAAAAATACCTGAGTAGTATATGTAGTATATGAATAATATATGGGACGCTTGTGTGAGACTTCAGCAGTCTCAGTTACACATTTAAGTGGGTATCACCCAAAAACTCCCTTTTCATGTTTCCTTTGGAGGGTGTATGTGTGCTGAGCTGCAGTGAAACAGAAACACAAACAGAGAATTCTGTACTAAAACACTAACTTTGAAGATACCCACTTGATTTGATTCACTCTAAAGTCTCATGTTAGCCTCAGCTAACGTTTGGGATGTATTTTTGCTCAACACAAGGACTTACAGTGTTGCAAATGTGTTAGGAATGTATTTATTAATAACCAGTATGAATGGGAGGAATGATTAGATCAGGCAAAAACTGTTTCAATGTTCATATGAGCACCAACATTTGACATGAAAACCGTCAGCTCCTTTTCCTTCCCTCTCTAATATGTTAATGCTATATTACCATGTTTCCACTGTATGGTACGGCTCTGCTCATTGATTCAACTCCCCTTTTGGTAGAAGTACTTTCCTCTTTTTGATTTCAAGTGCAAATAATACTCCCTCAGTGTAGGTGGGATTCTCAGTTGATTTCAATAGCGAAACCACCTGAATCTGCAGTGAAATCGTCTTCAACGTAACACTCACACGATCCTTCAATCAGAAACTAACGAGAAAAAAATTTCTTCACTTTAACTCCACCTTCTAGTACCAGCTCAGCTCACTTGAAATCTTGACCGAGGTGTACCAAAAAAAAGTACCAGATACTATCCACAACTTTTGGAGATGGAAAACCAAAAAACATAAAGGCCAGCAGACTAGAGCCTTACCACATACAGCATATCTCTGATACAGATACAACCCTGATTTGTTAAAAAAAAAAAAAAAAATTGTGTGCAATCATTTAATGTTTTTGCCTTGCCAACCTCGTGGATTGTTATATGCTTATTTTTAATTGAATGCCAGTAACATTTCGACTATTGAGCAACTGAAGTCTTATATCAATCAAGAATGGGAAAGAATTTAGCTTTCAGACCTTCAACAAATAGTGTCCTCAGTTCATAAACACTGGCTGCTGAGTGTTGTTCAAAGAAAAGGTGATGTAACACAGTGGTAAGCATGCCCCTGTCACAACATTTTTGAAACATGTTGCAGGCATTACAGTGTGTGTATACAGTGTATAGTTATAGAGTGTATATTTTTAATAAACAATAAAGTTTATCCATTTGAACATTAAATATATTGATTTTGTACATTTTTCAATTGAATGTATGTCAAAAAGGATAAGCAAATTATCTCACTTTGTGGGGGACAGGGTCCAAATGTATATAACATACTTTTGTATGGCATAATAAAGCACTTAAAACTTTTTTATATGTCTTAAGTTTTGCAGGGCAGTTAAAACAAGCTGGCAGTCAAGTTAAAATGTAGTTTTTATCATCACAGCTTCTCTTGGCCTGTTTCATGAGACACTTCTGGGTTCAGAATTACAACCCTCCCTCTTTTATTTAGTTGATGGGATTTAGAGAAAGACTGGAATATGAGGGACAACATAAAAACTTTAATTGTTTTTTGTTTTCGGAAATCTGAAATGATAACTTGAGATAAAGGGATAGTCGGTTCACTGCAGCGGGGATGTGATTTCTTGTTCAGAGTGAGAGAATCCAGACAAACCCGCTTGAGTGCTCTGTCCTCAGCTGGCTTGCTCTCCACACTGAAGTGGATGTAGAAGGGAGACTAACAGAGTGGACTAATGGCCTGTCTCTCTGCTTGCAGATCATCCGTCTGATCAACGTGTTCACGCCTCAGAAGTCCCTGGAGGAATTCCAGGACCTGTGAGTGGCAGTGGAGTGTTTTTTGTCTTCAATAATCTACTCTGTGCTTTCTGTAGGATTCAGAGATTTTAGCTGAAGCTAGCATTTCACTAGCTCCCCTTGATTTACCTGTCAGCCTCTTTTATTGCAATATGTTGCTTTTATATGCTCTGTAGGCTTTAAATTGCTTCTTTGCATTCGTCACTGTCCCTTTATGAACTCCTTTACTACATTTTGCCTCTTTTTTATGACTGCCACTCTTATCCTCTCTTACAGCTTGTATCTGTTATCTACCATTCTGCAATTTTGCCTCCCTACTTCATTTCTGTTTTTTCCTGTCGCTACCTTTAGGTATCTGGTGATGGAGTTGATGGATGCCAGCCTATGCCAGGTGATTCACATGGACCTGGACCATGAGCGGATGTCCTATCTGCTGTACCAGATCCTCTGCGGCATCAGGCACCTGCACTCTGCTGGCATCATCCACAGGGTAACGAGGAACAATTGTGCTGTGGGCTGAATGTTAATAGCACTAAAAATATCTGAAAGAGTAACTAAACTTCTTAATTTTAAAAGAACCCTTTTATTTCAATTGTTTAAACAATTTCTCTGGCATCCATTCTAATCTTTTTCCAGCTACTACCTGTAGTGAAATTATTAACTCAAGGGTTATGTTTTTGTGTGTATGTTTCTATAGATTTATAGATTTTCTCTCCCCACAGGACCTGAAGCCCAGTAACATCGTGGTGAAGTCTGATTGCACTCTAAAAATCTTGGATTTTGGTTTGGCTCGGACGGCCTGCACTAACTTCATGATGACCCCTTATGTGGTGACCAGATATTACCGAGCCCCAGAGGTCATCCTGGGCATGAAATATAAGGAGAATGGTAAGGAGAGCCAAGCCCCACTCTTACAATGGTAGTTTTTATGACCTTATATTACTGAAAATGAGAGGGATGAATGGAGGAATAAAGCTCCACTCTAAAGAACACAGTATCATATAATACTGCTCTGTTATTACAATTTTCCAATTCACAGGTTTACAGGAAGAAAATGACCAACAGTACAGAAATGATAAATGCTTAAACACAAAGGTAGAACTCTCCATGTCCTTATTGAACAACTTATTCACCAGCGGACACTGTTTATAATAACTTTTTTCTTTTTTCTAATACCCAGTTTGAAAAAATTACAGCAAAAAAACAAAAAGTCATCATAATTGGTCAATATTTTCTCACTATATTTTAATTTGAATCTTGCATATATATCAGCTAGTTTGCAAACAAGATGTCACAGAACATAACGCAGAGGAAAATATGAGGTAATTACTAGCACAGTTTCATTATTACGTTGTTTGTCCAACAGACTCGATTGTTGATGATACGCAGCAGCATTTGAGTAAACAAAGAAGCACATCACAGCTGAACAGATGGTGCCGGCTGTTAAGAATAATAAGTGCACAGTCTCTTTGATCCAGTATCAGTCGGATTCTGTCTGGTTATTAGAGGATCCAAGCACATCAGGGGCTGGAACCCACTTTGAACAGATCAGTGTTATTTTTACATGCATTTTTAAAACTGTGTTTTTAACATCCAGAAACTACAGAAACTCTAGTAAATCAGAATTGGTTTAAGATATTGTAACCAAATTTGGTGCACCTGTTTGATCACGTGCTGGTTCTGAATTTTGTCCGTTTCAATTCTTCTGAAATTTAAATTACATTATCTGGGGACATGCATTAATTATCTTAGAACTCCATTACATTATACTTCAGCCTCTGGAAACAAACACACAGAGTTCAGGAGAAGCTCTGAAGCTCTCAGGGTTTAGTCGCTTTGAAACACAAGGTCCCTTTTTAATCCAGAGGACTTGTTGAGTGAATGCATATATGTCAAGCAATTGGCTTGAATGCCTTTTGCAGCTTTATTTAATTCTGGTTTATTTGTTATGATGATGGCAATGAATTGTTCTTACCGTGGCTGCTCTGCTGCAGTGGACCTGTTGTCAGTTAGCTGATCTCTCACAAAGTCCTCTTTCCTGAAAATGACTGTATCCCTCCTTGTTTGACTCCCATTCAGCCCAAAGATTCAGTGAAAAAAGAATAAAAAAAACAGTAGTTTGATTAGTACATTACGTTTTATTACCAAGCCATGCAAATACACATCAGCCCATTATAGTCACTGGGGAAGAGGCCCTGTTAAAACGGTCAGTTTATGCTACAAATTAGTAATTTTTTATACTGTGTCTACAAAACACAGTCGAATACTCTGTATCCTTTCTAAAGTAGCTACAAGATGATGCATGAAAACTCACCCAGAGGGAGGATTAGAAACAGGAAGTAGTCAGAAGGCTGTCATATACTTGGCCCACAGAAGAATCTTTTTGACCACTTAAAAGTGTAACTAACAACCCTGTTTAACAGTCACAATGAATAGTTTAACCCCTCCAAAGTTTAAATTTATGATCTATGCTTTGAGTTTGTTGATAAACTTGACCTAAAGTGGTTTGTATGATCTGTAGACATTAAGGGAGCTCATAGACTTTTAAGCTTCAGTGAAACTGAAATTGAGGGAAGACAGGAGTTAACGGCTGTTTGCCACATATGCGCTCTTAAGCAAACTCAGACAGCGAAAAGAGAGAGAGAGGAAGAAAGTGAGACAAACTACATATACATCCTACTCTGCTAAGCGCACACACATGGGAAAGTGATGAGGAGAGCAACAGCTGTGTAAACTGATAAGCAGAGCTGCAGAGGCGAGGAGAAAGGCCTGGAAGGCTGCGTCTGGTTTCCGAGCCAGAGCGAGAGAGGGAAAAAAAGCCAGCCTTAAGATGAATATGATGAAAGCATCAGGCCATGGCACAGCTAGAGGATGGACTAAAATAACAACAGCTAGTGTTCTGCATTTCAATGTTTGTCATTGAAATTTAAATCATGGAGCATGTTCTCTGGCAACATCTGACATTTGTCATTTTACTGTACAATTAGATTGCATTATATTATGTGGTTGATGTTATTTGATCATTATTTAATGTCTTGTTTGTGTCTCTGTGTGTATTTATGTTTGCTTGTGATCTCTGTTCCCAGTGGACATCTGGTCAGTGGGGTGCATCATGGGAGAGATGGTAAAGGGAAGCGTCATCTTCCAGGGAACCGACCGTATCCTTCATCGATCTCACCTTCTTTGTCGTTGTCCAACTTCTTCCATCTCTCGCCCACCATAAGTATTTCACTCATGTTGACTTTTTTTGGTCTTATTGTACTCCGAGCACACTTGTCTGTAAAGACATTCCCAGTCATGCCCTCTAAACAGAATCTGTTCAGTAGGAATACTCAAGATTCCAGCACAGCCCAGTTTAATCAGAGAGCTTTGTGTGTTTCCTGTCTTCTTCAATGATTATTAATCCGTGCAGTTTTTTTTCAGATGGCTATAATTCCCTTAATTGATGGAGGCAATAGAGTTGAAGCAGTAAAAAATCATTTGCATTTATATTGGCCGTTTCTCTGTTTCTAATGGGTATGATCACCTCTTCCCTCACCAGCTCCTTTCAGTGGCACTGTGCATTTACACCTGAGTAGCTGAGACAGGACGCAGAGCAATTCAAGGATAGATTGCTTTTCATCAGGGGAAGTAATAGTCTTTTACTGCAATTGAAAGTCAGCAGGCCTACTGAATGTGCATACCTATATATTTTTAAATGTCTTAACTATTGGATGGATTGCCATGAAATTCAGTGCACACGTTCATGTCTCCTCGCACCATCATCAGCCTTCAATGTGTCCAATTGTTGTTGTTTCTGACCAAATACCTGCATAAATAACAATCCCACCAAACCTAGCTGTATGTTTTGTGCTCATGCTAGCATTGTTATTGCGAGCATGGCAACATGCTAAGGTTAGCATTTAGCTTCAGTAGAGCCTCACAGATCCGTTAGCATGACTGTTGGGTCTTTGGGGCCTGTCTTACTGCCTGTGCAGTGCGCACACAGCACAGCACAACTGTCACTGCTAGTTTCACACTGACGCAGTTGTGATTTTGAGAAGTAGCAAATGTACTTGCACCCATGGGTGTGCTTGTCTTTGTTTCAATTCTGCAATTTGGCAAATCTGCCATTTCAATAGCAATGTGCCAGGGAAAGAGAGATGACACAAAGTATGCACCATTTAACTAGCAGAAGACACATCCTAAATGCACCTGAACCACGTGATATCAATTATTCTCCCCATTGTCTTATTTGTTTGTGTTTATATATGTTATTCGAAATGCATAATTTGTTGTTTTTCTCTCTTGATTCTGTACCTTATGAAATGTTCCTGTCATTTTTTTGACCTATGTACTGTGCATGCCCATAATGCAGTTGAGTCTTCCCTAACAAGCGTGTTGTCCAGACATCGACCAGTGGAATAAGGTGATTGAGGTTCTGGGCACGCCCAGTCTAGAGTTTATGAACCGACTGATGGAGACTGTGAGGAACTATGTGATGAACAAGCCGCAGTATCCTGGCGTCAGCTTTGCTGAGCTTTTCCCAGACTGGGCCTTTCCTTCTGACTCAGAACATGACAAACTCAAGAGTAAGAATTTTTGACACTAAAAATACACTCATTTAACTTAACTCTAAATGCATATAGTTGCAGTTTCCTAGCTCAGGTATTTCAAAGGATTATAACATTTCATCGTTTTAAAACTCTTGTAAAGGACACTTCCTTAAATACATAGGTTTTAGTTTAACAGAGGAATATTACTGCAGTATGTTGACAAAACTTACAGGGACGCAGAGGTTTAAAACTGGATCTCTTATACAACTAGTTCCGAGAATGACCATGCAGGTCAAACTTTTTTTCTGTGGCATTTAGAGTTAGAGATCACATCACTGAATCTAGAGAACAAATCTTGACATTCCCAGAGATGTTACCCAACACCGCAAGGGGAAGTAATCAGTTTTCATGAAAACCACTTAAATTAAATGATGTCATGGGCCTGTTTCCATAGTAACACTGCCCTTCCTCTGCTGTTGCCATAACAGCGGGTCAAGCACGGGACCTGCTGTCCAAAATGCTGGTCATTGATCCTGAATGCCGCATCTCCGTAGAAGAAGCCCTCAATCACCCATACATTCACGTGTGGTACGACCCCGGAGAGGCAGATGCGGTGAGGACGCTGTTCCAGCTGTGGTTCACTTTATCAGTGCAGCATCTAGCTGTGTGTGACCTTGCTGATTTATGTATTTCTCTTTGTTTTGCAGCCTCCGCCCCAGATTTCAGATAAGCAGCTGGAAGAGAGAGAGCACTCCATCGAGCAGTGGAAAGGTAGGACACACTGCCCTCTAGGGAAATCTAACAGCAGTGCAGTTTAACATTAACATCAAAAATGTTTCAGGAAACTAAACCTTACCCTGTTAGGAATCATGTTTGTTACACATCTGCATGTATATATACAAAGACAAGGAAAATTATACAATAAGACCATGAAATGTATTAGATCTGATGACAATTAACACCCATTTACCTACTAATTCACTACCGAATTTCCTGAACCTACAAGGCTTTTATTTTTCTGCCTTTATACAGAACTTATTTACGAAGAGGTGATTGACTGGGAAGAGAGGAACAAGAATGGACTGATGAAAGAAGACTGCTCAGGTACGTAAATGCACCGTCTTCAATCTTTATCTGCCATATTCTCTCTGCTCTTGTAACAGCATTTCTCTTTAGGAAAAGCGCTTTACTATATGATTTCCTCCCTTAAATCTTAAGTATTATTTATTTTTTTTTATATCTGGTTCTCCTTTGTGTGTGTCATTTATCAGACGTGGTGTCAGGTTCGGCCTCGCAGTCCTCGTCAGCCAATGACATCTCGTCCATGTCTACGGAGCACACGTTGGCCTCGGACACAGACAGCAGCAGCATCGACACACTGACAGGACCGCTGGATGAGAGTCAGTGAACACAGTCCATGGCTTGCCTCAGTCCTCCCTTCTCATTTACAATATCAAATATCAATCAACCATCACCTTCTTTTCTTCAGATCACTCAGTTTTTTTGTCATGCGTATTTCCTTTCCTCTTAAACCTCAGTGAATAGGTCTATTTTTCTATTTACTTTCTCTGGTGGATCTCGTTGAACCTCTTCAACATCAAACTTTGTTTTGGACTGCTGCCTAAAGGTCAAAGCTGTCTATTCTATCTGTTGGGTCAAAAGTGAATCTTTCTCTTCTTTGTGGAAATCGTTTACCTTCATCAAGTATATATGATGTATGCATCCATATTGATTTCCATATTGAGTCGGTGGGGGATTGTTGTTTATTCTGTATGCCTGTATTTTAATAGTTTTATTTTTTTAGCTAATGTTATGTTGACAGCAGAGGTTATCAGATTAGATCAGACAAGCACTGAACATAGACCACAGCTGCCAGCTGCTCTCATGCATGTTACGCCAATATGAACAAAAGCTTACCATGAGTCGATTGCACCAACTGACTGATATCAAACACTCATCCAAAGGTTGGTCGATCCGTTAACTAGCTTGCAGTATTGCAGACCTCCACAGTGGTGCTTCCTGCACTGTGTTTTTTAATTAATCGCCTTGAGTGATGTGGATTTTAAGCTTTTCCTCTTGACAACTAGGGGAAGCTGTGGTTGCAGTGTTATATTTTTATTTCCTTATATAATGTACTGTATGTGAAGTCACGATCATGTCTTGATCTGACACTCATAGTGGCTGCATTTCATTACTAATAGATAAGGTGTGCTCATTTTGTTAAGAAAGTCAACATTTCTATAGAACTATATATTGCATCCCCATTGGACAAAAGGTACCGACTGAAAATGTGTATATCAAAACATCATGATCCTGTAAATTTGGGAGAGGCAAAAAGATACATGTATTTATTTTTGTTTTCTTGCAAAATGTTGCACACAACCACATCGAGGCCCATGTAGTTAATGCCTCTTGTCGATGCATTTCATTGACAGATCAATGCGATGGCTGCTCCTTTTCTAAACCATTCCATGGAGCAGTCACAAAGTTCATCACCAATCAGACATCATGTAGAACACATGTAAAGGCAGTAAAACACAGATAATGGTGTTTAACTTGCATGACACGGCATTAAAGATGCCAATAAGTTACAGTAGTTCTTGTTATAAAGAGAAATCCGTTCAGGTCCATTATTTTACTTACAGTACCTTGGTGTTCTTGGTTCTGAAAGCCTGCAGATGTTGTATTTTTTTTTCTTGCCTTGTAAGCCTTTACATGTGTGAGTGTGTGTGTGTGTGTGCGTGTGTGTGTGTTATGAAAACGTACTGTGCATCGCTCTCCTTCATTATCTCCTTTGAATCGTCCTTAAAGACAGCAGTCGCCTGGTTGTAAGGGCAAAGTCTGTGGAGGATGTCAACTTCTCAACAAAAAGCCGACATGTCTGGGTTTAAAATGAGGATGTGACTGAGTCCTGAATGAAATTCTGAACCTTCGAAACTCGAGATGGAAACTTGAAGATGAGAGAAATGGACTGTGGAGCTGCTTTTTTGCAGAACTGATTGCACAGTGTAATGGACATGCAGAAATATGACACTATGGAGTCACTGAGGACTTAATTGTTGTACACTATATTTTCCTTTTTTTAAAAACATCTTATTCTTTCAGTCATGCCTTAAATGACGTGGGCAATTCACTCCCACAAATTTTATCGGATGGGTCTTGAGCATTACAGTGCTCAAAACCTCCTTTACCATTTTTACCATGTTTAAAGAAAAAAAAGCTCCATTGTATACACTGTGCATCTCACATTTGTGTTCAGTTTATTTCTCCTTTTATTTTCAGAGATGTCCTGTGATTGCAATGACCACCATATAATCACCTGGCCAACATCTTTGCCCTTACGTAACTAATAAAGTGGACATCAGTGATTCATTTTTCGTCTTTCAGTGATGTTTTGC
Organism: Centropristis striata; assembly: GCF_030273125.1. Lineage (NCBI taxonomy): Eukaryota > Metazoa > Chordata > Actinopteri > Perciformes > Serranidae > Centropristis > Centropristis striata. Next base: position 27,504,868 of record NC_081528.1, on the reverse strand, counting down.
AATATTCTGCGTAGATAGTGACAAGCTATTCTAAGTAGAGTTTAAAGACTAGCCAGTATTGTGCCTTTTGTCCTTGTCTTTGCCCACACTGTTCATGTCATCACACACAATTCATACATTCTCTTTCTTAGAAGCTCTTCACGATATATTCTGTCTTCTTGGCCTCGTTGTTGAGCTCTCCAAAGGTGTCAAAAAACTGCTCCATCTCCTTCTGCAGAGTTGCATTGTGTATTTCTGCGGCGGCCCGGCTCCTTTCAGACTCTGTGATCTTAGCCTGGATGGCGTGGTACCAGTGCCGCTGCTGTGCGAGGTTTGTTTTCAACCTGACAACCTCTACCTGCAGCTCTTCATTTCTTTGCTCGAGGCTGATGGTAAACACACAAGGAAGAATGGAGAAAGACAGATATAGAAATGATTGGGTGTATATAAAAGGTGGAGAGCTGCATTAGGCTGTTTTAATTATGGGTAGAATGGAGACAATGGGACAGTCTGCACATTTATTTAGATTTTTTTAGGGGTTTTAGTAGGATTGATTCTTGATGGCTGATATAGTTTGCTTAGAACAGGCTTAGAAGGTTGGGTTTACAACTAAATCTCCTTATGTACTCCATGTTTAGCCAAAAGGATTGTCATTTTCCTATTGCCCTTGCCAACCGGTAGCTGTGACATCACACTGAGACTTGCTCTATCTATATCAGTAATAAATGAGGTATGTGTTGTGTCTAGGTCAGCAGCATGGACCCTTAATTTAGCTCTCTTTCCAGTGCCATGTGCTGTTTCTATAGGTCAACCACACAGGATGTGCCTTTTTTTACCATTAACAGCTCGTTCAAAGTTTTAAAAGCGGTTCAGTTTTAAACGTTATGTTTTCAAGGCTAGGATTATGCTTGAATTTTAATATTGTCCTTACAAATGCTTTATTTTCAATATTAACCTGTGATTAATGTGCACAATCGCTCATGTTAACCTAACTCTTTAAATACTTGAAATGAAATTATCACAGTGTGCTAACTAACTTTTAGGGGAACTTACTTTTTTTGTGATAAAAAAGCAGAATCTAGAAATTATTTGTTCAGGTAGCTGGAAAGTCCTTGAAAAGTGTGTGAATGTTGCTCTTAAAAAGCTGTATGAACTCCCTATATTAAAACTAGCTACTAGAGCTATTTACAGACAGGAAATACTGTAAATGTGTCAGTGTTAAAAAAAAAAAAAAAAAACCATCAAAGTTATTAATATGAACGAAGTGATACATTTGAGATACAATTTCCACAGTAGAAAAATACACAGTAGAAAGGAAATAATTAGGACTTATATTATTTGTACTGCCTCTGATGGGAATTTTTAATAACAGTTGTTGGTGTGCTATGAACTAAACAGGATATAGGGTGAAGCTCGGGGTCAGCTGAGTGAACGGAGCAGCACAGCTGAGTGGACACACACAGTTTCTGGGCCTGGGAACATTGTGTCACCCTCAACTTGAAATACACCAAGGGCTGGGAAAATCTCACAGGCAAGTCAGTGAACTGAAAGTGTGATTCTGAAGCCGAGAGCATAAGCACATTACATGTAGGACGTTTCATTTGTCTTTAACGTGGTGTGCTTAATCTCTGTGATGTGATTATGTGTGCTGTGTACTGTTAAATGGAAATGTAAGATGAAGCAAAATTACCTGAGTATTCTTGTCTCATACTCCTCCCTCTGTCTGACTATTTGCTGCTGGAGGCTGGTGAGGAGGCTGCGGAGGGCGCTGGCGGAGGGGTCTGCCAGGGGGACAGGAGGGGGCACCCTGGGAGACCAAGATGGCTGCTCTGGGTGCTGGGCTTCAGCCGGGGGCCACAGAGCCTGGCACTCCGCTGTAAGATGTTGAGGAGGGGATATCGGGAGATGCAGCATCGGACCCCCCTGCTTAAATCCACAGGATCCTGAGTCCAGCTCTGGCCCCTGTTCATGCTTCTTGTCTTGGTCTGGATTCTGGTCCTGGTTACTGGGACCACTTTCAGCGAGGATGATCTCACAGGAGGACCAGGTGCTCTTGTCTTCACTTACTCCCTCGCCGTCCACCAGCCCCCGGATCTGCTCAGGGACCCATGCTTGGTACATCTGCTCCGGGAAGCTTGTCTCCATGTCAAAGACCTCCTGGAGGCTGTCAGGGGTGACAGCGTCGGGGAGGTTATCATACAGAGAGAGAGCACTCCTGTGCTCCTCGCTCTGTGATGGATTGGGGCTTTGGTTCAGATGAGCGCTGTCCTCAACTCCCCAGCTACCTCCCTGCTCTCCTCCTCTCTCTCCTCCTCCTTTTGCTCTGTTTATGCCTGGACCAAGTTCTGCTTCCCAGCCCTGTCTTCCCAGGCCTCCTCTCCAGCTGCAGTAGCTGTGATCTGGCCATGCGCCAGTCCCTCTTCCCCCACCGACCAGTGTGGGAACCTCAGCCACAGCTGGGGCCAGACCGGGCTGAGGGCTGCAGGGGCCCGGGAGTTTGGTTACAGCCGGGCACACAACCCTACTCTCCATTTCCTTTTCCCTGGCCCTCCCTCGCTGGGCAAAAGGTGGGCAGTTGTCGTACAGAGGGTCCGTGGAGCAGGAGCTGGCTGTGGTGGGGGTCTCAGTAGGAAGACAGTGCAGCTCCATTATCCAACCAGGCACATGGGGGTGCTGAGAGCTTTAGATAACTGCCCTCCCCTCCTCTGTCTGCTGCAACTTGGGATTCAAGTCTTTGACTGTGGACTTGTGAGCGTGCTCAGGAGCCGCCCCTGTGCCAAGTGCTGATGTGTCGTGGGGAGAGGAAGGTGTAGGAGCCCTCCTCCCCTTTGACTGGCTGTGCCCTTGAAGCTGCTGCCTAATGGCAGACAGGTTGTAGTCTGTATGTGTGTGTGTCTTTAAGCAAGACTGACATCAGCTGTTACTTTAGCACAGCTTCTGAGGGAGGGACCAGGGTGTAATATAGTCTGGCTCATTCCTAAAGACAGTCACACATAACTGGAACCACAGAAATAGACAGTGGCTGTTGGCACAAAGTGTGAAGCACACACAATGAACCCCATAATCTGCTCTCAGGATTTGTCAAAAACACATAAAGCTGCAAAGACTTGAAATAAAAAATTCACATTTAAAGAAATCCTGCAGTTCTTATGAGCGGTAACTTTTACTGGATACTTCTTCCACCTGCTTATTACCTCAGCTCATTGATTTTCCTTAATGCACCTTGTCTACATTAACACTGTAGGATGTATTAACAGCCAAGTGCTTGTACTGTAGACAGACTTCACCCCACTGAGTCTGCTGCGGTGCATTTACCACTTATCTTTAAGAGCCGCTCAGCACTAAACCAGTGAAGTGTTGTCTACAACACGAGCCAGCTGACAAATCATATAGAATCACCTGGGCCTAGTTTCATAAATCGGTTTCCCAAATAAGCTAGGTTTATTTCTGTCATTTTCAGTTGATTTAGTTCCATGAAGTAAATTTAACATAGTTTTCCAACCAAATTTGTTATTGTAACTGAACTTGAACTATGTTGAATTTGCTTTATGGAATAGAATCAAAGGAAAATGCATCAGACTAACCGAAAAAGGCCTGTCTCATTTAAAAAAAAAACCTCACTTTATGGAACAGGTCTCTGGTATAGGATTGCAGATTTAACCCACATTGTATGGTAGAGAGGAACATTTTGTCTGATGTTTATGTGGCCAAAGTGATTGAAAACAAAGTGATAAAAGGAGGAATTTACATTAGAGAGAGAATCATTGATAAGACACACATCACTTGTGTCAGTGTGTCTTAAATCCACAAGGTGGAGCTACAGACAACAATAAAAAGCTTCAACAGTAAATGGGCGGTGTACCTTGACATCATTTAATATATTTTGAAGAGAAGGATGATGATTCTGGGCTATACTATTATTATATATATGATTTAATTTGGTGCTGTGATATCAATTAAGATGACCTTGTTATTCAGTGGGGGTTTGTAGCATTTGTTTTATCTAAAGGTGTCTATTTGTTTGAGTTGAGTCTGTTGGTTTTTGTAGCCTCATACAGATCAGTAAAGGCCTATTGATCCGCTATTGATCACAAAGCCTAGTGAGGAACTCCTTCATTAGTGTGACACCACAGAGGAACTACTATCACTTCCTCTTGATCAGAGGAAACATCCATGCAGGCAGTTTGCCCTTAAATCCCCTCCAGTCAAACGGCAGCACAGAGTACAGAGGAAGTAAAGTCTGTCTCGCTTTTGTTTAACCACATGAGTGCTGATTTACTCAACAGTACTGAGAAGCCTTGGAGTTTGACTGCAATGCTTCAAACATCAAGGGCAGGATTGCAAACTTCATTTCTGCCCAGGCGCATTAAACAGTCAGCTGTCCGTCAACACTGATAAAACTCTGCTCTTATCTGCTCTATGTAAATCACCCTGCATCCTTCAAGGATGCACCCGCAGACAGAGGAGGAATCACAAGGTTTTTATCTGTTTGTACTTTGCAGGATTTAAATGTGTTTCCTCAGAAGATGCTTTCAGAATATGGGAAAGTGTTGTTTTCTCACTCAAGGAGAGAGCAGAAATGGTCTGAGACAACAGGGAAGAAAACAACCAGCTGGAATACCCCACATGTGCTCTAATCCTGCTCATGTCCCTCTTAGGCTTTACCCTGACCTCCATCTGTCATTGAACGTCTGACGGACGACCTCGCCATCTGTACCCCCTCGCCCCGGACCTGTGACTTATCACAGCTGGATCGCCACCACGAAGAGGTTAAGCTTCCTCCAAGACCCCTTCAGGCCCTGGCCCTCCCCTCTCATTTGTCCTTCTCCACTTCCTGTAGATGTGCGTAGTTGTTTGTAGCCATGACGACAGAATCCATGGCAACACAGATCTTCTGGTCCTAAATAATAAAGGTGGCTGCATGAAGGAAGAGGAGGAGGAGGAGGAGGAGGAGGAGGAGGAGGAGGGTGGCGAGAGGAAGCGCTCTGTGGCTATTTTAGCAAGTGTCTCGATGGAGAGTAATTGAGGAGGGCCCTTGTTAACAAGAGACAGGGTCTGCTTAACAGGCGACTCACTGCCAGCTTCTCTTTTAACTGCTGAGTGGTTATATAGTCCGGGATACAAATTCATCTCTGCTTATAAAACTAAGAGAAATCAGGGAAAAGTGAGGCTGCCGTTGTTGTGTGGATGAGTGATGAGGAGTCGAGCAGATAGGCAGCAACACTGACCGTCAAGGAGAGAGGAGAGATAAGAAAAAAGCCGGCAGAGTTTGTGTGTAGTGCGGTGGTATATTCCTGCATTTAGGTGTGTTTTGGAGAGATTAACATCCGGCCTCTCTTTCCTCTGATCCCCAACCTCTGCATGTGTGTGTGTGCTTAAAAGCTGCAGTGCTACCTGAGCAGATTATATACCGTCTCTTTGCTGTTTACTCATGTTTTATTAAGACAACCGTGGTTCCCTATTCAGGCAGAAGGAAACAAAGCTCGTCTCCACACTGAGCTAGACTTAAGTGCGGCTTTGAGTATGTTGCTTTAAGGTGTTCTTTTAATCCCAAAATTATGAGCTTCACAGGCGAACAGTAGTTGAAAGTAATCAAATACATTAAGGTAACTTTATTAGCTGACCAGTGCAATAGCAAGTACAATAACATCAACATAAACAACAGAAAAACACATGGCAATATCATAATATGGAAACAAAAATATGGAAACAATTTTAAATAAAATATATATTTTAACCAACAGAAGCAACCAAAGGCCTTATGTGTGCTGCATGTATATCTTGAGGTTTTTTTTTTCTTAATGGTGTATGGTGTCCCTTACCTAGCCTCAATTGTAACAAAGTTCTAAAAGTGGTGTACTTAAGTAAAATCTTTGGATACTTTCTATTTTGCACTACTTTAAAACTTTTAATTATAACACTGACAGAGGCTATTTTGCACAGTAAGTACTTCTACTTTTGATACTTAAAGCACATTTTGTTACTAATACTGAAGTGAAATTTGGAATGCAGTTTTTTTAATTGTAATTGAGTATTTTCATAAAGAGATGCTACTTTTATATAGGTAAATGGTCTGAACTGTTCCTCTACCACTGGCTCTTAAATTTAATATGTTCAGTTGACAAAAGAATCTCCCTTTTCAACGATTCTACATTCTTATGAGCTGATACTTTTCTGTCCATGTAATTAGTTGATTTTCATAGTGTTTAGTTCACAAATTTTTGTTTCAACATATTTAATAGTATTTAAACAAACTCACTGCCTGTGCAAGTACCTTGTCACAACCCATATTTGCGTTGGTTATTAGCTTACAACCCCCCGTGGCCATAGTACTTATGATGGGAGCAAAGGAGGAAGTCATGTGATAGTATAAAGACAGTGTTCTGTGTGAAAATTAAAGTCAATGTCAAATCATTTTAATTTTTTCACGAAACCTAACCAAGTAATTCAGTTTAACTAAACTGTGACAGCGCGACTGTTTCATAATGTTAAATAAAATGGTCATATAAAGGTTATGAAAGGATATGTTGAAATCTGAATATAAGGTGATACTATGGGTTTCCTGTGATTTTTATACAGAATCAAATTCATACTATGTTATGCATGCTCCATTTCCAGGAAAACATTTTATTTCTAATGCATATATGCATCCGACTGCTTATTCAGGCGTATTATTCAATGTCAGCTCTTCAACTTTCTCCTCATGTCTATAATTTCACTCAGACCCTGTTGAACAAAATCATAACTCTTTATGTCAGCCTCCCTCTCATCCATTTTGAACAAGTGTCTGTTTCAAGGTTTCTTTCAACACTGTGGATTATCTGAGAACACGAACATGGAGACCAGAGGCTCTCACTCACATGCTCAAACACAATCCCACATACATTTATCCATTGGAGAAGTGCGTCACTGGTATCCATGTGTGGGTAGGTTATGTTGCTGCTAAGCTAAATTGGATTATATTGCTTTTTTAAGCCATCTATCCACTGTGTGCATTTTCAATTAAAACCCCCTGCACATTTTAACTTGTGACACATTGATGCCTGCGTGTGTGAGAGTCCACGGGCCCTACAGTTTCATTACAGCTCATATCATTAACATTTTGATTAGATAGCTCTTACTATCATCTCTTGAGGCAGCTGTGCAATGTGATTATCTTCCCACTAATACGACTCTATACATTTGTTTGCAGGATTTTCTCTCATCACCGAGCATCACACATTTTGACAGTCAATTAACAGACCTGGCAGAGTTACCATGGGAACAACTTCTTTTTGAGTGGACCGGATGGGAGAGGAGCAACACCTTTCAAAAGCAACCTATCTTTATGATTGAGCCCAGCCCTGAGCAACTGATGCATGTGTTATATGTATATGTGCAACCAGCACTTTGCATCACACAGCTGTCGTGCCGGAGTGTGGTGAGACAGATGTTCACTCTACTCGAGCTGAAAATGAAATAAAGGGGAAGAGAATTTCAGTGGAAATCCCAGTTGAGCCGGGATGTTATTAGAGTGTCCTTCTGTCAGATTGCAGAGGAGAATACATAAAGGAAAAGCAATTATTACAGATATTTTTGGATGGTTGCAGAGGAGTAAAATAATGGAAATAAACAGACGAGGTGTAAAAGTAAACACAATAAAAGTTAGATGTGGAACTGAAAGGAGCGAGGCCTAGCAGACAAAAAAGAAAAGCTAAGGGGGATGAAAATATTTGTGCGTGTTGAAAGAAAACAGAACAGCACACAGACCAGGAGATGCAATGTAAAAAAATAAAAAAAATTCTGTTGATTTGATGACTTATTCAGGGTTTCTTTAGAGCTCTCTTCCAAGGAGCTCTTTGAGAAGGAGCATGTTTGAAGTGTCTGCATATGTGATAGTCTGTCTGTCAGTGGGAGGTGGAGCAGGAGGTGGAAGAACAGACAGAAAAACAGATACGGAGTGTGTGGAGGTGAGATAGCGAGGGAGGAAGAAGAAGGAAAGGGTTGCTGGATTTAGAGAGGATGTGAGCGAGGAAGACGGTGTATCAGTGCTCTCCTCTACACTGTGGAGGGCTTGGCAGGCATTGGCAAGGCTGGAGCATGAAAATGTGTGTTAAAGGGTATAAAAAAGATTGCTCATACTCGATTGTGCAGAAAGAAATGCTGAAGGAAGGCGGGGGAGAAAAAAAATGGGATAGAAAAATGCTTTTATATGTACAAAAAGGCAAAGGGTAGAAAGGAACCAAAGACAAAGATGAGAACAACAAAGGATTGTATAGCAATCAATAAAAAACTATAATGGCAATCAGACCTTTGCCAAGGCAAATGGAGCATTCAGGAGCTCCTCAGATGGAGTTCAGAAGTCACTCTTCTGACTTTGGTGTGTTCATGATCTTTAACTCATAATGTGGAAAAAACATGGAGGCTAGAAAGATGAATTGTACAGTATTTTATTGTTTAAACAACACATTCATTTCTGTTTACAGCTTGTGTGACAATTTAGAGCAAAGGCAATAGATCAGGTGAGCCAAAACATATCAACATTTTTTTTTTACCAACTTTCAGTTTTCATATGAATATTTCAATATATTCTTATAAACAAGTTTGTATGATTTTTCATGAAAACTTTTTCTTATGATATCCTATGAAACGGGACACGTGACAAACATTGTTTTAAACAAGATACAGGTACATGAAGATTGCAACACATAGTTTCCTCTGTAAACATCATGATAACTGTTTTAAACAGTTGTTAATGTTAGGTTTTAGGCACTAAAATGTAACTAAGGTAAGGAAAAAAGAACAGGGTCAGGCTTAAAAAAACAATACTTCTGGACATAACTTCCCTGGCCGCTCTGTAGTCCTGGGTTGTTTGGGCCACCCACTTCCCATCCCATCTGCCTGATTGATGACCTCTGTGACTTTTGACATTATGTTGTTTCCTTTGGACTTAGTGGGATACCTATGGATCCCAGTGCATCACTCTTTAAAGGAATCATTACGGCCTGTTAATGAGAACAGCCTGGATTTCTTTCTCAGTCCAAAGCTAATTTTCCATTTATTCAGACACCATATTAATGCAGCACAAATACCCTATCTCACAATATTAGCAAATATATAAAATAATTATTGTATCAGCCCCATAATTTGGTTTCGCTCCCAAATTTAATGTGTTCTACCATGCTAAGATATTGGTGGAATGGTGTTTTTCCATATTCCTGCTGAGAAACAGACAAACAGACCAAGCTGGAAACACGACCCCCTTGACGGAGGTAAAAACAATGAGAAGAAAACAGCAACATGAAAAATAGTTATCCCTAAAACCTGGGAATTGATGTAATTGCACTTCAGGAGCTGCAGGGACCGTCAGCTTTTCCATGCCCTTGTGAGGAGTAAGGACATGTCCGACCTTCTAGCTGGCGGCTAATGGGCAAACAGAGGCCTGACAGTTTCTCAGTTTAACAGGACGATGTGGGCTCACAGTGTTGGCTCCCAGGCCTGCAGTGTGTGTGTATGTGTGTGTGTGTGTGTGTGGCTGAGCACACATTTGAAACAAGTCCAGTTTGCACAGAGCACTAGGAGAGCTCGGCTCATTGGTCAACCCCTGCAGTCGCCGTGGGAGACGGTCCTGGGATGGCTGATTGGGTCTGGGAGAGTAAACAATAGGATGATGGGAATACCCATTGTGAGGGTCAAAGGTCAGCCTGGTGGTTTGCACGTATCCTTGTCACATTCAGACACACACACACACACACACACAGGACACAGCAAACATGCCTTAATGTAAATGAATGCAATGTTTTACGGGCACATTACTCTTGGATTTTCTTGTGTGTGTGTGTGTGTGTGTGTTTGAGAGAGAGAGAGAGAGTGCTGATGCAGCACTGCATGTCCAGGTTAGCAGGCCTCCATGCAGCATGTGTACGACACCAGCTTTACCCAGGGTCCCTCTCTATTTATAGGCTCAGAGAGTCACAGCTCATATTTATTTATACAACTGATACGCACTGAGATAGCAGAACTGAGGGCTGTTATGTTGTAGATAAACATGGATATGTGTATTTATGAGCTTACAGTCTGTATGGCTACATAAAGGGATACAGGAAGACTGCATTGTTTTATGGATGTACTCAGCATCTCAGTGCTGTTTTTTACATACTACAGGGTTTTTTAAAGAGAAATCAGAGAACCAATCATAATGACTCCATGGGAGATTATTGTAATTTATACTGATGGTGTGTGGCATGCGTGCGTGTACTGTAGATGTGTTTCTGCTGCCAGAGCTGGCAGGCTCCCATCCCCCTCTGAGAACAGTGGAGGAAGGCCGTTTCCGTGCTGTTTACACTGTAAACGGACAGGAGCTGTGCATGGCTTTCATTATTGTAGCAGACACACAGAAACACTGCAGCTCTATCTCACGCACCTCTCAAAGGAAAATGAGGATTTATTACAACTTGGCTCTTGTTTTTTTGTTGTTTTGGTCATTATTTTTATCCGCTACAGTAAGAAAAGTTGAGTGTTTATTTGTAGACATTGTTTATGGTAGATAATACCTGTTGTTGTAGTGTTGATTATAATCCCCCATTAGACTTTTACCTACAGGCAGAGGAGGTCAAAGTTGAACCCAAAAGTTGCCTGTAAACTGTGATGGATAATTATGTCATACTCAACATTCAGTTTATGTTCCAAAATCACTTAATTAGGGTTTAAATTCTCAGCCTCATCACACGATGAGTTATTGTTAGCCATAGAAACTACAAAACCACAAACACAAGACCCAGATTTTCTTTAATATAGAAACTAGAATTTCCTTGTGACACCAGTAATGTGAAAACATTATTAAATACTGGATGAAAGACAATAATAGGGAGGTTGGGAGCTGATTCTAACGTAGAGCAAAAACAGATGATGAGAATTTGTGGATAATTTCTTCCTTTTGTCTTTGTAGACAATAACAAGGTGATTACCCTGCTGTATGTGAAGCCAACCCGCAAAATGAAACACCTCTCAGAACACTTGTAAATAGACGCTGCTATCTTTATTTCACAACAGGATCCATGTGGTTGCTGCCTCACACTACATTATGTACACTACATTATAATCACATGTCTCAATATAAACTAAAAAAAACATTTTCTGTCTTTTTTGGTTTTAACTTGCTCACAACACTGACTGTATGAACATATATGTTAATTACTGCAGAAAACATAGAGAGAAACATAGAGTAATAGCTACATAAGATAAGATAAGATAAGATAAGATAAGATAAGATAAGATAAGATAAGATAAAATAAGATAAGATAAGATAAGATAAGATAAGACAAGATAAGATAAGATAAGATAAGATAGTCTCACAATGGGGACATTGTACAGCAAAAATAGAAAGCCTAAAATAACAATAATAATAATAATAATAATAATATATATATATATATATATATATACATATATATATAATAACAATAAATGGAAACGAGCAATATATATATATATATGCACAATGGAGTGAAATATACGTGACTGACATTATAGGGCAGTTATTGTCAGTTTTGGTGTGTGTGGTACATATTTACTGTTGTTGCTTTAACAAAGTTGTTTTTTGTGCCCTTTTGTTTCTTTTTTCTTTTTTTTAAATTGCAAGTCCTCAAGCTGCTCTTACTTTGAAGAAAAAAACATGTCATGATAAAGTATAACCTCAAACAGCCTAGTATAGTAGTAGAGTATTTAAAATAAAAATAAATTAAAAGTAAATAAAACCAAATAAAATAAGAAAGGAAAGGAAAGGATTATAAACGAAAAAGGCATCGCAGAGCCTCTTTTAGATCAACATGAAAACTTTGAGGAGCAGCGGGACAGAGAGACTGAGTGGACTGGTTTTAATTATTAGCCATCTTTATTTTACTTCATTACTTTTGGAATAAACGAGCAGAGAAGTTGCACCTGGAGCAGATAGTGGAGGACTGTGTTCATACAGGTGAGTACAACAAACTCGATGTACTGAGGACGTAACGTTGCCAAGCAACGTAGCATGTGCGAGCACTAGTTCCAGCTTTAGTGTGTGTGTGTGTGTGTGTGTGAGGCTGCAGCTGCCGAGGAGTTTATATTGTTTATACAGTTCAGTTCAGTGTGTCTGCTTTTGAGATGTTTTAGTCTGCTGTTGATTATATGAGAAGTGTCAGTTTATTAATAATACGCTACGCCATTGCTGGTCTTTTGTTGTTGTTTTCTTTACTAATTAATTCCAAGTTAGGTCTATTGATTCTAGTGAAGGTACACCGAGGAAAGTGGTTGTATTATTTATAATCAGCTGTATGCCCAGTTGTGACACATAATGGTCGAAAGAAAAATAATCAAAAATATTTTTTGGGGATGTGTACAGCCAACTTGTTACTGCACTTCATTTTATAGTCTCTCATCTGTTCATTAATTCAATAGACCTGTCATATAACATCATCATCATATAGGCTACTATTTTTTCTTTACCCTTCCTCTATCACTCTCCACTTTAAAAAGTAGCATAGTAATGTTTATTCAAAGTAAACTAACTGGCCCACTTCTTGCTTTTATCAAAGTACAATTTTGCACGTCATCTTACTTTTGTTGAAGTAAAAATCATTTGAATTAAAGGAGCAGTGTGTAGGATTTAGCAGCATTTATTAGTAGGGTTGCAGGTTGTAAGCAGCATAGTACCCTAACTTTGCCAGAGAACCTGCAGTGGCCTACAAGTGAAGTAAAAAGTCTTTAGTGCCAGAGTTTGGTTTGGGCTACAGTAGAAAGGTGGTGGGCTCCATGGAAGAGGACCCCCTGTTGAGATATAAAGGGATTAACCTACACTAACTAGAACACAACGATTCAAAGTTTGAGGTGGTTATACACTCATTAAAACACACATTTTAATAATTTGTTCTATTTCGACCAAAAGTTCACCCTAAATCCTACACAACTGGCCTTTAAAGGAATACCCTATAAATTAATTCTGTATATCAATTGCTCACCCCATGTTCCCTTGCAAGTGTGAGATGGCAGTTGAGGAAGTGTTTTATGTATCACATAAAAAAGGGCGAAGCTGGGTGTGCCGGGTAGATTAAGGAACTCCTCTCATTTAGCAATATGAGTAGGGAATTTGATATATATATATATATATATATATGTGTGTGTGTGTGTGTGTGTGTGTGTGTGTGTGTGTGTTATCAGCTCGCTTTCAATTTAAAAATTTTATATTTGAATGTACTTTAATATTTTTTTCTAAATATTTTACCTGCTGTTGTTGAAAGGTGCTATACAAATAAACTTGCCTTGCCTTGCCTTTTAAATAGTACGATTTTTTTAGAGTAAAAATGCATGTGTTTGGGAGGTACTGAGCATACAACCGGTTAAATGAGACTTGAATTATACTGTACACAAGTTGTGTGAGAGTTTGTAAAAGGATGTTTAGATATAGTTTTACTGTTGTTAAACCCCTCATTTACTTTGATTAATCAAGAATTTCCTCTGTTTTTTGGATTCTCTCTGTAGGCATGTGAGCAAATCTGTTTTTTCAAGAATTCATGGTAAATTGGGTTAAATCATTGATATACAAATGGTCATTTAAAGGGCTTTACTTGAGTACAACATTCTAGTAGACTTTCCAGCCCTGCCAACAGCTGATACACACATGACGCCCTCTGTTTCTGATACACTCACTTGAGCTCTGGTCACTTTGTCAAGTATGCTGGCAGCAGAGTAACTCCAGAGGAAGAAGCTCTCCATTTGGCCATTTTGATAACCTGAGATGAATAATAATGATAACAACCTTTACAGCAGGAAGACTTTGAGGAAGTGCATACAAATTCCTGGTATATAACTTTAAATACAAGTGCCTCGACACTGGAATTAACAAATATTTGCTTCCTGATCAGACATTGTGTGACATTTAAAATTACACAAAACCAGGTAATGTTTAACCTCCACAGCTGGCTCCTGGTTGTTATCCCCAGCTGTCTGTTTTCTTGGAATATGTTTGTATCCGCCGCTGCTGCTGCAGTTGTTGAGCAGAGAAAGAAAGTGGTAAACTAAAAGGAGAGACTGGAAAGCAAAGATGAAGCTGAGTGTGAGCAACACTAAGAAAAGCCAGAGGCATTCGCTCTGTGTCTCTATTTCACACCGCTGTCTTCCTCAGTGGGAGGGCTGATGATCACATACTCAACTGTCTACTTCTGTGTTCGCTTCTACACACCTACCAATTCCAGCCCTGCAGGCACAGACATTTGCTATCTATAGAAAGATTGTCTGCACTTTAATTCAGGCTCAGTGGAGACTTGTGCTACAAATGACAATAATAAAAGATTCACAGTGCAATCGTTTGCTTCCTCCTCTGGATAGTCATTCAAATTCCTGTGAAGGATACGGAAGCGTTTTATGGCGCACAATAAGAAGACCAATACTCCATCTGTCACACATAATTCCCAAACCATTATGAGTCCTTCCCTGAGCAAATACCCAGGTATAAATAGAAAGAGTCTTATCTTCGACAAGATGTGGTTATGAGTGAGGAGGGAAACCATAAAGAGGAGATTTAATAGGCAGAGTCTGTTCTTTTAATGTACCTGCTGCTGCATGAGCTCACATTCATCAGATGCTCTTTAAATTCTCACCACAATGACAGGAAATAGGCTCATTCAAGCCTACAGAGTATCCATATAAGATCAAATTATTGCATATAATGCTTTCCCTGTCTTCCCGCTCTGTCTCCATCTCTCTGCCTCTATCATTTCCACACATGACTTCTCACTCCCTGCTCTCTCTCTTCCCCAAATTCCTCCCTTCATCGTCCTCATGAGCAGGCTTTTTGAAGATTTCAGAGATTTGGTTCCCATCAGGAAATGTGTCAGGCAGAACAATTGAAATATTCTTTTCTATTTGCATCAGAGAGAGAAAAAAAAAATTAGGAGGGCAGTAAATTGCTTCTTCATATAAAGGAGGATCATTTTAGAATCTCTCGGATGTGTCGCCCATTTGCACTTTGGAGTGTAAGAATGAAGAGAAGTGACAAAGAAAGCCAGACATCTTTAATCTATTTTTAGAATGAAAACATTGTTCAGAGCATGAGGGCACTTATAATGTCAGCTCACGTCTGATCCATGTCATTCCACCTGTCCATATTAATAACATATTATCACATCATGTATGGATACAAGGACACATCATTAACACTGCCCTCTGAAAATGATCAGCCATTACAGCCGGGTTACATGACAGTCAGGACGCTCTAATGTTACAGTTATCTTGCTCACCAATCTTCCATCCACACTGTCTTGATTGTCCTTTTTTTTACAGCAGACAATTCAGCATCTCATTGCAGGAAAAGCACAGACAGGTGTAACTAATAACATCAACAGTGACTCCATTACATTCAAGTGTACCACTGAGCCGTGACAGTGACCCAGCATGCACAATACCCGGACCCCGAGACTGAAGCAGCGAAGTGGAATTCAGCCACCATAATTTGATTATTTGCACCAGTGTGCACCAGGGACAACCCTTCTATTTCAAAATGTCTCTGTGTAAAAACACCTGTTCCAAATAGTAAATACAGTATAAAGTATTTTGTAGCATGTTTCGCCTTTATTTCATCACAATTTATTTCATTCTCATGCAGCTGTGAACAGGTCCTTTTACTTCCTTTTTGTATTTCAAAGTGTGACAATGGTGTACATCAACAGCACTGGCAAATCAAGGACATTTAGGAAACATGTTCATATATTTCAGCATGCTCTTTTTCTCACTTTACCCATTGTGAATACATTACATGCACCTGCTGAAATGTTATGTCACCTAGTATGGGATGGGCATCATTGGCTGATTTTTAGTTTTACCACCTGTGAACACCCGACCCAACACTCATTGGTTAGATTGAAATGCAGTGGACCGGTCTCTCAGATTAATACCTTAGATTTTAAATCTTGGTTCCAAACCAACAACATTGATGTTATGGAGTGGCCAGCCCAATCCCCGGACCTTAATCAAATTGAGAACTTGTGGGGTGACATCAAAAATGCTGTTTCTGAAGCAAAACCAAGAAATGTAAATGAATTGTGGAATGTTGTTAGAGAATCTTGGAGTGGAATAACAGCTGAAAGGTGCCACAGGTTGGTTGACTCCATGCCATACAGATGTGAAGCAGTTATAAAAAACTGTGGTCATACAACTAAATATTAGTTTAGTGATTCACAGGATTGCTTTATCCTAGAAAGAAAAAAGTTTGTACAAAATAGTTTTGAGTTTGTAAAGTCAACAGCAGACACTGATATTTTTTTTTAACACACCCCTTTCAACTAATTGCCCAATTGCACAGCCTTAAGAGCGTGCATATCACGAATGCTGGGTCTTGTTGGTTTTGTGAGAATCTACTGCACCTACTGGTACCTTGTTTGCCATGTAGCAATAATAAATATACTAAAAACCTGGATTAATCTGCTTAGTCACATTGGACAGCTATTATATTGAACACTACTGTATAGAGGGTCGAAGTTGCAACACAAAATAAATCTGCAAACTCTAGTGCTCAGTTACAGTGGGCCGTTTATTACCACAATGTTTGCTTGTGTTTTCTCTTTCAAATATGTTGGTTCCTTTGAAATGAAGAGGTGAGTCAGGACAGAGTTCAGTTTAGGTGCATCCTCTTCACTGTGCACACACAGATGGTTTCTGTCCAGGGTGTGCTGGGTTGGTTTGGATTTGGGGGATTTTGTTTTTGAGTAAGGACTGTCTGGATGAGTTTTTTTTTTTGGCAGCTGTTATTTGGCACCAGCATTTTTTGTCTTGTTCCCTCATTTGTTTGGTACCATCGGTGTAAATATTGTAAATAGTAATCCCGTTGTAAACACCATGTTTTTGTTTTGCATTAGTTTTCATCTCATCTCATCTGTTTGTTGTTCTTTCAAACTTTTTTCTGCTTTTAGACACTTTGCAAAGCTATACCTCATACAATCTCTCCTTTTGGTGAATTAAAAATACCTGAAGCAATTTTTGATGTTATAGATGCATGGATTTATTATTTTATCATTAAATCTGTATTCAGTCAGTGTGCTTTATACTTCAGGCTCTCAGCAACTTGCTGAAGGCACTGACGTGTTCATTGTAGTCATTTAACATGTGTGTCGTGTGAGCAAACCGTGATTGCTGAAGAAGCCGGAGGCGTTATTTCCATCTGAACTTCTCATTGTTCCCCACATTCTTTCTTTCTGCACAGCACAAGCTCAGCCTGTTTTGTCACATTTGCAGAGAGGTATCCTCTAACCTTGGTTTGTGTAATTACTTTCTCTGTTTCGTAAGAGGCCTCATTAAAGGATCGGCAACACCCAGTCTCACGCACCCTTAATGACTATTCCCCTGGATCTTATTAGGCCTCCTATTCAGGAAATCAATTAGGACCTCGAAAGATTACAGGGACTTCTTACCCTGATCCGCTAACAGTTAAAGATGAGACGTGTAGTCGTTATTTAACCATTAGATCCACATCGAGACAGGCAAGGAGTAGAGAAGGCAACGAGCCAGCCACAATACTACATCCAGTATAATGATGGAAGGAGAAGGGAGACGGGCAGAGGAGAAGGAGGAAGGCTGCAAAGCTCTGTCAGAGGGAGAAAAATCTAAATTGGCCTATTGAAGAGAGCTGGAGGGAAGCAGAAGTAGGGAGAAGAGGAAGGACAGCGAGAGTAAAAAGCTATGTGGGCCAGGTCTTGCTAAAGGTTCCTGTCATATTACAAAGGCTTCTCTGTCTACAGTGCCTCCTCTCTAAAGGTAAACCTTGTTTGAAAGAGCTATCATTTTAGACAGTTTGACTTCTTAAACCAAGATTTATAGCTCTTATATCCGAGAAACCAAATTGAATAGAGCACATCTCAGTATGTGTGCGGTATGAAAATGTGTCCAGAGCATTTCTAAAGGGCTGTGATGTGATTTGGCCTGTCTCCTATCCATAGTATTTTACAGACAAAAGAGGAGCCCACACCAGCCCTCCGCCTCCTTCCTCTCCCTCCCCTCCTTCCTCCCCCGCTGCCGGTAGTCATTTCTCAACTATCCATTAACTGCACCAAATAGATGCCTAGAGGAGGAGGAGAGGAAAAGGTCCTCACTCTGTTAAAGGGATTTTCTGAGAGATGGGAGGATGCGGAGAGAGGTAGAGGGGGAGAGTTGGGTAACAATGAGCGGGCGGTGGGAGAGAGGGTGAGAGAGATGGGAGAGGAAGAAATGGCTTTTAAAAAAGACATGGTTGTGGAAAAACATGCAGGAGGTGGATGGATGGTAAAAACACGATGTATCTTGTGACCTACTTTCAAACATGTCAGTCATTACGTTCCTCTCGGCCATTTCCCTGTCGCTGGCCACTCATTAACTCTCTGTATAGCCTCTTATTCACTATGCATGAGATAGGCCATCAGTCAGAGCAGGAGCGCTGCGTTATCTGAACGAGATATGCTGCTGCTATTCTTCCACAGAAGACTACAATGACAATATTATAGGATGATGAAGTCCTCCCCCCTTTTCAGGCTGGCCTTTGCGCTAGTTGAGGATATTTTTTTTCATAGACAAATTCTTTTATTAGTTTTTCTGAAAAGCTGAAACATGATAGTGAGGGGTTTTGTCCACATTTTAAGCTAAATAGGTATTAGCTAGTGTGCTGGAAATTCAATTTGAGCACCTTATCATTTTAACCAAGATAAAGCAACAGTTTTCTTGTTGGTATTCAACAGCTCTGCTTCAGATGAGGTTGACAGCTTCCCCATGGCAGCTACTGTATATTCAGTGAATGCCGACAAAATAATTGTAGCCTTATCTTGGTTTATAATAATTTGCTCATATTGTACTGTCCAGTATAGTAGTTGTAACTCATTTAATTCAGTATAAGGATGGAACTCCAGTATTGTGAATGGAATTGAAAGAAATCCACAATGCAGAAATAGATGGAGAAACAACAGCTAGTGGTACAAAAGCTAAGCCAGTATTGGGACTCTATACTGTATTTGGGTGTCTCCTCTGAATGTTTGCTGTAAATATTCCTGTTAATGTGAAACTTTGCGTTGAAGCTGGAAATTAGCTATTAGAAACAAAATTATGTGGACACTTAGACTTTCCATCCCTTTGGGATTGATGGACATTAAGGTGCTCCAACTGTCTTCCCCCTCAAGGACATCTTTCCACAAGGTTTTAGATCTTCGATGAAGGGATTTTGCGCCACATGAGATACAACTACACCCAAAAGTTTTTATGGGGTTAAGGTCAGTGCTCTGTTTAGGACAAGCTTGGTTTTCCATAAAACACTTTGAAACATTTATCTATAGATCCTGCTTTGTTCATGCGGAAACAGGAGTAATCTGTCCTCAGACCTCAAAGTTGGAAGTCCACTTCTTTCAAAATAGCATTAAGATTTCTAGAGCCTGACCTGATTTTGGAGACCATATTGATTTTTCGAGGAGGAATCTTAATCGATAACCGATATGGTGGCTGATATCATAATTCTTTGAGCTGAAATGAAAAATAAAAATGCACCAGTCTGCAAAGGTACCCAGAGAGCTACTTTCTCAAACATAACACTTTATTGAATAATGTCAAACATATTATATACTTGTTCTATATTAGGGATGGGAATGATTAATCCATTATCGATTAATGGTCGTTAATACTTAGGTCAATCACGTGGAATTTTTAATCGATTTGTGTATTTTTTAATGCTAATAATGCTCACTGTATAATCTCACTTGAGTTAGTTTTACGAATGACAGGATGAAGTCTCTTTTCGTCCTTTCAAAATAAAAGCGTCTGTTATAAAAAACAGGCTTTAACACAGTACTGTATATATATATCTTTTATTTTGCCCATGTATGCATGCAGCAATGAATTGAATAATTGATTGTTAACATTATAGATAATCGAGTTGGCAGGTTTCTGCCAAACGCCCATCCCTATAATATATTACTCATTAAACAAACAATGTGTTACATTGTCAGCCAATTCTATAAATGATAACTGAGAAAGTAAAGAATAAATAGGAATAAAATAAATGGCTCAATAAACATCATTACTGTTCAGTGTCAGTCTATTGTCGACTATTTAAATATATTTTTTTTAAATTACGTCCATCAACATTTTGCTGCATTTTATATTGTGTAAAAAAAGGTTTCATAACGGCAAATATCAGACAGCATTCACATTGATACAGATATGGCTTTGATAGGTCAATATTGGTCTATAATATCTGTCAACCGATATCTGTTGGGCTCTCAATAATACTTCCATATCACCTAGCCAAAAGCATTAGAGGCAGCCCAGGACAGACAGCTCAGTAGTAATTACTAATCATTTTCTTGGGGTAACATATGTTTGTTTCTGTCACTTACCTCTTTCCTGGTGTGTGTGTGTGTGTGTGTGTGTGTGTGTGTGTATCACTGCCCTGAAATGCTGTGGTGTGATGCGCCTGTCAGGGGGCACTCATGCTCCAGGGAAACATAAATACACTAAAAATTCTCTCCCAGAAGCGCAGAGTGAATTTATAGATCACTCATGCATCAGAAACTGGGCCGTATGCACGCCACATCATGCCGCACGGCTCTCTGGGTAATCTTCTGCAGCTCAATCTGCTGCCACTCCTGGGACAGAGCAGAGGTTCAACATCTAATACTGTCACACATGAATGTGTGTGCACAAAAGAAGGTCCAGAGTGGGACCATCACACTGTGCATCACCTGATTCCCATCAGCACAACACAAAGTCTCAGTTTGATCGTATAGAAATAGATTCCTCTGTCTGCCAGTTAAGTATGACACCACAGCCTGCAGCATCTGAGCGTTTGAAGGGAGAGCTTTCTGCTGGTGGACAGCCAGAGTCACTGTTAGGAATGGCCTCGATCTAGATGTAGATCTGGGTTCAGACCCCAGATGCAGTCAGCCTGTCTGCCTCTCTGGCCCCCGGTGCTTTCAGCCTCTTCTAACCTCCCAGACTGAGGTAATGGATGAGCTAAAGGCTTTTAGTTCTCCTTAGCATTTTTACTTTTTGTCTGTTTTCCTCTGCTGCAGCTTATTGACAGCCTGCGGTCTTGAAAGCCCTACTTTTTTTTGTACAAATACATAACGACACATTGATTATGGAAAAGTTAAATGCTTTCAAATTGCCCATTAAGTGGGTATGAATTCCTAATGAGTAGCAACAGCGTATATTAACCCAAAGTGATGGGTTCAAGCTTCATCTCTTGCAGACAAGGTTGCTATGACGACATAGCTGAGGAACTGTTGGGGAAAAATAGACATCATGCAGGAAAAAAAAGAGAAATACACAAAAATATTACAGTGTGAGAGAGATGAAATACAGTTGTATAACGAAAAAAAACAACAACAAAAAACACATTTTGTTGTCTTGTTTTTTTTCCTTCCAGATGATGATCATCAGACATGACCACAGAGGTGGACGGCAGTGAAACAGAGATGCAGGTGAGTTTCGTAAATCAGAAAGAAGATCTCACAGTAACACACCGTGCTCAGAGGGAGAGCACACACAGTAAACAAATAATGTACCTCGATATGAGTCCGCCTGTGGTTATCCTCAGTGGGAAGACAGATGATTGTATTTTCTTCCCTTGTGTGTGTGTGTGTGTGTGTGTGTGTGTGTGTGTGTGTGTGTGTGTGTGTGTGTGTGTGGAGCATGTATCTGCCCATGTCTGTATCTCTGTGTGCAACATGTATCCCCCACACAATCAAAATGTAATACATATGAAAGCCGAGGGATATTGACCCGCTCTGTAACATGAGCTCTCTGGCCTGTCTGCACAGATGTCCTTCCGTACGCCCACATTTGATCACTTTCCCTTCTCCTTCCTCCCGAGCGGCCCTCACCCCCACACCTCCTCCATGCCAGAACAGCATTCATTGCAACTCGAACTTTCCAGATGAACACAGATGTGTAGTCTTGGGCCTTTGACTTCCGATCCCTCATCTTCATGGGTATAGAAGTCATTTGAAACTGAAATGTATGTTTAGTTCCAGTGTAGGAAGCAGACACATAGAACAGGTGTAGGAGGTCGGGCATTTAACCTCAACAGCAGAGAGTTTAGATGGCTAAACATATCCATAAAAGCCTCAATGCTTGGAGTCAGTATGATCAAATATTATAGGGAAATTAATAACAGATTTCTAGAAAAAATTGTGCACACATGTATGGTATGAACTAGAGGTGGGAACCAACCAAGGCCCCACGATACGATTTTATTCCGATACTTGAGTCACAATACGATATTATTGTGATTTTAAGCATTTTGCGATATGGTACAATAAAAAAACCAATGACTATGGATGATGAAGCTTCAAAAACAAGTGAAAGTGAGATCTGAAAACACCTGCAATTACCACTTATTGCCATAGGTGTCGCCAAAGATAATGAAACAGATGTTTAACTTTTAAGTTGAGGGTGACGTAGTCTTTATGGCCATTTTGGATGCATTTTAGAGAGTAAAATAATAATCTGGATAATTAATAAATCAATCAAGTTAAACTTCACTTGCAAACAATTTTATATTTCATTTTCTGGACTTGTTAGAGGCCTTACTAGTCAAACAGCCTCACTGATTAATGTCTGACACTTTTCACAAAATTGGATTTTTAATTGGATCCACACGACTGGAGGATAATACAACATATTCATAAGTTTTGTCTGCTTTGTTGGTGTGTCACATGCTACTATGGTAAATGGTGCCGTGTCTTATGAACATCAATGAGATACAGACCTTGACAGTTTCTCTTGACTTTGTCACTAGTTGTTTCTTAGTGAAATGCTCGTCATTTAGTTTCCACATAAATCTTTCACCTATCATCTCTGCTCTTGCTTTACATTCATAAAAGCTTTCCAGCCATCCAGCTTTTGTGCGTCAGTCGTGTTGGAGCTGATTGTTTCCCTGTTAGAAAGCTTAATAAGCTTTGAGTCTGTTTGTAAAATGCCCCATGACAGAGCGCTTAATGACTTGGAGCTATTTACACGTACATGTCAGCTTTAGCATTTGGGCTAATTCATCAACTGTCACACTGGCACTTCCATAGACCGGGCCCCCTGCAGTTAGCTATTATAATGCTAATGTTATGGATTGAGATTGGATTGGCATTTTATTTTGGTCAGCTGAACCATCCCTATAGTACTGCCATAGCAGGCAGAGACAGTGTATTGCTGTAGCAGCTTAATTTAAAAGCCAAAACATCACTGACGGAGGATAAATGAGGCGGATCCAAACTGCCTCTCATTTATATGACAAGACTAAAGACGCTGTTCCCTGCAGGCAGAGCAGTTTGAGCCTCCCACTCTGAAGCTGGCTAATTGACTAAAGGTCTGTCTAAGTGGATCAGAACACATTTAGTGTGAAATACAAATTTACTCCAGTGACAGAAAATTGCAATGTCCAGCAGGACATGAAGCATGCATAGTTTTGTGTGTTTGTTTCTACCTCTGTCTTGGTAAGAGGTCAGTTAAAATTTTAGAAAGTGAGATACTTTTGTAAAGTAATCACATTTTTGCTGTTCCTTACTTCATCAAATGGAGCTTTTAAGGCCTTAAAGGGATTGTTTGGATATTTTGAAGTGGGCTTATATAAAGCGGTAAATATATTCTAAATATGGCGTTCAATTAAACTTAACCAAAATACATTTTGCTGATGCTTCCATCCACTGCAGTACATTGATTAGCTTCAGTATCCGTACTCCTGCTTGCTTCTCCAAACTGGGAGCCTGCTGACTGCTATCGACTGCTGGTAATAAACCGACTATGGACAAGTACCTCATACGAACCCACTTCATTAAATCTGCCTTGTCCCTTTTAATAGTGTGTTGTCATAAATTTGGGGGAATAAGAAGAGGCTTGAGAAATTTTAAAATCATTATAATTGAAGCAGCAGAGGCCGAGATATCTTGGCTTTTAGTACAAGTTAGGTTAACAAATATCTGGATCCTAAATTACCCATGATTCAACCAATATCTTTTAATTTTTTATCTTTCCCAGAACTCTCTGCCCCCCGTTTTTTAACATAGATTTTTTTTCCATGCTTCCAGTATAGGGAGCTGAAATAACCATCATGAAGTTCCCTTCAGACCCACATACTAACGTATATAAACTGTTTAAACAGACCGAGCTGTACTGCATGATGAATAAACTGACCTTTATGTGTTAAACTGACTGAGTTCCCTTTTATATTCAGTGTAAGAACAACACCAGAGATGTGTAAGGTCATAAAAATACTGCAGCTTCAATGTATTAATATTTATTTAATAAATGTTCTCTGGATAATACCCACTCACAGCAGATGTAAACTGAGGATGTTCAGTTTTATTAGAACAATGATCAAGGGCCTCACACCAGCTTACTTAATATAGAAGAGAAGTATTGCATGTGTTGAATGAAAGAAAGTCCCTGCAAAAAATCCCTTCACCAAGCTGACAGGAAATGTGATCTCAGTGAGTCAGATGTGGAAGGTCATTGTTAAAAATGTACTGACGGATAACAGGATAATCTGAAATAGATATGTTGAAGAGTGAAGAAGAGACAAAACAAACCAGTGAAACCTCTAAATGATGCCATAGTTAAATAAAAGAAATGTAATTTAATTAGATTGATTTAATTCTGTTTTACTACAATGGTCATTAAGCTCATGATGATGTCATTTGTAGTAGTGCTCCTTGGGCCATAACATTTGGGAATATGGGATGCATTATGCCAGTAAGGGTCCTTACAAATATAGCTGTGTGTTTGTTTGTGTGTGTGTGTGTGTGTGTGTGTGTGTGTGTGTGTGTGTGTGTGTGTGTGAGACCACACACCGGAAACGTCAACATAATGAACTACGGTCTGATGATGAGAAATTGGAGAGCAGAAACACACCCCTCTGCACAATGAGATTACTGAAGCATTAGAGGTGATGTCACATCTGAAGGGTTGCTGCAGGTAGTAAGGGAGATATTATTAGTTCTTCTTGGCTGCAGAGGAACAAATAAAATACATCTATTTTTTAAAAAGCGAAATTATCATTTGAACTGAATTATAGGTCAGTGTAACGCATCGTTTAGTTTGTTGTTATGTAATGTGATATACATAAACAAATGCAATTACATACTGTATATGTGATTTTATATATATATATATATATATATATATATATATATATATATATACAGGGCTACAATTTCAACACTGTTCACAGGTTAAACAAATCACTCAGGTTACCTTTAATTGGTGTAGATAACTCCGGCTTGCCTCCGTGGTGAATGGGATATCAAAAATGGTTGTAAATCCTGAAATAATTCAAGAAAATTGAAGCCAAAACTTAATCAAAGCTTTTGTATTCAAACTCACACAACTTGTGCATTATCCAGTCATATGCTTAGTGCTGCCCAAGATATCTTACTATTCTTAAGTCAAAGAGTCTATCCGTTCTGCACAAGCCTGAGAGGGTAGTGTCAGAATCTTAAGATTTGTTGTCATATGTATTTGAAGTTTGTCACATTGCCTCACCTACAGCAACTTTATGCTGTTGGTAACAAAATGTCCTGCTCAGTCTGCAGTCTGTTACATTTTCTTCCCACTAAGATATTCACATCACTTCTCAGAGAGTGAAGGAAATGTGTAGACCTCAGCAATATTTTTTGGCAGATAAATCTGTAATCTGTTTATATTGTGTTCAGACCAAATAAGAACAAAGTGAGTCTCAAGTTTCACTTCTGGCTTCCTCTCTCTTTGGCCAGCCATGTTTTTTTTGTGCTGTCTTGTTTCATAGGCCAGACTGTGGTCACTTACTGACCCTGTACACTCTTCCTCTCTCTCTCTCTCTCTCTCTCTCTCTCTCTCTCTCTCTCTCTCTCTCTCTCTCTCTCTCTCTCTTCCTCCTTCCTTCTACACCGGATCATGTAATGAATCACACAGGAGCACAATCAGCCTAAAACACAGATCGTAAATCTCTCTCACCCCCTCTCAAACACACACACAGAAGAGGTATTTTTTGTTGAGCTGGTGCAGCATGAGCCTTTCTCCACTCTATAACAAGTGTCTTTGCAGCCTCTGGGCCTGCAGGGCTCCTTCTATATATTAACCAGACTCCCAGGTTGCAGGCGGGCATGAATAGTATGTGTACAACTTCTCTTAGTTAAAGCAAGCAGTCAGTTCATTAGGGCTGGGCGATATGGACCAAAAGTCATATCCCAATAAATTTTGGCTGAATATCGATATACGATATATATCCCGATATTTTTATCGGAAAGTGAGAGCAAATATTCAGTCAAAGTCAAAGCCAAATATGACATGTCACAAGTAGTTTTATTGAAACCATTTATTTAAGTGAAAATAAATACTGTACAACAACAGGAGTACCCCTTTTTTTTTAATCAAAGCTCCATAAAGTGCACATTTAAATAAACTACATATTAAATAGAAATAGCCTATGAAATAAAATAGGCCAATCTTTTTTTCTGAAATAAATATATTTATATGAGAAAAGAATAATGAACATTACAAAATAACTAAATATGACAAACCCTAGTAAGGGCAGAATTATATATAAAGAAAGAAAAGCAATTAAACTATATCGATATATGCAATATGGTCTTATTCCATTATATCGCCCAGCCCTACAGTCCATCCATTTCTGGTGTCTGTGGAAGTCTGCAGATGTTAAAATCCGCCTTATATGTTACGTATCTTAAGTGACTCCTGTCAGTCTAAAGGGCCTTCATGAGTGTTGTTGTTCATATGAATTAAAGCCCACTCATGAGAAGGCTTTCATGATTGAGCTGAGAGAAAGCAGGAGAACAAGGGGACAGGGGCTAGTTATCCACTTGCTGATGTGGGACCTCGTGTAGGGAGCCGAATATAGTGGAGCCTAATCTTTCACCCTAATACAGCACTACCAGCTGTCTCCCAAGCTCCTGCAATGAAGACAAATGATAGTGAATGGCTATGATCAGTGGGAGCGGGAATTCATTTGCTAGTGTAAGAGAGTGAGACGCAGAAAAAAAAGAGTGAGAGAGTGTGTGCCCGTGTGTGCGTTCAAGCCGTAGAGCGGTGATAGAGAGGAGAGCGCCATGCTGTTTTCACAGGCCATTTCCCCCGGGCTTTCTGTGTGCACAGTCGGAGTCTACAGAGACACCGCGAAGATAGAGACAACTATTCATGTAGCTTAAAATATTCAAGGTAATAGATGGAGCAAACACAATGAAGCTGTGGCTGAATGTGTAGAAAGTCACACTACAGGAAAAGTTATTTAAAGTAAGCAACAGTTTGTTCTGCTTGGAGCACTTAGACTCTAAAATACAGTTTAAAACTATGACAAGCTTTGCATTGGAAATCATACTTTTATTTATGCAAGCAGCTTGGTTCTAAGGATGGTAATGCCAGTGAGAGGGTCTGTCAGTCTGTACGTCTCAGTACTTGTTGAATGGATTGCCATTTAAATTTGTACAGACATGCATGGTCCCCAGAGGATGAAGCTTGGACTAGGACTACTGCCTTGTCCCTTTTAATAGGGGACAAGGCAGTACTATGACTTTTGTGTATTATGTAAATAAGAGGGCACAATTCAACAAGAGACACGGCTACCTGAATGTAGACACGCTCTTAAAGTAATGGCCTAAGTCATTTTTTTTTTGCCTTTTTTACCAGTGGTAAAGATTTAGACAAAAACAATCATTTTAGTCAAAAAATGACTTGGACTTAAAATGACATTTTTAGAAAGGTGACGATATGTAGCATCTTTGTTTAAACATAAAGACATGTCCTTTCAATTTTTTTGTGTGAAACAACAACTGTGAAAATTGATTTCAGAGACCACAGACCTCTAGACCTAAGCTAGCTAACTAGCCAGCTGCTCAATGAGCAAAGTTTAACAAATTAATGCTACACTCTTGACACAGCGTAGGAAACACGCTAGTGCCAGATGAGTGACAACTTTGTTCGGGTCCTTTCCTGTAATAAGTGTAGCATGAAAGCACAGTTTGAATGAGCATGCTAGTAATCTGCTTGTTTAATATTTTTTTCATCATCTTCTAACTACACTTTTACTGTCTTAATATATTTTAATTCTGCTTTTAATGTTGCTTCTAATGCTTTTACTGTGTATTATAATGTCTGTTGTACATTTGCCTAGCCTTGCATAGCCAGTCAGCTGTCCAACAGTTAGCTAGCCACCATGTGTTCTTGCTACAGTGGTTACAGAAAAAAGGAGCCCAAAAGCTGGCTGGTAGCAGTGCTGGGTTTAAAGGTCCCTCCGACTGACTCCCTGCTGCAAGGACACATATTCGCTGAGAGGAGAGCAGACAGAAGCTTTGAAGATGGATGGCTGGCTAGTAAGCTAGCTTGTCTGTCTAATAAAATACCTGGAGGTGGAGGGACTGCAGGGTGCACTAGCAAGCTAATTCTTCTGTAGTTTTGGCTCGGCTAAACAGTAAATTTGTCAACACAGCTGTGGGGAAGACTGCATGTAGTGCTTTCACAATCAAATATCAATTTTCATATTCAAAATTATTTACAATTTGAATATCAAATTTAGAATATTTGTTGACAGCCAACTGACCGTTGTGATCCTCTGATTTTTCCTCTAGCACCACCGCAAGTCACAAGTGTCACTTATTTAGTGAAAGAGATTTGTTCAATTAGCTCCTTCTCCAAGTGCCATTGTCAGGTCAAACTTTTGAGAGGGTTTTTCAACATCACAATCACCATCATCCAAAGCATGAACACTTAAAAATATCCTTCCCTTTCTTTATGTTGCTGTACAGACAGACACAAGGCCTCGGAGCACAAAGCACATTTTGATCGATATGATTCATTGTCCCTCGCTAAGAACTTTGTAAATATCTGTCTTTTTCTGCACTATCAAACAATAATCCTTCTTGTAAATGCTATGCGATGCACTTGAGGAATTAAAATGCGTCTGATTGTGGCAGCGCTCTAAGCTATTTTATAAATGCAAACGGAGGCCTTGGCAAAGACTCACACAGGCCATCTGGGTACATGTGAGGTGCAGCTGATGCCACATTACCAGCCTCTCTCTGTTTAACAAGAGCTGAAGTTAGGAATCAATATGCAGTCAAGTTAATGTCTTTATATTATTTTTATAGCTGGTTTACAACAGCAAAGGATAAATCAATGAAGGCATGCTTTAATTAAAGTTTACACAGACATTCCCGTGTGATCTTTTGTTTGGAAAGTAATCCATGAAATGGGGAGAAGCACATTTTTGGCTTCTCTGTTTGTTCCAATTTATTTTCCTCACGGTGTCCTTATGTATCAATAAGACAGAGAGAGATTATCAGCCTCCCCTCTCCCTAGTGGTTTTTGATTCTCCCCAGGAAAAACATAAACGAGACATAACAGGAAGTAAGCTTTATGCAATAAATGGAACGTCAAACAGGGAGATGCCCTTTTCCAGCGCTCCCTCCGCTCTTTGCACCTGAGGGACATTTCAGAGGCCTGAATCTGCTGACTCATTAATACAAGCAAGAGAATACTGCTTAGCACACACTCTATGGGATTCTGTGGCTCCGCGTGCATGCACACACGAGCATGAACGCACACACATTTTCTGCTAGTAATCCCCCAAGCTATGTTTTTCCCAGCCTCAAATCAAATTGAGCCGCCGCCACCACCACAGTGAACACCACAAAAAAACAATTTGGCTCCCAGTTAGCTGTGGAAGTAGTGAACAATCATCAGATAACTGCGACTGGAACATTTGTAGAGAATCTGACACCTTGCTTCTGTACGTACTCTCTCTGCTCCGGGAATACACACCGAGAGATGCACTGGAGACAAAGCGGGAGGCTGCAAGTGACACAACATGCGGATATAAATATGTACACATTTGCTCCCACACTCATGCATGCACATAGTTTATTCTGTCGCAAGTCAAAAACACATGCACAGATTAGCACACATGCGTGAATACAGGGGATTCTGTGAAGACGCAGCTGCACATGCATCACCCCTCTTATCGCCCCATCCTCCAATAACACAGCTCACACATGCCAGCGTGAGTGGATCTGAATAGTATTCTGGATAAGCTTCCCTGACTGATTGGTGTGGGTGTGTGGGTAGCAGTGGGCACAACATCTTCAAAGACTCATTGTTTGGTGATGAGGTGGGCATAAAAACAAATCCCCAGGACGAGGAGTTTAACCCTTTGTGCTCCATCGACATTCATATACGTTTTCCATACAACTGTGACAGCAATGCTGTTATGTAATCAGTTGTGTATTGAAGCTGTCAGAGTCTTTATCTGGCTGCGAAGACACGCTCTATACATAGACGCCTCTTTCTGTTCCTCCTGCACAAGGCCTACACACTCTGACTCACCAGCAGCCCCATGCTGATTCTCCAACAGCTTGTATCTTGAAGATCATCGGTGTAAAACTTAAGTGGCAAGGCTTCTAATTTGTGATGCTTAGACAGAATTATTAAAGGAAGTCAATGGGAATGTTCTCAGTAAATCTTGGAGAAAGTAGTAAAAGAAAATGCAGTGCAGCTCTTTGCCATAGTAACCACTCTGAAGAAAGGTGGGTCATAGCTGGAGGCTGAGTGGGAATGACACAAACGAATGTACTGAGCAAGGAAGGATCAGGGACGTTTAGTTGAATTTCTTTTTTTTGGCCTGTGTTCATTTGCCTTTCAAACTATGTCCTCGGGGTACTGACTGCTCAATAGTACGCATGTTTGTTACATATACATATATATATATATATATATATATATATATATATATATATATATATATATTGTGACAAGGAATTAAGAATATGTAGTTCACTTTGAAATTAAAACAAAAGGTTAAAAAATATGGTGTTTAACATATTAAAAATTGAGGTAATTATGACTATTGTTTGGAAGTTGTTTGTTTTTTTTGCATTATTTTTCTTTAACAAACTACAGTAAAAGTTTTGTAAAAAAAGAGAAGATATAACAAGCTTCAGCCTACATATTTTTCAATATTTTTGTTTTCCCTTTAATTAGTTGCCATATATATATATATATATGCATTTTGTTTGTGAAAATTGGTAATAAGGACTGAAATAAATTACTTCTACTACTTTTATACTATATATGACTATTTTTTAATATTCTATGCCAAAGAAAGGTCCATCCATGTGCAGCACAACCCCCAGGTCCATCAGATTATGTGCCAAAAATATGTGAATAAAATAATCAAAAGTAGCTGTGTTAAAGTAGTATAAATTATCGTGAGAGAATAGCTGTGGCACTTTGAAAGTAATGTTTATGGATTTCACTGCTTCATTATGTAAAAATCCTTCAGTATGAGATGAGGGATAAACAGTAGTGAGAGTGGGGCGAGAGTGAGGTGAATATTTTGCCTGAAGGAACATCTTTTATTATGTACAACTTGTTCCAGCGT
This sequence comes from Centropristis striata, assembly GCF_030273125.1. Taxonomy (NCBI): domain Eukaryota; kingdom Metazoa; phylum Chordata; class Actinopteri; order Perciformes; family Serranidae; genus Centropristis; species Centropristis striata. The sequence continues at coordinate 27,473,511 of NC_081528.1, read as the reverse complement.
GCTCAACATCTCCACCCACACAATACCGGGTGGGGTACATGTGTATTAACACACATACACAAAGACACACATTGGAGTCCACAACACAAATTTAGAAATGCAGTTTCTATTTCATTCGTGAGACCTCTTTGTACCAGGAAAAATATCTTATTTTCTCATCCTCCTCCGATCCTTATCATTGTCCTCCACCTCAGCCACCTCCACATCATCCTCTGTGTTTCCTACTCGGCTTATTTTTCTTTTTCCATAGTTTGCATTGTTGCTTTTCATTCTTTGTCTCATAGGAATTGCAGGTTTCTCATTATGACACAAGTCAGATGAACAACATCAATGCTGACCATTAATGCTTAAATCCCAAAAATAAGTAATCACATATGCAAAATAAATAACAAATTATACATATGAATTCTAACAAACTTAATTCAACATTATTCTGTTTGAAATATAATTCTCAAAAGCTTCAAAAAAGTCCCCTTTTAGGAAAATCAATTGTGGAAAAAGTTTATACACCTTTTGCTGGAAGTCATAATGGTAGTACAGCGTAAAAATACGCCATTACCAGAAGTAGAGAAGTTCTACTCTACTTCTCTACTTCTACTCTAATCTTAAGCAGTGTTGGGGGTAACCAAGTACTCAGATTACTTTTTTGTTGTAACGTGACATGTTACTTTATCTTATCAAGTAATTTGTTAGTCGTTACTATGTTAAGGCCGTTTTCTTAAATTTAGTTTATTACTGTTAGGTTTGTAGCCTCGTGCTCATGGTGGGGACAGATGGGGCATTTTCTCGCTCACCGCCGTGGTAGCCAACTATGCTTCCTTCTGACAGCTGCTGCACTAGGTCGACCTGCACCGGCTATGGGGAGCTGCACTTCCAATTCAGTAAGCCTTGCCTCCAACCCAACTGCTGCGCTACACTTCTTACATGTAACATTATCAGTAAAGGAGCCGAGGAGGAGCTAAACATTTGAAATACTCGGAAGGAGAGAGGCACTATTGCTAGCTGCTGAGCTAGGTAGCTAACAGAACTGAATAACATAAACGGATGAGATTAGCGATAGCAAAACTATAGTGGGTTTAATTTCATCGGACAATCATCTGCTATAATGTGTAACTTTTAAAAGAGTTTTGTGCACTTTACATTGTGGCAGATAATAAATGTTGCTGTAGGTTGTAAGTTTCCTTTTGATAATAGTTGGTAGTTAGGATATTTCACAGCAAAAACGGCCAAAAATACTTTATTCGTTACATTCAATAACGAGTAAAGTAGTAACGCAACTAGTTACTATATTCAGGGAGTAGTTGCTAGTAGGTGGTCTTAAAAGTAACTTTCTCCAACACTGATCTTAAGGGACCAAAAGTAGAACCCTGTAAAAGTTCTGTTCCTGTAAAATGAAACTACATTCTCTATTACATTTGGAGGGAAACATATCTTCTCCTGTGTAATAGTCAAAGATTAAAAGTCTACATCAATTTTTTGTCATGGGACACGACACTAACAGCAGTTTCCTTGGTGAAAGTCCCACGCTTGTTCAACCCATTCATCCACCCGATCTCCTCATTTGCAGACCGTTTCTCTACACAGACGTCCACAGACAAAAGTATTTGTAATTTGTATTTATTGATACATCAAACACAAACATAGTCCAGGAAAAATATGTTTCCCTTGCAACATTTACATAAGTAAAGTCCAAGTACCTTGATATTGTACTTAGTACTTAAGTAAATTGATCCTAGAATAAATCCTCCAGTGTGTAGTTCCACTGTGCAGCTGTATTTGACAGAGGAAAAAGAAAAACACAAAGAAAGAAAAGCAGCTGAAGTGGCTCCTGCAGCATTAAATCAGAGTAGATGGCTAATGGGCGACCTCTTTGATAGCTGCCAATCTATGGGTGTCTAAAAAAGACCATAAGTTGGTGGGAGGCACATACCCAGAGAGCCTCACTTCCATTAAAGTAATTAGAGGGTAATCAGGATGGGGACACTGCTATCCCCCCTTGTACCAGCCCTCACACAGACCTGTTGCTAGGAAACCCAACAGAGGGCCCGTGGAAGGACTATCAAAAACAAACCAGGCTGATAATAAATTCCCTGCATCATGGAAAGCATCTCTGAATGAGATACTGGCAAATAACAGTTGCAAAGCTAAAGGGGAGCTGCTGGTGTAAATAGCTTTCCCACAGGTAGGAAACAGGTTGTGATGGTTACTATAGTATTCAATTGATCATATATGTTACTTGATGCAATCTGAGAATGTATCCATCTCAGTAAACCAGATTGAAGGAGCAAGGAAAGTGGGAGGAACCTGTGAATAGGCTGTGACGCATGTTGTGCTCCTTTCTTTGTCTCTCCATAGGAGCGTTATCAGTGCTCTTGTACATGGTGCCCAGCTATCCCAGTAAGGACGGAGCAGCATGTTGGTAATTATGGAGGGCACAACATGGGTTAATTATCGCACATAATGAGATGAGATGTTTCTAACTCACACATACTTCTTCAGTTCCTCCACCATGCTCCCTCCCTGTTTCCCTTCCTCTCACTACCTCTTTCTCTCACTGACCATTAGCCTCAGACTCCCACTAATTATTTTGCATTTTCTGTCCTAGCTGCCTGTTCTGCTGTCTTTGTGAATTCACCCTAGGGCTATGGAGAGAAATGTCCTGCAGGCCTGGACAGCGGCTGGCTGTACTGAGACCTTTATAATGGTGTGTTCACACTAATCATGAAGTGAACTTCCCGTCTCATTAAATTTCATACAAAGTCAATGAAAAGACTGAAACAATTGGTACAAACTCCATTCAGAAAACAGCATTTTAAAAGTAGTTTGCTCGTATTTCTTGTGGACAAACCTGGCAAAGCATGAATCCACTTTTTACAAATTCAGACGCAGTTATTTCAGCAGACTTTTGATTAGGGATGTGGCAAGCCAATATTCAATACCGGAATTGGGCAGATATTGGCCAAAATCATTGACCTAAGCATAAACTATTATATAGATGCTTGACTAAACTTTTGGCGACCTGCCGTGGAGAGAGGTGAGCAGCATGTTTCACATGAACAGTTAGTATTATATTGAGATATATAATCCATATACATGGAAAAAAACATTAGACCACCCTTGTTTTCTTCAGTTTATTGTTCATTTTAATGCCTGGTACAACTAAAGGTACATTTACTTGGACAAATATATTGATAATAACAAAAGTAGCTCAAAAGAGTTCAATTTAAGAACTGATATCTAGCCATTTCCCATGGTTTTCTTGATAAAGATTTTGGTTATTACCAATGTGCACCTCCGAATCATGTTTTGAATATGTTTTTGGACATTTGGTTTTCTGACATATCTCAGATTTACAACATATACAAAGCAGCAACAGATGTTATTTCAGCATTGACAATGGAAGAAATGTCGACATTAGTAATGTGGTCCCTCAGTCAATCTCAAGCAAGTAACGCAAGGCAACAAATAACTTCACATTTGGAGTGAACACACCATGAGAACAGAGGGGAGCAGAACAAGCCTAGTGAGAGCGAGGAAGATAGAGAGCAGGAGGTGTGAGAGCACAAAATAGAGAAAGTGATGTTTTTATCAGGGTATGATTCACCCGATCAATGTCAGCAACACAACACAACACAACTCTTAAGTTGTGTTTTGGTGAAGTTAAAGTAAAGTTATGTCGACTGGTTAAAAAGTGCATCTCCATGAATCCTGTATGAGCTGCACAGTAGCTTAAACAACAGCAGGGCACTCGGCACGTGTAGGGGCATGGTGGAGGTGACACACACACACATTACATACACAAAATAGCCCGAGCTCAGACTGCACTGTCTGTGAGTCATACTGTAGCAGCGCTCTCATAGCTCCACTCTTTGCATAATGTACCGTACTCGAAGGATCATAGTCGTACGCCCACTCAGTGCCCCTCAAGAGTTCTCTGCAGCTGTCCATGACTTGGAGCGCTGCTACAGTGATCTTCATGCTGCAGCAGCCAGTTTTATATAATAATCCACGGATTATGTATCCTCTGGTAATGTAAAGCCACACATGTCATGGATGACAAGCTATAACCAATATAAGTGGGTCTCTTCATCCTTTTGCTGAAGTAATGGCTTTAATAGACAGTCTTTTTTGTGTGTGTGGGCATGAATATTGCCTCGGTTTTCTGAGTCTAAATCAATACTTCAGTTGGATTTCTGCTGTGAGGCCACATGCCTTTTCCCCTCCTGCGTGCCTGTCCATGTGTAGGTAGGATCTGTATGGATGTGACTCTGTAATGCTGAGGCATTTTCTTTGCAGAGAGCACATTTTTGCTTTTTTTCTCCTTCTCGTGCTGTCAGAATTAGTGATACATAGGCTGCTGACTAGCAACCACTAGGAACGTCACCAGGATGTGCGCAGCCACAAATGTGCTTTGTGTGGTGAATTTCATGTTCAAAATATTACCCACAATCCCTCACCTTTGACAATGTGTTTTATCTTACTGTCACTGTTGAATGCTGACAAAAGCCCCGAGGGTAGCAGCTATGCTGGTGAAATATTGCAAGATCTTGAGTGTTTCTTCTTTTTTATTTTCACATTAAGACCTGAGATATGCCAGTATTATTCAGGTTGCAGGTTGAACATATATATATATATACACTATAATATTTATCTAAATTGGGGTTTTCACATCATTTTGCGGCACACTTTCCTGTGCTGTTTACAGTCAGCTGTCTGTTGCACATGGTTAGTGAAGCTGGGGTAGAGATGCATGTCCCCAAAGAATAGCCTACATTTCTGATTGGAAGAAGAGACGCACCAACTTTTTAACATTATGAAAAGCTTGGATGTCATCAGTTTTTTTGGCCTGCACAAATATCACAAGGTTTAAGAAGGTGGTTGTGTTCTCACAGCTGAACAAGACTGGTGGAATATATTGAAATCCTATTTTGACGCAACAAAGCAACATGTGAGTTATTAATCAGAGTATGCACAGCTGCATGTTACCAGGAAAAGTACTGGAATATTTATTTTCATTAACCATGTAAACAGCTTAATGTGGATATTGTCTTTTTCAGAATAAGGGTAAAAAAAACAGAATATTTTGCGCAGTTAACATAGTAAATAGTAGTTAGGGGGATCGTAATTTTCTAAATCCATGATTCAGTTAGACTCTAAATTTCACATTCATGATTCAGTTTAATTTTCGGTTTAAAAATTTTTGCAGCATTGATCTATGAAACTTGATTTCTAATACGTAACACACCCACACAACTGTCACATTTTCGAATTGGTTTTTAAAGTGTGTGTGATATGATATATGCCATATTTTTGTTTTAAATGTACCACACTAAGGCCATATGGTGACATGCATGCCGATACTGCTTTTGAGTTCAACTATTGAAAGTTCAGTTTGATTGATTTATAATTGAAATTGTGTGACCTCTGATGAGACCTACAACAGGTATTTTTCATTTTAATTTTATGCATCAAAATTATTTAGTGCAGTGATCACTTTTGGCTAAAACACTTTGTGGTTTCTAATCATCACTTCCCGAGTGTTTTGGTGCTGAGTTAGCAGGCCTTTAGACAGAAGAGAAGCAGGTTTAAACAGAAAAGTTGTTTTCAGGATTTAAAGCATGCTTCTCAACAAATTCCTCACATGTATTTGGAACCACTTCCAATTCTCAAGTGGCTCGTGACAGTCAGCTATAGCTCGGAGGCAACGTGTTTGTGTGTGTGTGTGTGTGTGTGTGTGTGTGTGTGTGTGTGTATGGATCATAAGGGTATACGGAGTGTAACCAGTGAAGCGTTGTCCTCTTTCTGTAACATTCGGCATGTCTGAGCATCTGAAATGATGTTCATTATCCACCCGTAATTAAACATGTGGCATACCTGCTGAACAAACGGGCAGACTGCTGTCAAATGTGACAGGATGCAGCTGGGCATGTGCGTTGGGAATGTGATTGTGTGTGTGTGTGTGTGTGTGTGTGTGTGTGTGTGTGTGTGTGTGTGTACATGCCAAAAAGAGATAGCAAGTGTACATGTATCTAGCCCCTCATGACTAATCCGACAGTCACACTTGTCCACCTGGTTCTTCCTTCATTATCACTGCAGACGGCTCAGCGTCTCACCTTGTTCCCTTGTCTGCTTTGTCTCTCACGTCTGGATCCCAACAGGGAGAGTAATATACTCACCTACAAATAACAACACACAGATATACCACAAATATGGCACTACGGAAATGAGGTGGGGTGGGAGAAGTTAAAAAAACAACAATCCAGGTGTACAAAATGAACATCTAAGAAAATACAGGAGTGCTTAGAAAGAAAAGGGGATGAAATAAAAGAGAAAACAAATCTATTTTTGTGCTGTGACTGTCTTTGTTGCATCCTGATCTAATCAGAGATCAGTGCATGACCTCTCAAGGCTGTGACCTCAGTGTACATAAGATAATAGCTTGATGAGCACTATTTGTATTTCTAGTGTTCATGAGTGTGTCTGTGCGGCTGCTTACGCCTTCCAGTTATGTTTGTCATCCGTTCTTCAATAGCGTTCTAATGTTTCATCTCCCCGTAGGGACTCGCCTCTTTCTGTTCGGGAATCTTATGAGCATTTCCCCAGATTTCTTTTTCTTTCATTCTTTTATTTTCAGAATGGCAGCCTGCTTCAAAGACAATAATAAATGCTACAGGACGTAGTGAGTTTTCGGGCTCCACTACTGTTGCTGCTGCAGAGATCTAACAGAAGACAGAGCTTAATAGGAAGAAACATTAATCCACTGACTAGACTCAGCAGCCGGTGCACCCACACATAAATTACACCGTGACTGAATATGTGTGGATAATGAATGCTGGAGTGTGCCAAAAAACAAAAACTGATTTTGAGGAGCCAAGGTGGTGATGCAGTGCAAGTACTTGTGTGTGTGCAGGGACGGCTGAAGCGCTCTGTGGCCTCGTGTAAGACATCTACACAGCAAGGTTACCCCCGGGAAGCTGGTAGGCTCCACTGACTCTGATTACTTTGAGTGCGTGTGTGTGTTGGTGGGTGCATTTTGTGGGTAAAGTCCGATGAGGTAATGTCACACATCATTATTCTCAGATTGCTCCGTAGGTGTGCATGTGTGTGTACATGTGTGTGTGTCTGAGTGGTCTCCAAGGAGATCCTGTCAGGATGGACTGGAGGCCGGTGCCAACAGAGCATGGGAGCAGAGACTCAGTTAAGATAACTGAAATGGAAGATAGGGAGGAGGAGAGAGGGTGAAGTTTAGTTTTCTTTAAAGGTCCCTGTCACATTAGAGAAGCTCCGCTGTCTACCTGCCCTGTAAAGGTAAACCTCGTTACAACGAACTATAGTGTCTCGTTTTCAAAACTAAAAGTCATATCATGTTAGAGAAATACCTGCTGTATATGAGACACTGTTTACACTGTCTGTCTGAGAAATATTAGTAAGAGGTGACAGGATTAAAAATCCTGTGAAATCAGGTGCAGCAGGATGGGAATGATTCAGATCAGATTAAATCGGATGAGATCAGAGAGAATAGGGTTTGAAATGGAGAGCATCTAATCAGATTGGATCAAATCTGAACGGCTAGAATGGATCAGATAAGATTGGATAGATGTGATACGATGAGATCAGATTGGACAGGATCGGATTATATCTGGGAAATGATCAAATTGTATTGATACCAATGACATCAATTCTATTTGATTCCCTTATTGAGTCCTGATCAATTTTCAATTAAATAATATATATTATAATTAAAAGTAGGCCTACACAGGTTTTCCCTGTCATTGGCGCTGTTTTAGTATTTCTGAGTCTAAATATAGTCTAAAAGTAATAAGAGAATATATTGGTCTTCATTTAGGGTTTATTTGTCAAAGAAAAAATCTGCTAAGCCTGCCTACATGGTGCGTATGATATTATAACAGGATCCTAACCCTTGGTAACGTAGTGCTGCTTGGTTGGGAAGCAGTGGCACTTATGTGTAAAGTGTGAAATTCATGGCATTCCTGCAATTTAAGCCCATGTTGCATACAAAGATGTTTCATCATATTACTGGTGTTTCCACCTTAATTTAAATTAGCATTTTACAGACATTAAAAGTGCACCAGTGTTGTGGTTTTTTCTGTTAAATTGATGTTTCTTCCTCTCTGCCACGACTCCCTCTTAAAGCTTCCAGCAGTGTAGATGCATGAGTTTGACATTTTTTGTTTTGCAATGCACAACTGTCAGAAAAACCTTCCTGCATTGATAAAAGTTGTAGTTCGGAGACCTGTTTTTCTAATGGATCAGATCATTTGGAACAGGTTCCAGATGATCCCTAGACCAAATTGGATAGGATTTCATATTATCAGATAGAATCTCTTAGGATAGGGTGGAATGGGATCAGATAGGATCATATCAGATAAAATTGGATAGGATAGGATAAGATCAAATCAGATCCGACCTGACAAGATAGGATAGGATCGGAACAATTCTTATTGGATAAGACTGCAGAGGATTGATTTGAACTGAATAGGATAGGATCAGCTCTGATACCAGGACAGCATAGGATCCAGCTGGATTGGATCAGGTAGGAATGAAAAGGACTTGAGTGGATAGATGAGATGCCAGAAACAAAGATAGCAGGTGTGCTTGTTTACCTTTCTGGTTCACACACGCATGCGTGACAGTTTAAATGTTCCAGCTTGTTTGGAACAGCACATCGTCCGTCTAGATATGAGTCATTCTTCACACCTGGTTCAGTATGATAAATGCCCAGATCCTTTCACGGGTGATCCAGGACCTGCAATCATTACTAGAGAAGACACAAAAACAGATTATTAGACAACATAATCGACTCACGCTGGATGATGATGATGATGTCAGTGCCTCCGTAGGGAAACTGGTTAAAGGATGATGTCATGGACTCAACGCTAATCATCTCCAAGGCTCCACATTGGTGTCTGGGAGCCTGATTGGATTGGCGACAAGCACAATGGATGATGTCATCCATCTCACTTGGCATTGGCCCAATTGTGCCATGGGCACTGCTTGTGTGAATGATGAACTGTGCTCATAGCAACACTGTTAGAGCTGATGCTTAGTGACAAAGAGAAAGCCCGACAGAGGAAGGAAAGAAGAGAGCTGAACAAAATGAGTGTCACTTTAGCTAGAGAACTAGCTGCCTCCAGGGTGTTTTTTGACCTGATCCAGTTGGTTTTGAATCAAAGACTCCCACCTTTGATAGTGCAGGCAGCTGGAACACTGTGCTTAAGCACTCTGAATGGCAGAGTTGAAGAATATTATTATTGTGAATCATGGACAGGCCCTCACAGGCACTGGCTTGCTTTTTATGTCCACTAACGCTCCAGCCAGAGAATAGTGTGCAAGATTGGTGCTGAGCAGAGTGTGACAAACTATGAGACACTGTGTCGTCGTAAGAATCATAAACGAACACTCACTGTACAATGTTTGTCTGTATCACTGTCATTTGTCATGGGAAGTGTAGGATTGACTGAGTCTCACCTACCCCTCCTCTTTCGCGCGCACTCACCAATCTGAGGTGACAGAGATGGAGACGAAGTGTTTCGCCAGAGAAAACCCATCTGTCACCCTGGCAACGGGAGAGGTGGGAGGGGTATTATCCAGTGAGACACAGCACAGGCCTGTCAGTCACGCCGCCTCCTGGAGCCTCCGGTTGCGAAGTGAGAGGATGGAGAGTGGATCAATAAGAAGGTAAGGACAGACGGGAGGAAGAAGTGTATAGAGACAAAATGTGAACATATGAGCAATAAAACAGTGAGTGACAGTGAGGTGAAGGTCACTCATCTGTTTCAGTCCACTGTTAACTCAGATGCACTCGGACTGGAGCTGAGTGTATCACATGAAAAGTTGCTTATTGGGTCTGAGTGACACACTTGTCAATCCATCATTTCAAAACTGAGCAGCGTCCAGGTTTGAGACAGAAATAGCTTCACTGTTCCTTTCAAGTAATGTCTTCAAAAGCTGGTCATAGGTTCCCGGATAAATGGTCTCATATAAACACTCTAGGATTTAGTAGTGCCTTCAAAAAAAAAACGTAAAAAGCTCTTAAAGTTTATTTCCTGCTCATGAAATAAAAATAGCTTGTAGCTGATAGCACATTCATTTTGAACCTTTAGGGACTCTTTATCAGCACACAAATTAGCTTTTTGACTTAATAAACTAAAGACACTTTAAACCAAGGTACAACAGTTAAATTGGAGAAATGTATTGCTTGTGTTTAATGCAAAAGGTGGCTTATTAACATGCATATTAGTATCATATTGGCCCTTTATTAGTCAATATAAAGTTGTTATCTACATATTCTACAGCTACTGGGACATTAAACAGGAGTACTCCCTCAATAACCTCTTAAATATTGCTTTTTGGTAGCAAGCAGTCGTGGTTCTAGATTATTAAAATTAAATATGTGTGGGCGGAGGGGGCAGGCTGGGGAATCGAATCTCCTTTTTCTCCAAACTCCAGCAGCGAGATGTGTGCAAGTAGCGAGTTTGGTATGTTGGCGATTTCTGCAAGATATGCAATGTTTTGGCAATTAGATTGAGAGCACATATATTCCGGAAACAGAACTCAGACACCTACAAATAATTAACGTAGGAAAGCCATCCACCCTGTGAATGCTCTAGGTCTCTAGTTTGTGGTCGTAAAGTTTCACAAGGCTGGGATTATCCTAGAGGTCACAACAGGTCATTTTATACCATGAGGTCAAGTTTCAACAAAGTTTCAATCAATACTGTGGGGACTGTCATCACACATGAATACAATTGGGCTCAATTGAATCCACAAGGGTCCCTGCTTTCCAGTTATATCAAATGTATGCAATTCACAGACAGTTAGGGACCCCACTATGCAGACAAATACACCATTTTTAGAATTGTTAACATGCAACACTTCATGGAATTAGCCTTCTGCAGAGGGGAGACTCCTGGTTACTTATTGGACCCATTTTCATTCAGTTATGTTGAGGTGGCAGAACAAATGACCCCTTTAAGATGGCCATGCCAGTTTTCTCCTCAGCAAAAATTTACATTTTGGAAGCTGTTGTATGTGAATTATGATCTAAATATGATTTGGGATTTATAGGGTGGTAGTCCTGCAAGAATAGTTATTTTCTCATAGTAACACTTAATACAGAATTTTTTATCTTATGTAGATAAATGCAAATAACTAACAAAGAATATGTCCCCTGATTTTAAAGTGAGGCTTTGCTCACAACCAACTCTCTAGCAGTTTGACACTTACTAGCCCACACAGGCTTACACAGCCCTAGTCTAAAATCGCCTTCTCTTCAGACTTACTAAGTCACTAAGAAGTGACTACTTAGTAAATCAATAAGTGTGAAGAATCAATAACATATTCTGAGTTAGAAAGACTTCATTTAAAGTTATTTTGACACTTGTATTTTTGTGTTTTGTTACATGAGAATAGACCATACTTATAAGTGTTATTATTGGACAATCACTATTGTACCGCCTATACGGTCCATACTAACCAAAGCATATTAAAATAGTGATTTTTATTCCCCGCCAGAAAAGATGAGGATAAAGGCATGGGTCAAAGAGTAAAGCCTGAGAGACATAAAAAGAAAGAAAGAAAGATGAATACACGAGCCGAGAAGTGTTCTGAGGTGATTCAGTGTGTTGTGGAAAGCCAGAGGCATTCAGAAATAGCCATTCAATATGAATACAAAGAGTTTAGCACAGAATCTATCCTGTGGCCTTCTGGCCATCCTTAAAGTCTCCATGCTGAGAAGATTAAAATGAGTGACAGAGGGCAAGAAGAAGAAAGAAGAAAACATAATTCCCATACAGCTGCACTTCATACTGAGATTCATGTCTATGTGAGATAATGGCTTCTAGACTGCAGTTCTATTATACAGATTAATGCAACAGTGACTGAATCAAAACACCTACATGTTCTTTACATCTGTAAGATATCCATCAACCACATGAAACATTACACTAAACTACAACTAAATATTAAAGAAAACAATGTTAAACAAGCATATCTGAATAGTCTTATTTGATCTGAAGCTGTATTATCTAGTAAAGATTGGCAGCCACACAGACGTGCAGTATGTAAATTGTGTACTCTGCAGCCTTGGGAGATACATGATGTCAAGACCAAAGCCATCAACATGGATTCCTGGAGCTTCACAGTGACCCAGTATGAAGAAATCAGTCCCGTATCCTTTCTTTCTGTCTCAGTGTCACCACAAGACATGACACATGTCAGAAACTGTCAGGCACAACCATGTCAGAGCAGCTCAAATAAAGCACACCCGTGGCCCTGAAATCATTGTATGCACAAGCAAACAACAGAAAAGATTCATGACGCTGTTTGACAAACGAGAGTACGCATCTTTTCCCCTTAGTCCTGCTAAATATTGCAGCTGACATGGATTTGGATCAGTGCTGTTCGTGCGCCTGTGTCTTTGAGGAGGAGCACAGACATCGACTGAAACATCAAATAATCCTTCATCTGTCTGAGAGCAGCCGAGGAACATGGCAACCCTGAAGATCCATCAGCTTGACTGACTTTAAAGGGACAGTTCACCCCCAAAACAATTAATACACAATAGTCCTCTTAAATGTAATCCTGAACAAAATCTTAAGACCGATGGGAAAATTGTCAGACATTGGGTTGTCCAAACAAGCTGTTGGTTGCAAATTATCTGGCCGACAGGTGTCAATGTGTCTACCATGATGGCTGCTCTTCCAGTATTTTAAATGTCTCTTCTGGTGTTCCTCAGGGCTCAGTCTTGGGTCCAATTTTATTCAGTATCTATGTTGATGTGCTGGGTCGAAATGTTCCCAGTGCCAAATTTAATTTCTATGCCGATGATACAGTTTTATATTGCTGTGGTTCAACTCTAATTCAAGCCTTTCACTATTTGCAGACAGCTTTTAATCTTTTGGAATCCCAACTGATCGACCTGAAACTTGTTTTAAATGTCTCTAAAACTAAATTTATTATGTTCACCAATGGCAGGAAGGTCAGTGATCCTCCACCCAGCGTATTTTCCTTGCAGGGGAACCAGATCGAGTTGGTTACACATTATACAAGTACTTGGGAATTTTAATTGATGACTGCCTAACTTTTAAAACCCACATTGAGAGCCTCATTAAAAAGCTGAAAATTAAGCTGGGCTTCTTCTTCAGGAACAAGTCATGTTTCTCCTTTGCTGCAAGGAAAAAACTAGGTGCTGCTACTTTTCTCCCTGTGCTTGACTACGGTGATCTGTTGTATATGTATGCCCCTGTACATTGTCTTCAATCCCTTGATACTGTGTACGATGGTGCCTTGAGGTTTGTTACAGGCTGCAAAGCTCTCACACATCACTGCTCCTTATATGTCCGGGTTGAGTGGCCGTCCTTAGCCGCTCGCAGGTTTACTCGCTGGCATTGTTTTATTTATAAGGCCATTCTGGGTTTACTCCCCACATACCTGTGTGACTACATTATCAGGACCCATAGCACCTACAGTCTTCGTTCCAACGACACATACCGGTTGACTGTTCCCAAAGTCCGCACCGTACTTGGTAAACAGGCTTTTATGTATCGGGCTCCTTCATCCTGGAATCTGCTCCAGAGCAGTCTCAATCTGCAGGACCTTATTACGGTCACATCCTTTAAAAACTCTTGAGAGATCTGGAAGCAGACTTGTATCGCCTTTGCACTTGTTTTTTATGATGTCATGATCTTGTACTGTCCATGCGTATTTTACTATGTTGTCTGGCTTGCTTGTATTTTACTGTAGGTCCATGTTTTATTGTCTGTTCTTGTAATGATGCACTGTCTGTCTTATTGTTGTAACTTTTAACCCTGCCGCTATCTTGGCCAGGCTTCACCTGAAAAAGAGGTCTTTGTGTCTCAGTGGGACAGACCTGGTTAAATAAAGGTTAAATAAAAAAATAAAAAAATAAAAAATTACAAGTATTCTCATTTCGCATTGGTGGAACAGAGAAAAAAAACAGAGTAGGCAATTTATTGAAAACTGAATATAAACTCAAACAGGCGGTTCAGCAGCTGATCAAAAGTTTAAGACCATAGCCCCCAAAAAAACAAAACAGAATTGAAAGTGTCAAAAAAGGACTAGGTAGTAAGTAGACCCATTGTTCTTGTTGATTACTTCAAAAATTCATTTAGGCATGCATGATGTGAGTGTTTCCAGGAGGTTGGTGGGAATGTCGCTCGCCCTGTGGTGAAGATGGCTTCATGAAGGGCATCAACAGTCTGGAAATGATGCGTGTTTTTGTACACTTCCCTTGCCATCCATCCCCAAACGTTCTCAATAGGATTAGATCAGGGGAACATGCAGGATGGTTCACAAACTCAACAGCTATGCCTCTTTCCAAAAATCATGACCCGGTTACTCAAAAATAGTCCACAGACACTGTTGTGAGCAGCGTAGGAACTACTTTCCTTCTACTGAACCACATGCTAGTGGAGTAGAGGCTCGAGCTTGTGACAGAGCAAGATGTGAACAATAATGGCGTCCACCTCAGCCGAGCTGTAATGTTAGCTTGCACAGTGGTGCTGGATGGCTGATCTCCAAAAGCTAGCATGTTTCCTTTTGCATGATGCCATCTATTTCCATTGTATTAGAGGGAAGGCAATTCTACAGGAAATTTCCCCAACACTCGACAGCTAACACCAAAATCATCTACAGGTGCATCTCAACACATTAGAATATGATGGAAAAATCCATTTCCAGTAGTTCAAGTCAAACAGCCCCAACCAAACATTGAGTGCATATAGATGGACATACTTTTCAGAAGCCAACATTTCTAGATTAAACATACTTTTTAAAATTGGTCTTTTGTAATATTAAAATGTTTTGAGACACACTGAATTTTTGGTCTTCATTAAATGTAAGCCATAATCATTATAAATAGAAGAAATTAAATAAATTAAGACATGAAGTGTTTCATTCTGTTTGTAATGGATCTATTTAATGTGTTATTTCCACTTTTTTAATTGAATGACTGCAGCTACATTCTAATTTATTGAGATGCAACTGTAGATTAAGAAATAGCACTACAGGTAAGAGGATTGATTTGAAGGTGAACTGTCTCTTTAAATTCAAAGTATTTTTGCCACAACTTTCTATGCCTTGGAGATCAAATCTGAAACCCTATGTCCTCAAGCATAGAGCACATTTCCCTCTATGTGGCCATGTAATCCCCTGTACCCTGCTGATCCCAGAACAACAGGGAGAGTGGCCCATGGAAGGAGCTTTGTCCTGGTCATGCTAAACGCAGACAGACCCCTTCACCCTGGGTGTCTTCCAGCAAACAGAAGGATCATGATCCCTCCTTGAAAACTCAGCACGTATTGACATCCAGGAATACACTACACATGAGAGTAACGTCATTAATTACATCTTCCTCTTTGACGGAGTAGCAGGGGTAAGTGCTGTGTGGGAGGATGAGGCTGTGAATAGATGCCTGTCATCATAGTCTCCTCTGGTTGTTAATGACAGGTGGCAGCATGCGCAGGTGAGGAAAGAAAAGTCGAGATGATAAAGCTTTCTGCTACTCCCCCTCAAACACATACACAAACTCTGTGGAAGGTTAAAGATGTCACACTGAATCACCAAGACTTCTTCTAATACAGTTATTTAGAAAAGAAAAAACAATTACAGTCGCTTTCTTCCTCCTCTTTGTGTTCATTTTTCACTCCCACCAGTGTGTTTCTGCTTCATGCTATCAAACATCTGTGCAGTGTAAGAAACAGACACCTCAGTCCCTGCCTGACAGTTCAGTCATTTGAAATGATTTTGCACAACAAATACATTTCCTTATGAATCATCAATGTATTAACCTGTTGAACAGGCTGATGGGAGATAAGAGAAAGGCTACAATTACCACAGGCCCGGAAAAAGACAATATTCTGATATTCTGTCTTATATGTGTAAAAGTTCTCTTTGAGAGAGACTCCTGACTGACAGAGAGTCAACATGGATGGTTTCTAAGAAGACGTGATGCCCCAGAAACCAAACATAACCTAGATTTAGAAGCTACTTGATGGGGAGATAATTTGGTATGTCAGGTTTTGACATTTAGAAACCAGCTCTGCTTACTTCCATGTTCTTGATAACAAACTATACACTTGATCACATGTCTTGTTCTGAGAATTCCACTTGTGTTTGATAAAAAATTCAATTCTAAATTCAATTTCTAAATGGGGATGTCTGAGAATTGTTCTCAATTGTTCTCTCAGTCTAAAGTTCCCCTTCGAGCCAGTGGTAGATTTAAGGAAACAGCTGATGGTTCATTGATTAAATAAATGAATGTTTGAAAAGTCAGAACTGTTTTTGTTTTTGTTGTGCTAACGATAGTAGTGCCAGTTAGGTTTGGTTCAGTCAGAGCTAAGGGATATTAAATCATTAATATTTGCTCACTTGTTAGACTCTCTTATCCTGAAGTGTGCATCAAATCTTATTGGTATCGGCCATAAGAAGCAGGTAGTTTTCTGCATCACATGAAAAGAAAATCCATATTGTAAGTAAAATTAATTATCCATCTACCTGAACATTTTTTTTGTCTTTCCAACCACAAGGATAAAACATATACACCTGTCATCAACTCCAGATCGTTCTGTCCTGACCTTGTTTGTCGTTGCCTAGAACACAGTATTCTGGCTCCTGTTGTCGGCCTCTCAGGTCTCATTATTGTGTCTGTTCAATCCTCACCGCTTTCCAAATCTGCCTGCCAGAGGGGGGCCTACGGCTGGGAGTGTCAGACAGCCCCCCTTTCCTCCTCAACCCCCCACAAAAGAGTTGTTTTGTCACCTCGTTCTGTTCATCCCCTTCTTCTGAAAGGGGGGACACGGGACGGGTGGCGTACAGACTGAGCCATTCGCCCGAGGAGACAGAGAGGCGCCTGGGGAAAGTGGGACTGATTGGCCAGGGTGGCGGACTAGACTGAGATCTGGCACTGACAACATTTTGGCCAGCTTGCGCGCTTCACAAGTAGCAGTGGACCAACAAATGCGGACAGCAAAGGTCTCTCAACTCTTGGAGAAGCAAAGCCTCCTGGAATCTGTCCTGTGAAGTCTTTGAGCTCCCTATTCATGCTTTTCAATGTCGCTATCTCTGTCCTGAATGCCTCTTCTCTTTTCTCTCTTTCCTCCCACTCATCCTCTGGCAACAAGCAGTCTGTCCATTCGTTTGTGAACAGGGGAAGTTTTGCTGAACAGTCTCTACCAGAACATCCTCATGTTACATCACAGACTCTCTTCCTTGAACGTTACAACTATTTTCTTCCACATAGAGTGTGAGTGACAAGCTCTAACACAGCACCGTGTGTTCGTAGCATTAGATTGAAAACCTAATTTGTTTAGTCGGATTTATAGCCCCATATACAAGTGATTTAAAATTGTAATTGATGCAAAAGCAATTTTCATGTTGTTTTGGTTCATTTTAAGTGGCATAAATAATGACTATGCCCCTGGCAAGGCATGTCGGGCCCTGCAGGAGAGCCAAGGAAACAGGATTGTTAGAAAAAGACAGAAGGAGAGCGAACAAACACTAAAGAGCTACTGGAAGTCAGAGACACAGCAGGAAGGAAAAAAAGAAAGAACAGGTCCTCAAACAAAATAACTGTGCTTGGTGGAGAAGGATTTTGAGACTTCAGTATCCATTGAGAAGGGACCTGCATGTAACTTAGATTTCTATAAGGTCACCTCCGCTGCTACCAGCTACATTTGTTGTCACATACTGTGTCTGACCAAAATGAAAGAAATTTGCACAGATACGTTTCTAAAATGGTTTAATCATTGTGCTAATACGTTCAGAAAGCTGCAGTTCATGTGAGGTCTATGTTTGTGAATATATCATTCTCACCTATACTGGCTGATAAGGCTCGATTTCATCTGTAACTGTCAAGTTTATTAACAGCACTCCGCTGGGATGTTGTTCCCTCGTGCCGTGACCAAGCAACAGCTTTTGATAAAGGCGCAATGTGGGTGTTATTTACTGCATGCAAATGATTTAGAGAGAAAAAGAAGGGGGAAAACGGCACAAAAACTTTGAGACATTGTAAGTGTGAAAGTTGCAATCAGCATCCGTCAGTGATACTGTTGCAACACCTTCACTGTGTAATGACAGCATGCGAGGGGAGAGTGGGGAGCAGAGGCGATGTGAAACATTTGAATGTGCCTCTGTCGGCTTCCTCTGCTGTTCTAGAAAAGCTGCTGGAAACTATAACAAGAGCCCTTCTCACATGTGCAGGGGCACCACAATGCTCTGTTGTGTAATCATTAGTCGAGGCTTCTGTTCAAGTGACTACACACAAATACACACACACAGAAGGGGAACTAACCTAAGAGACTGGTGCAGAGGCGGAGTAAGTGAGTGAATGACTGAAATACTGAAAAAGATCCGCAAAAAATAACCTCAGCAGTTCAAATATATATTCAATCTTTTCACATGCTTCCTCAAATGCTGGTTGAATCATTACTGTGTACTTGTATTATGCATTTCTGTTCACACACACACACACACACACACACACACACGCACATACACTGCTGGGAAAAAACTTGTGGTCACCACCAGCTCAGGCATTTTGGCTTTAAGGATAGGTTAAAGGTTGGGGTCATGCATTTGGCAGCTATATTTTCTATCTTTTTGTGTCAGTTCGGTAATCATTGCTATCAGTTATCATGACATTGTTTGCACCAACAGAGCTGCAGCTATCTGGGATCTATAAAAGGTCCAACAGGGCAAAAAACAAAAGTAGAAGATGTTCATACAGGTTTTTAACAAGCCCCCAGATAAATTGGTAGATAATTTAGCAATACTGTCGACTTGTTTACAACCTGTCTGATGATCTCATCTCTTGTGTTTTCTTGTGTTTCTTGGCAGCCTGGTACGAGACAAGAACGTCAATAAAGAGCGCAAATAAAGACGGAGCACAATGTGTCCTACTCAAGCAGCAAACCTGGCTTACAACTGACATTTTGACATTTGACTTTTGGCACGTGTTATGTTCGACATACTGAGTGTCAGGATTCACAGTTTTCACATTCTTAATGCCGACACCTCACGTCTTATTGCCTGTATTCACTTTTGTCTTCAGAAAGGCTCAGTTTTTCGACAGCAGGTCATAAAAACTTAGTTATAATGAGTTCTTTACCCTTTTGATAGTGCATCCCACCACCCAGCAACTTTGAGGACTGTTTCAATTGTTGTGACAAGGAAGCACTTTCATGCAATACAAAGTAAATTTAGAGTGATAAAGTGTTTTCCCCTCTGCTGTGGGCAGGGTTTATTTATGCTCTGTGTCTCTATATGATACCATGATTAAAAAATTATCAATTTACACAAAACTAGCATGGACATCTTGTAGTCTTCTTACAAGTGACAGAAACAAGCATGTGTTTGTTTGAGAATAGTGTGAAATGGCTAATACGTGGTTAATTTTCACCTATTGTACCTGCTTCAGTGCCTATATAATATGTGTGTGTGTGTATATATAAGAGAGAGAGGGTTTTATCTCTGTCCTCTGCTGCAATGTCAGACCCATCCTCCTCGTCACCCAGAGGGCCCAGCAGCAGGCATCAGAGCTCCAGAGACAGCAGCTCACACACCGCCCCTCATGGCCCAACAAGGACCTTTACCACTCTGCATCTCATCAGCTTAATTATTTCTCTCCCGCTCTTTTGCTACAATATTTCCCATCAAATTAATTACCCCCCTCCCATAACTTACATCTCAACCGTGCAGAAAAACATGATGACAGCAGCAGCCAGGGTAATACAAGGCAATACCTCGGTCCCTTAACCCATTATTGCAGCTTCTCATGTCCACTCTGTAGGGAGGTTTTAGATATTCCTTCATTATTGTTTGAATTAGATGAATGGTAATAATTAACTATGGTTTTAATGGAAATACAGCCTAGCTCCTAATGTCAGAGTCTCATTTCCATATTCAGAGTTGGCCCTTTCATCCAGGGGTCATGGTCAGCGAGTGTCACCCAGGATGGAAGCGGGTTTGCCTGGGGATTACAAATTAGGTACGCCCATTGTTTCTTGTAATCTGCCCACAACTGTTTGTGTAACCTCTGTGGTCTGGAGCATGTGTATAATGGGATGACTCATTAGCCAACCAAAGACAGATTTTGAATAATAAATTAACATTCCTGGTCTGTCTCTTATATTGGCATTGAAATCAAAAGGCCACTGGTGAACATATTGTCTGCATTTTTCACAACCTTAGCAACTGACCTAGCCCTGTGAAGTTGTTTGCGTGTGTGTACAACAGAGAGAGAGAGAGAGAGAGAGAGAGAGAGAGAGAGAGAGAGAGAGAGAGAGAGAGAGGGAGATAGGATCTACCACTGCTTGCTTATCCACAGCAGCATCAACCTACAGTTACAGAAAGCTACTGGAAATACATGTCCCTTCAAAATAAAACCTACAGGCTATCATACATAATACGCTAATCATTTTAACACGCACAGACTGAATAATTATGATGATGAAAGTTTGTGTACAAGAGTAACACCCCCCCCCCCCCCCCCCCCCGTTATGTATGCATGTATGTATGTATGTATGGATTTATTTCTAACCCTTAAGCCTCAGCTTCATATGGTATGTGCAATAAGTGGATTGACTACAGATTTGAGTATAAGTTCTACAAAATTTCAGTTCCAAATAAAACAACGTGATTATGATTAATAGTCCAACATAAATCATGTTTAACTCGAATGTGAGAAGCTGCTTAGATGTTGATGTTTGGAGTGTCGATAGGGATCAAAGGCTTATTTCTCCTTCAGTCACTCCTGAGATGGATCGACCCCAATGTATAGAGTTTATGGCACTGATGCAAAAGAAATTGCAACCGACGTTCGTCATTCAGTTCATTCTTATTTTGAAAATCAAAACCGGAAGCCACATCATTTTTGCCTGCTTGACTTGTGTGTAAGTAGTTCCCTCTCCGCTCCTCTCCTCCGTGAAATCACTTGCTCCGAGGAAGTGTGGATGTGCTGTGCGGTCCACCGTGTCTCCGTGGCGCAGGACAGGACGGTCGCCACGCCTTCAGGGACGCACTTTTTCACGGCGTCAGCCCCCCGTCAGTGTCCGCTGCTCACCGGCTGTTCACCTGCCCAGAGCCAGGACATTTAACAAGCTACTATCAACAAGACAATTTCCCCTACTTACAACAATCACCTCTGGAGTCCTGCTCTACTTCTCTTACTGATGCCAGTTGAACAGGCTGTTTTGTAAACACATATTCATTTTTTGGGAATATCTGGAGCGGCAGTTTCATTGATTTGACTTCGGATACAACTCGGATCAAAGATGGGGATCAAAGTGTAGTGCTGGTAAGTAGCGTGTAAAGGTTACCCACTACTGTCATATTAGCATATTGGGATTGCGCTCACGCCCACAGCCTGTGTGCGTGCCTGTGTGTGTTTATGTACGTGTGTGTGAATTTGTGAGCGTGCGAGGTTTCCGAATGCTTTGCAGTAAGCGCGTACGTTCTATTACCTGTGACTGGAACACCGTGTCGTCACGGCTCGAACTTTACTAACAGTGATGACATCATAATTCCTTATCGTGTTAGAAACACCGGAGCGGCTGCTTGCATCACTTTACTACGATGTATGCATCACAGTCTGGCGTGAGTCAGCGCTGTGCAGGGCTGTCTAAAGGGCGTGTGAGGGGATCCAGCTCTATTTAGGAGCTGCGTCTTCTGCCTCTTTCGCATGCATGGGAGAGAATACTCGATATGTCGACAGGTGACATTGCAATGATCGATGGGTAGCATTGAAAATAAAGACAGCCGCTGATAAGTCGGACAAAAATCACATGCTGGAGGCTACTGTTGTGGACTGGTTAACTGGCTACATGGTGCAAAGCTTATCTCGTGTAATTATTAACATAGATGTAAAGCCTCTGTGTAAACTCACTTCTGATTTGTCTGTATTTGTCAGGTGTGTGTAGAATATTTATACATTTCCCACCTTAGACATGGCACAGAATGAACAGGTGTGGCTCTGTTGACATTTTTAGTCTGCATCATGCACTAAAGCATCCAAGAGATGGTAAGCAGCCTTTACACCCAAAGGCGATGCAGCAGCTTGCACGGCTCACCAATACAACCAAAAGGATTTGTTATCTGTCCCTTGCAGCTTACAGCAAGGTGCATGAAAGTAAGACTGGCTCTGTTAGAAACCAGTTAGGTAGGGGAGAAATTGTTGCTGTTGATATTACCAGTTAAGGCACTTCTGCTCCCACACCCTCAGCTCTGGTCTCCTCCACCTCTCAGCCAGGGCTGCACCTCCCAGCCCCATATGTGAGACACGCAAGAGTAGGGCATCACGTTTCATGACTGTGCTCTTTCAGTATGGGGCTCTCCCACATCTTTCTTTACCTGCTTAGTCTTTATTTCCCCCGCTCCTTCTGTTTAGGATGCAACCCTGGGAACTGTGTATTTGCTCACTCTCACCTTCACTGTGCCTCTGTGTGCTCAGAGGGGTGAAAAACAAACAGTTCTTGTTCTGTGTCATGCTTGCTGAATGAGATTCCTTTGTGAATTGACAAATTGCTGTAAATCAGTTCGATTCTCTCCAGTCTTGCATGAGATAATCAGTGATTTATTTTGATCCTGGAGCAGCAACGGCATGCTTTGACTTTGTCATCCACTAATCAAGACCCCATGCAGCTTTTTCTCCCACTTCTTGTTATGGTTGCGTCTTTTTGTTCGAGCTTGTCTGTGCTGTTCCCATAAAGCCTCACTGCTTAGCAATAAAATGGTTTTGAATAAAACTGACAGCTTGCTCTAACAGTACAGTAGATACAGGGTTGTAAGGCATGAGTCACCAGACTAGGGGTCTGTCAGATGTCGGCGGTAACAAGTATGCAGGTACAGACACACACTACAGCACATGTTCCCTCCAATCCAGGCCAGGTCTGCTGAGAATAACAGGTGTGCTGTTAATGAGGGCATCGTTTGGTTCGACGTGAGATTGAGCGAGGCAAGTTCCCAGAGAGTGAGGACAGTCATTGTGTGTGTGTTTGTGGAGAAAGAGAGGGCAGGGTCTGTCTGGGGCAGGTCGACAGGGAGGTAAACACAGTAGCTGTTAGTCTGGTAGCAATGACAGCTTTATCACCACCACAAGGTTTATGACTGTGTGTGTGTGTGTATGGGGGAAGGGGCGTGTGTTCGCGTGTGTGTGTCGAGAGGAATCGTGGCTCACACACTATTCTACTCTGCAGACATGACAGAATTCCACTACTGCCCTGTGGCGGAGCCGTCAAAACAGGAATCCTCTACAAAAGCCCTACTGGCAATCCGGTTTCTTATGCACGATCAATTCTGTTTTATTTTGTGATTGTTAAAAACACATGATGAAATTAAACTTTTAATATTTTTTGGCGGGATAATTACTCACTTGTCCATGCTGGGAAAGGCTGGAATCCCATCCCCCCACCCTGCTGTGTTAGATGGATGTGTGAATGATCAGATGGTCTTTTGTTCTTCTTTTTTTTGGTCCTTTTTTTGCTGAAGCCAAGACATTTTACAATTTCGAGAAGGTCTCTTGGGGAAAGTACACAACAAGAAAAGGAAGCAAATTATGAATAGTAAAACAATAGATATTTATAGATTGGAAACTCTTGTTTTTGTGCCTTTTTATTTCTATTCGCAGATCATCTTGATTTTTCTGCTAAATTAGGAAATTCCAAAAAGTTGCCTCCCCTTCTCACCATGATTGTTAAGTAGATTAGATGTTTTTTTCCCACCTTCCATGAACAGCTCCTCTTCCCGGCAGGAGCTTGATTGAAAAAGGGACAGGTCACAGTGATGGCCTGTGTACCCGACAGGCCTTCAGATGTCCTTTGGCTACAAGGCGGCTTTGCCACTGACACGGGGATGATGAGAGTGATCTCACTGACAGGCCAAGGCAGACAGGGTTCACATGTGGAATCACTCTGTCACAGCCGGCTGCTCCGTCACGGCAGCGAAAGAGAGAGAGGGGAGGAACAAGGGATTTTTGATGGAATAAAAGAGAGAAGAGGGGGTGTCTAAGTGGGGACTCAACAGGCATCTAATTACCTCCCAATAGGAGCCTTGACTCCATGGAAACGCTTAGTGCTCTCCAGAGCTGGTCGTAGCTGCCTCAACATGGCCTGCATGCTGTCATATGGGCAGCTATCGACAGTCTGTCTGTATGGATCGGCTGGGTCAAGAAAGCAATGGAATATGATTAGATCCCTGGTGTGTTCAATAAACCACTGGAGTAAGCATATAGATTAGTCCATCAGATATAGGCTCCAAGTAATTACATTTTCCCCTATAACGTGAACAGCATTTTTTATCAGAAGTTTAGTTTAAGATCAGACAGTTACTCATTTAAATAATATAGAAGATTTTTAAGTAGGGAAGGTTATTGTGTGAATGTAACATTTCAACGCCCTCTTAAAATAATAGCATATGGCACTTTTTTCAGGTTTTTAAAAAATGTGATGATTTAGCTTATAAAAGAAGTTTTATATATTTTTTAATGTAAGGTTCCCTGTGGATTTTATATAGCAGTTGTAGTAGTGCTTTTGCTGAAACATGCAGAGAAGCATTGCAATGTGTCGACCAAAATAACAAAGAAGAATGCTCGATGATTGACAGTCACTGACCATTGAGCCCAACATAAAAAAAGCCCACCACTGCACTGATGTATATAATTTATCTAAACTATTAATATCTACTCTAATGACAGGTTCCACTTTAAAAACAGGGTGCTATTCTTTGCATTAAATGTGCAAAAAGGTTTTGATAAAAACCCCTTTCTTGCTATCAATAGCACCATCATGCCCACTGGGCAGGCTGCTGTGGTGACACACTGTTGCTATAACTGATAGAACCAGACATCAAATAAAAGTCCACACAGGAAAACGTCATGACTTCACAGTATGTGAATGAACCATCTTCTAGTGTATGTCATGATTGAGAAAACTTTATATATAGTGATTTGAAATCAACTTGAAACAACTAGTTGCACATTAATGCAGCATGTATTCTGAGCCCTGTCTGTCTCTGTAATCATATCCAAAAGCATAAGACATGAGTTATGAACAGACCACACCATGCAATCTCCCAACACTAATTAGAACACTTCGATACATACATCAGCAGTGACATGCCGCATGGCCTCTGCCCGTGCTGGTTGTAATGAGCAGATAGATGTTCTTTAACAGGAAAAGAGACAGCCGTGATGAAATTAGTAACGTGCGGTTATTAGATTTGCATCTGTTGCCGTCTCGCTCATTAGTTTGCTGCGGTTATTATGCAGGTTTGATTGAGAGTAATACAAAGCTGAGTGGGTGTCTGGATGAAAAGTCTCATTTTAAAAGTGCTTAAAGTACAATTGAGGTAGCTGTACTTAGACATTGTTTCATTCATTCTTTCTTTCCGGATGCTCTCAATCACTCCATTCCCCGTCCCATATACTTCCATTCACTTGGTGAGCTGGTAATTCCTCATAAGTGGCACTTGAGGCAAAATTATGCCTGTTTAGGGCAGAGACAAAATCACTCTTGTCCAATTCCCCTCAAAGGAGCATTGCATCGAGGATGGTTGTAAATTGGAATATTATGAATAATACATGACTGTTTGTTAAGGCATTATGACCATTGTGAATGACAGATTTAGGGCACTCGGGGCTCAGAAATGTGCTACGTGCCCACTAAAAGCCAATCTGTGCTCAGCTTTAATTATCTCTAAGTGACATGATAGATTGCCCAGACCCATCATATGTCACAGACCTTCCATTCATTTTACCACACCATTTCCATCCATTTTCAAGGGGAGGAAATAGATTCAGAAGTGTATTTTTCACACATGTGAAGTGGTTTGAAAGAGAAGTCAGTGGATAATGGTGCTCAACCGTTTAAGTTGGTCTCAAAAGCCCAGACCTTCTCTCAGGCTGGTGGTTTTGTGTAACACTGATCACGATTCTATCTAAATGTAAATATTAGAGAGGTAATAGTTTGACTTTATGGAGAAAAAAAAGTGCAGTTTCTCCCATGCAACAAGGTCTCTGCATCCCGCGTTATCTCATTCTGTTTTTGCATAGAATGTAAGAAAACACTGAGCTGCAGCCACACCTCTTGGAGAACAGAAGGACAGATGGTTGTATTCACAGTTATGGAATGACTTCACTTGGGCTTAGATATATTTTCTCAGCCCTATTGCAAGCACACACAGAAACAAAAACACATACATGCACACAGCTGTGTTCAAACCCGCTATGGAATGAGGATGGCTACACACGTGCACAGGGTGTGTCCACAGAGGAGAATTCCCAGTGAGCTTTACATTGAGAACTGATGGAGCTGGTTGGTGAGGAACAGGTGCCAGGATGTCAGTGTGACCAAGCTCAGACACTGCGAGGGAATTCCAATAAAAGGGATTTGGGAAATGTGTCCCCGTCGAGCCCTGAGGAGTGTGATTCCCAACCTCTGTCAGGCTCGTACCACAGAGAGACGCCGGGGAATGGGTGGGGAGCTGGAATGCCTCTGCGGTAACTCAATCCTGTGTTTGGCCGTGTGTGGGTGCAAGTGTGCATTCATGTGTTTTTTCAGGACACAATGAACTCATTTGTTTTCAGCACCACTCCTCCCCAAACAGACACACACCATTAACCAACACTAGTGTGCTGGTTTGATTTCGTTACAAAGCGTGTGCGGTGACATATGTGTGGTATTTTGCGCTCTCTCTGTTGTCGGCCGTGCCAGGCAGTCACCGTGCAGCTCAGCAGCCAGATTGGCTCGGACCCCGCACCTCGGCATTCAGTCTGGACGCCAATACACTTTTGGGCTCCTGTTGAGACTGGGGATGATGGCAAGGGCAGAGGGCCAAAAAGCCTCCCATGCCAGCAGCTCCCACTGGGAGAGCAGGCTGCTGCAGGGCCATCTGTACATGCGTCCTGACTGGGCTCATTGGAAAGTAGGGCGTGGAGAGGGAGATAAAGGAGGAGGGGAGGAATGGAGGGGACACGGGGAAAGGGAAAGGGGAATGAGAGGCTGGTTGACAAAGAGGTGTTTACTTTCTTTCAAGCCAATGCCATCATGAGAATACTCCATTATTTCTCTAGTCGCATCATTTCAGCTTTCAAAGAACACTGTGGAAAATTTAGGCCAGAGCTCCAATACTCTAAGGCACGCTAAACAGTGTCAGGACGAAAATACGAGACAATCTGCTTTTTTAGAGCATACTCCCGAAATAGATGCAAGTGTTGAAACTGTAATGTGTTAAAGGAGCGAACATGTGGGTCCTGAATTAGAAAGGAAGTGTTAGAGTATGTAAATTAGTTGGTTCGGGAGGGAGCCAGGGAGTCATATGATGGAGTCGGCAAAAGAAAAAAAGAGGAGTTTAGTGAGTCTGGCAGGAGGAGAAGTTCAGAGAGCCTAGACTGTCTAAACACTACCCTGGGGTAGAATATCACCCTCTCTCCCCCCTGCACAGCCCACCTTTCTCTGCCATCTTATTCCTATACTCATCCCCAAGCAAGGTAGGGGGTGCAGTTTTTACCTCAGTCTTTTTACCTCCCTTTAACTGTGATGTCTGAAGCCAGGAAGCAACTACAGAAACAAAACAAAACATTGCTACAATACCCATGCCGGATATTTGCTGTGCTTACCTCTGATGATGTGCTGCTCCTCTAAGAATAGCATCACATTACATCTTGGTTTCACACCTGCTTTAGGGTATTTCTCAGTATCGGAATGACATATCCTTTGTGTAAAAGCAAATGGATTCAGTCATATTTAGATCAAAGCAGTCCTCCCTTATGAACATTTTTAAAAAACTACAAAATATAGCAGTAAAATCGAACCATTTTATAGTTTGACATTTCCTGGGGAGCAATAGGAACCTCCACTCATTATTTGATCTTTTCATCCCACAACACACCCGATTAAACTTAAATCAAGCGGCTCATCATTTGTCTGCATATGCTTTATTCAGAATATTTTCACTGCTTTTACCATGTTGCGAGACAGCCCCGTTCAAGTTTACGCAAGAGGAAGTGAAGCGGTTATCTTTGTTCCCTTCAAAGCCACCAGACTCAATTGACAAAAAAAAACAACCTCACAGAATAATCTCAATAAGTTAGTTTGTGTTATTGTGCGGTTTTGGTGAATTTGAACTAACCTTTTCAAATGCCAAAGTCAAACAATAACACAAACAAACTGGTGCAGGAATATGTGTGTATCAGCTGTACCTTCAAGGATATGAAAACAGCCTTGAATGCATGTATGTCTGGGACTTGCGGAAGCCGGCTACTGGACAGAGATAAGAAATGTTTATTTGCTGGTACAATATTCAGTCAAGTTTGGTGCTTGAAAAATTAAAGAGATTTTTTTTCTATATCATAAGTATTTTATCAGAAATGCAGCTTAGTTCTGTCCAAATAGTTTTTTTTATGGATAAAAGGATCTTGACTGTTTACGCTGTAATGAAAAGCACATGAGTCTGGGATATACCGAGTACCTGTAGGCAAGTATCTCATCCTTAATGTTCAGTCGGAGTGATGATGAATAGACATGGCCAGCAGTGCAAATGAATCAAAGCCAACTCTGACAGCCTTAATGGATCTTTTAAAGTTCTTTTTCTGAAAGCCTGTTTTAAAAATGTCCCCAAGTACAGACGAAGCCTATATGTATCCTTGAATCTGAGCCAAGCAGCAGAGCAATAATACAACAATGACCTCACAGTGACTCTGGATCTATCTGCCTGAGCTTTAACTCATCACCTTTGACCCTTGACTCCTTAATGATAGAGGTCAGACAGCGGGTTGATTTTTCCTGAATAAGCCTCTTCAGTCTTAATGGAGAGCCGTCTATGGTGCTGATTGTCCTCATCCATTAACTCCTCAGTGGGGGTTCAGATTTATCAGCAGCTGTGTTACCATTCTCCTCAACAAACACACACACACACACACAGACACAGGTATGTGTGAGTAATACGATTTATGCGGTGAAACAGGTTTTGCAGGGAGAAGACCGAAAAGGCTACCGGAAAACAAGAGATTAACAAAGTTGAGAGGCTGTTTGACAGCTTCAAGCTTCTCGGTCGTGTCAGGAATGCCATTGTTTCATCAACACACACCACACACACACATACACACACACCTCCAGACAGTCAAGGGTGCTGATGAAGATTGTGTGTCCCCAGACAGTGCCATTCTGTTAATCATGATAGAACAAAGCAGGCGGATCCCCTGATGTCAACGATAACAGCCTGACAGAATCACAAGACACACACACACACACACACACACACACACACACACACACACACGCTGGAAGGACCCCGAACAATGACACTCCCCCAGCTGTCTAGACAAAGTGCAGGGCTGCCGTTGGCTGGCTGCTGGAGATCTCAGGGGGGATTAGAGCACACACCACTACACTCACCTGTTCTTTGCTGTTTCTTTCTCAATGTGTTTTTTCATGCAGCGTTGATACAATGTGACAGGCACACAGGGAGCTTGGTGTATCATGAGGTACGGAAACAAGTTATACATAGAGTACAGCTGGAGGTGACTTCTTGGTCACATTGTAGTGGAAAAAAGTGGTGTAAGCAATGTGGTTGTGAAATTATACAAGAAGTTAGAAAAGGTAGTAGTTCATGACATTTTCTTGGTCAGTCACAAGACTTGTTGTCTTTTTGTCTTTGGTGGGAAAATCCCAAATAACCGAGACAACAGGATCTTAGAGTTGACACAAGAAAGCGAGACGATGTAACATTTAGGGGGAAAAGAAGCCCAATCTTCTGCATACATAAGCAATAACACTGACTCTTGATAAATTCAACACACTCAGGGGTTTGACTGCTAAAGCCTTACTGAGACCTTTCAGACTGCTGCTTCAAGCCGGGATATTTACACCTCTGTGGCGTTTCGCCTTCAATCTGAACGAGCCAGAAGCATAGTGGGGGGACCAGGTGATCCCGGCTCTGTACCGCCTTGGGAGGTAATAACAGAGGCGTTAAATAGGCGAAACTGTTCAAGGCGGGATCAGCTTGAACCGGCGGAGCCAGGAAGACAGAAAATATGTGCCGTACGTTATTTGTGGTACCAACACCTGGGTAATAAGAAAGAAGTGGACCGTATCATCAGAAACACGCCTCTCACTTGAGTCCGACAGTAATTGAATCATGTTCAGCAAAATGCAGAACAACTTTGTTTATGTATGTAGAATCTCTATAGCAAGAAACACTCCCACTTCGTTCTGCAATGCCGGATTGTAATATGAAGGGACGTCAATATTATGCCATTGCTGAGTCAGTATGAATGTCCATCCATCCATCCATTTTCATCAGCTTATCCGGGCCGGGTCGTGGGGGCAGCAGGCTAAGCAAGGCATTCCAGATGTCCCTATCCCCAGCCACACCGTCCAGCTCCTCCTGGGGGACCCCGAGGCGTTCCCAGGCCAGGCACCAGATATAATCCCTCCTCCGTGTTCGTATGAATGTCCCAAGGCATGATGTCATAATGGCAGAGCTCGTTATGGCACTTTTGCAGTCTGAAGTTTATGTTGGCTGATGCTAGCTAATGGATATTGGGTATTCCTGTGTAACTGAGTCCATACTTCCTGTGCTACTGTTTTAGCATGTCACAGATACATTTCCCAGTCAGGTCATCTCATGATGATTTCTTAAAGAGTATAGCCTCGATTAAGCTTTGCCCTCACATGATGGACAGTAAAAGGCTTACAGTAGAAGAAGGTTGAGACTTCTTTAGATACAGTTAATGCATATGGGTACATAAAAATGCATCAGTGCAGTTTTACTCGTCTTTATGAAACCATAAAAGGCTTTACTTCTCCAGACGGTGACACTTTTGATCCTAAACCCAACTCGAAAATCAGTGGCACAGTGTGAACAACGTTGAGTGTGTCATACACAGAAACTGATGACTGATCCATCATAGCATGTGCATGTGTCGAGCAGGTACCTGATTGACCTCTGCTCACATGCTGCAGACTGTGAGGAATCCACTGACAGAGACGCGGAGCTGTGATGAAATCATGAATCAGAGCCAGAGAAATGCTGGAGGGAAGAGAGGAGAAGAAAGCCAAGGAGGAAGCAACTGGGAGAAAAAAAGGAGAGTGAAGATTATCACAAGCGATAGAGGAAAACATTGACAGTGTGGGCACGTAGAGTAAAACTCTCAGTCACTACCGTACATATATGAATACAAACACACTGGCAGAGGGTGTGTGTGTCTGTTTGTATGCATGAAATGACTCACATATAAACACACACACACACACACACCTCAACCTGTCAGTCCTCCAATCATGGAGGAAGTTCCTTCCAGCCACCGTAATGCTTTCCTACTGCATCTGTGTTGTTACAGAGGCTTGTTGGATTTGCTCATTTCTCTGTTTATCAGGCCGTGTCTTCTCTGTGGCTGCATGTTGTAATCCAATCTAGAGGAGGTCGCTGGAAGGACACCCCCGGCTTTCCCCTTTTGGAACCTAATCTAGACAGTGCCAATCATGTTTATAGAGCTCAAATGTTGTATTAGGGACAATGTAGTGCAGCATTTAAGATTACGGTAGTAATATTTTTCAACTGAGGCTCAGTAGTACTGTCTGACCCAGCTGTGAGAGACACACAGATTTAAGTTATTTGTCTGTGTGTGTTTTACTATTTGGTAATGTCTATAGCTTCAGTGTGTAGATTGATACACCTCCATCTGAGTGTCACCTGCTCAGTTCGACCAGGCAGCAACCTCTGAAGCCAATGTGGAAGTGCCTCAAACCTGCATTATTTTTTAATGGCCACCCGGTGGTGACTACACTGGCTGCAAAATGAAGTCCAATTGTATGAAAGTCAAATGGACATGTGACTCAAAAAATACATTTTTGGCAACATTTTATTCTCCATGTCTCATAATCTCTCAGTAATTTCCTTATTAAAAGTCACCACAGCGCTTTCAGTTTAGAGTTCTTGGGCAGGACTCTTGACACAAAGTGAAGTTTATAAACTCATAGCAACAGAAAACGGTTTGATTTTCATTCTGGACACTGTGGACGTCCAACTGTTGAGGCGGATACTGTTTCTAGACTGAAGCTGTGTGTTTGTTGAATGGTTTCTGTGAGCCATGTGGACGCACACCTGAGAAAAAAAGGACCTGGAATTTAGCGCTTTGTTTAAAAAATCCTAAATCATTATCAAGAAAACGATGGAAAGTGGCTAGATATCAGCTCCTAAATTAAACTCTTATGAGCTATTTTTGTAGTTATCATTATATTTGTCCAAACAAATGTATCTTTAGTTGTACGAGGCATTAAAATGAACTAGAAATTGAAGAAAACAAGGGTGGTGTAATTATTTTTTTCATGACTGTAGATGATAGGGCAGGTATGCTTCTGTCTATAGCTATTTTGTGATTGACAGGTCACTATCAAACCAAATACTGAATTAAGTCATTTTGTATCTTGTTCATGGTCGCAGTGTTGGAGAGGGGTCTTTTAATCGTGAGGTAGACATTTGTGAATGAACCTTACTGACAGTACAGCAGTCAGTGAGTGGATGAGGAAGTTGCTGCTGGATAGAGGCGGGGCCTGGGTGGAAGCATTGTGTTTCTTCTTAGAGCTTTAACCCTTTCACGGTGTGTCTTCAGTTAATGAAAATTATTTATACATTACAGTTTCTTAAAATGTCATGTTCAGTATTTGGTTGTACTGAAATGACACTCCAATGAGTTGGCTGCTCATTTTGAATTGCGGATCACTTGATATCTAATCGTCCTCCTCCCCAGCTTCAACCTCCCAATTGTGTGCGAAATGCCAAAAAACAGGCTTCAAAACGCCAGTCCACAACCAACAGGTGACATCACAGTGGATACTTCCACTTCTTTTAAACAGTCCAAGTTAAACATGTATTTTTCCGCTCACAGGGTTTTGTCAGTGTTTCCTCTGTGTGCAACAGTGGAGCCATTATTATAGCTTTGGGAAGAAAAGAAGATATCGGTCCTCTTTAACCACAACACATATTATAAGAGATATGGCTGTGGGTGCAGCGGTGTACGTAGGAAGTAAGGCTGTAAAACCACCCCACAGAAAGCCTCCCCACCCCCAGCTTTTAGTGTGCTTGTCTGTGTGTGTACAAGTGCATGAATAAGTGCTCATTTTCAGAGGAGAACAAAGGAAAGCTGAACCCCTCATACAGGAAACTTGAGACATGAGCTGCTCTTCTACACACCAATGTGCTCTTGACCTTTCACCCAAGGGACCCGTGACACCAGTTTATCTAGGTGGCTGATAGGCGAGAGGGGGGAAGGGAACCTGAAGGTCAGCAGAGGATGAAACCATTGCAGCAAACCTGGACCATTCCTAGGTTTCCTCCAGCGATCTGGGATGATGGCTGATGCAGCCAAATCATGCAGATTTTCTTGTAACTGTTACTGCTGCTGTTACAGTTTACTGAGGTAGTTTGAGCAAAGCTCTGCCTTATCTGACAATATCAGGGGGGAAGTGTTCTAAATCCATCTCTCCTCTGCTCTACTACTGTATATCTGCAAGTGTATATACTTGTGTGTTCATATATATTGATTCTGCCCTAGCCCAAGCTGTTGTCTAAGCTTCAAACAGCAGGAAGACTATGGCGTGTTTACATCTGAAATAACTTCCTGCATGTTGCTCAAGGTCTCACTGTGGGTTTGCTGCCCTTTATCGTGACTCCTGCAGGCTGAGAGGCTTTGTGCTGCTAAACTTGCCTGAAGGCACCCAGAGACTGCAGTTATCCTCGGAGATGATGAGTGATTCAGGTAGACGCAGTCACCAGGTTTGGTCAGTGGGAGTGGGAGCACAGCAGAGTCTATTTTTATTCAGCTTAATTCAGACATAAGAAACAAAGAAAAGCAATGCTGGAAATTTAAAATAGAATTACTTGCTAATTTCCCTGTGCAAAATGTCATTTTAATAATTTTCTATTTCTTGACATTTTGTGTTAATGAAGGGGGAGTCTCTATAATTTATCTTTTGTGTATGTCAGTGATATTCATTGATGATGAGTGATGATGATAATTGCACCCTGAGGATAACAATGCTCTCTGTTTCCGTACTATCTCTACTCTAGCGTACATTGCAGTAAATTACTTGTTCCACTACAGCTGCAGTGGATCTCCATTGAGGGAAAGAACATGTTAAATTTTTAAAACACGTAACCCAAAGCTGTCTTAAAGGGGAAGACGTACAGGGCAGAGATGGAGGTCACATGATCGCAAACAGTCTCCACGGCGACTGAGTGACCCACATTTTTGTTCTGTCCTCTGTCTTGTCGATGGGGAGGCGTGGGGCAGCTGTTGGGGGGTATTCCGTATATCCCCTGGTGACAGCAGCGGGCCATCATTTGGATGAGAAGAGAGTGTTGCATCGCAGAATGAGAGTTCCTCTTACCAAATCAAACTGCTGCCAAATATGTACTTGATTTTCCATTTCATGCAACCAAATTAACCTCCCCTTCCTCATTTTGTCTTCATCCTACTGACAGTATATTTTCTGTCTGTCTTTTTGTGTTTTAGACAGGAATGCCCCAGACTGTGTGCTCAGGCACCATGTTCACCACTCCCAGTGGCTTCAGCCCCCATCTGGCCTGTGCTGAGCCTGAGGAGGAGGAGGAGGCCCCACAGGAGGGCCCGGAGCCCGGTGCTTGCCTGGCCGATGGGCCCCCGATCACCTCTGCCTCCCTGGACACCCTGATCCATAACCTGGTTCCCACTGCCGATTATTACCCCGAGGTAAGTCCTACAATCACTGCGCTGTTCATTATAAACTTCATCAGAAAGTCAATTTTCACTTTATAGTGGTAGTGATGGGACTGCCAATTAGATTATCACCCTCATCATGCTTCTGCTTAAAGTGCTTCTATTCCTTTAATTACAGAAAGCCGCAGTGTTTTTTATTGATGTAGTGGCAGTGTCTTAAGAAATGTCTCCTTCTGTCCTTTGACAGAAAGCCTATGTGTTTACCTTCTTGCTGAGCGCTCGTCTGTTCATCCCTCCTCCGGAGCTGCTGTCCAGGGTGTGTGAGCTGTGCATCAAACAGCAGCAGCTGGATCAGAGCCCACTCGATACGGTCAGCACTGCACCACACACAAATACATAACTCCTGCGTGAGCATGACAAGCTAATGAGCAGAAAAAGAGGCAGTAAAAGCATTCAGACATGCTACACTTGCATGTAAGCAACCACTGATTGCTGACTTTATTGTTGCGTTTTTATTTTGCTGAAGGAGACAGAAACGTAGACCACACTAAACCTCTTTCACTTCTTCAACAACAGGCAAAAGTGCGTAAGTTTGGTCCCAAGATCCTACAGCTGCTGACAGAGTGGACGGAGACTTTCCCGACTGACTTCAGGGACGAGAAGATGGTGGGACACCTTAAAGACATCGTCCACAGGATAGCTCCGTGTGATGAGGTACGCTCATGACATGAACTCGATAGCTGTCCAGTCATCTTCACCAAACACAGGAATTATATTCCATCTTTGAAAAGATGCTAGAAGAAGCTTCTTTATAATGTATAAAATTACAAAACGCTACACATGAAGTTATCCGTTTCTGCAGGATAATAATTTGAGATGCTCCGTAAGATTCCTGATTTTGATCCACAGTGTAGTTGTTGCCATTATAGCCTTCATAAGCCGTAGCTGCAGTGAGAAATGCTCTGATGGGGAACAAAATTCAATTATCATCACTACCACTGTAGCGGGGTGATGGAAGGAGTCAGAGTGTCGGTGTAGGGTGAGTAGCCACAGCTCAGTGTTACACAATCTTACATTACAGAAGAGGAGAGAGGAAGGAAGGATGTTAGAGGAGTGGCTCTATCTGCAGCCTCGAGGGAGAAATCGAGAGAGGGAGATGGATGGAGAAAATGGGGGGATGGGATACAGGGGCACAGAGAGCAGAGGAGCAGGTAGAGGAGGATGAGGGTGATGGAGTCAGGGTGGAAGTCCAGGAATAATGGAGGGAGGTGAAGAGAGGACAGAAGGAGGGGAAGGGCAGGTGGTGATGAATGTGCTGCTATTTGCAGCTACAGTGTGTGTGTGTGTGTGTGTGTGTGTGTGTGGGAGCTGTGGCTCTGGGTCATTTGTGAGACAGACTGACCTAACGGCCTCTGTGACCAGTCATCTGGAGGGAGGGGCCCAGAAACACACATTCCTGGACACAACACACAGCACAAAACCTTGAAAACACAATTTAATTCAACTCTCAGTTCTCGGTCTCATTAAATCCTTTCAAACGCCATTAGAAATGTCAAAATGCATCGCTGTTGTGCTAAGAATAAAGATGTTGTTTTGAAATCTTATTGTTTTGAAGAATAAATGTTTTGACACACAGTGAAACACTTAATGAAGTACCATTTTATGCATTTATTGCAAGAGTTTATGAATTGCCAGAAATGTATTTATTCTTCAGCAAATACACGGTCACACATAAAGTTGGAATAATTGACACAATCCTCTGTTAACTGTGGTTTCATTTTCATTGTGATATGTTTAGAAGAGATTGATTCGTAACGTTTTCAAAAGATATACACTTTATCTGTCAAGAAAAAATCTCCTTGTCACAATAATTTCATGAAAAGAGGTACAAAATATTATATTACAACTTTATGGGCTACCATTTAGATGTTATACATTTACAGGATAAGATGGATAAAGATAAATAGTGTAGCACACTTAAACATAATATACAGCCAAGGACTGAACAACAAACTACACATCATATACTGCTCAAGTATTATACTAAACTTTTGTAAAAATATGAATACCAACACCAAATACATAATTAGCTAAATGGACTGAAAGAGTCAAAAGTCAATGTGAAACACTTGAACTTGTTAATATTTCTGTGATATTATTGGATTATTATAACAGATTTCTTAAGTAGCATTTACACAATAACTAATACTACAGTGCTGTGGTGCAAGTTGTGTAAGAGAACATTGCAGTGCAAAGGTTACTGGAATAAATACTTTTGGCTTACAGAGTGCTTATACATGGGCTCACAACCTGGCAACCCACAAGTTTTTATCACTTATGCCTGTTACTGATCGCTGAAGCTTTAATAAATTATTCATTAAAGTCGTTATTGACAGCTTCCTCTCTTCTCTTCTCCTCTCCTCTCCTCTCCTCTCCTCTCCTCTCCTCTCCTCTCCTCTCCTCTCCTCTCCTCTCCTCTCCTCAGGCATACTGGAAAACCCTGAACCAGGTGCTGCAGAAGCTCAGCCAGCGACTGGCCCTGATGAGCCAGGGGGAAGAGAGCATCGTCAAGGTCTCCCTCAACGCCTCCTCCATCTCTGACAAGCTGGTGGCCTTCAAAACCAAGCCTCCGCCCATCCAGAAGGACATGCTTTCCATCTGCAACGACCCGTACACACTGGCACAGCAGCTTACCCACGTGGAGCTGGTGAGGAGAGGGAGGGGGAGGCGAGTGTGGGTTAGACAAAGGTCAGGGAAAGGGATGATAACAAGGATGGACGAGGAGGAGAGGAGAGGATATCAGATGGGTGGAGAGATGGAACTAAGCATGGCGAGGCATGGGTGGAGATGTAGTCAAGTCAATTCAAGGACGTGGAATTTAACACATCAAACGAGGAGATGGAGTAGATAGAAAGAGATATGAGGGTGATAGAAAACAAAAAGAACAAAGGAAAGAAGGCGGGAGGTATTATAGATAACTAAAACTGGCAGAACCACTTAGCATTGTGATCTTGTAGCATTTTGAAGCTACTGTAGCTGTAGTATAATCTTGATTAGTACTTGTCAGCACTTACTGGTCTTTACCCAGTGTCATAAAAAGAAGAACGAAGGGAATAATGCAATGCAACACACATGAACAAAGGATCTCCGCAGTGTCCCCTCACATTGCATGCATGGTGCCTTCAGTCTGTTCATGTGTGTCTTGATGTAGGCACGTGCATCTGGGGGGTGGTTGTGTTTTCTGTGTGTGTGTGTGTGTGTGTGTGTGCCTGAGTAAGCTTGTACCCTTGTCTGAGCGGTGACATCACCCCAGAAGTCAGTGATGTGCCTGGGGCTTCAAACAAAGGGGATAAAACTGCTGTGGATATATGTGACCTGACAGCTTCACACTCTGGCACACACACACACACACACACACACACACAAAAGGAGATAGAAAGAGAGACAGACAGGCATGTACAGTGCACACATAGAGAATTATTTATAATGTAGGTTTAAGCGAGATTGTGAGATGTGATTAAAAAGCATTAGATGTGCGTTCTGTCACTGTGCATGATGTGTGTGTGTGTGTGCAGCTCTGTTTTGGTTTTGGATTATATCACAAGTCAAGTTTAATGAGTCACTTTGTTTTGCACATGCATGTGACTGCACGGTTGTCTTTTAATAGAAGCAGATTTTGAGGAAATATGATTCCAATGAGTCACGTCAATGAGTCATTACTTCCCCTTATTGATTGCCTTCCATTACTGAAATGAAAGAATTATTAATGGGACCACCCCCATTGGTGTCTGTGTGTTTTCCAGGAACATTTGAGTCATATTGGACCCGAGGAGTTTGTCCAAGCCTTTGTTCAGAAAGACCCACTAGATGTAACCCAGGTAAATTTCTATCTTGAGCATTTATAAAGGATTGTTTTCGTGCATGAATTCTGTTTTGTCGTATCAGTGGAAACCCATAGCCTGTCCTCAGGTCAAACCACAGCCATTTGTGTTTGTAGTTCTGCACAGCTGCTTCTACAAGCAAACATAAAAATATATTTAAATCATGTCATCATGTGCAGTAAATACTCCAAAAGCAATAAATACATGAATAAAATAAAGCATTTTTCAAAAATAAATGTTAATTTAGGCCAAATTCACAATTAATTCATTACAGCGCCTCATCACACACATTGATAACCTAAAATAAATGCATTACATCCCATTGGTTTAAAGTCATGCCTGCCTTTACCTGTTGCTTTTCGGTATTTTTTTCCATTGAAAACACGTTCATTAACCTGTCTAACCTCTGATGATCATCTTCTTTTACCATTTATAAAATAATATGCAACAAGTAAACCTTTCTATTGTCCATAGCTCCAGCAGGGATTACTCTTGTAATATAAAACATGGTCTAATGGTAAATGAATGTTCAAAACAGCCAGTATTTTCATATGAATCCTTCAATTTTGGACAAAAAGTGTGATCTCCGGCCTATTTACAATCCCTCCAACACAGATTTGTTTTACTGCAATAACCACAGCATTTTTCAAATTTTCTTTTTTGTTTTGTTTGGGAATCCCAAAGGAGGAAGAGCATTTTTGAACAGCTGCCACACTTAAAAAAGCATCCTGCTGTAAAAAGCCTTGTGTATTGTGTTGTTAGGTGTATTAATGTCTGATCGGGCTTAGCTTCTTAAGGGGCCATATAAATGTCAGCAGAGCACTAAGGTCACATACAGCAGAGCATTGTATGACCACAAACTGTAGCAAGCACACTCAAGTGCTTCATCCTCCATCTCTTTGTAACTGTTGAATGCTTTCACTCGTCGCTCACTGTGGTTTTTGCTCCGTATTCAGTCCCCGTCCTTTTCACTTATCTTCTCTCCGCCTGTCCTTCCCCTCTGGTTTTTTCTCTTCTCTATGTTGGTCGTGTTATTTCCGCTCCCGGCTCGCTGTCTTTGTCATTTACTCTCACATAGGGGGGTCAGCCTGTAGATAGGAAGCTAATTAGTATTGGAGAAATTCCCTATGGTAGCGTTTCCTATACTGATTTGTGCTTGTGTGCATGCTTGTGTATCATCAGCAGCCATGCTTCGGTGACCAGAAGAAGAAAACCTCCAACCTGGAGGCTTATGTCAGGTGGTTCAACAGGCTGTGTTACCTGGTGGCTACTGAGATCTGCATGGTGAGTGACAAATGGTGGTGCACATGGTGCAAATTTGTTCTGACTTTAGACTCTAGACACAAAGAAAGTGGAACAAAAAATCTACTCATCATGCCAAGAATTAAGAGGGTTAAAAGGAACACTTAACAAAATAAGACAACCAGTGTTTTACAGAAGATTTTAATAATGATGTGGATGTGAAAATTAATCAGAGGAGACATTAGACAGATGTTGCTTATTTGTATACATAGTTTATAATCTGTGCCTGTTGAACTGAAAACAGTGTGTCAGTGTCAGAGTACAATTTTCTTGCATGACCATTTAAGTATAATGCACTTTGCACATATTTTTTATTTGTATTTATAACAGCTCCAAGCCTGTATGTTTTTCATATTTCATGTAATATTTCCTGGAAAAACTCAATATTGTAGTACAGTATTTCATACATAAACAAATAGAGGAGCAGCAGACAAAGGCAGTTTAGTTGTCACAGAGTGTCACTGCCCCCTAATGGTTACTTTGTGTTACTACACTCTCACTGGCAAAATATTTCCACTGTTTATGCCCGTACCTGCAGATAGAAATTACATATAATGTTTAAAAATGTAATGAATCTGAAACATGCCATAGTGCTCGATTTGGATGTTATAATCAGATCCAATATTTTTGTTCGGCTGTTGACATTATTTTCCAAATGTGGCCAACATCAGACTTCAATATGAACTGGTCAATAGAAGTCAGCGAATTCTCCAGTGGCCCCGTTCTAATTTTCTTTTAATATGCTTGCAAACACAAACCGGTTACAATACGACCCCTCAAGTTTTGCTTGTACAGAAGTGTCACCACAAATACATCTGAGGTCTAACTGCTCACTGCCCCTCTACCAGTGGTGGAATGTAACTAAGTACATTTACTCAAGTACTGTACTTGCCTGTACTGCCAGCTTTAGTTACTTTTCAGGTCGAGATTTAACAGAGAAACATGAGCATGTAGACATAAATTAAACATCATAAGAGTATATTAAGTAGTTAATATGAGCCCTTCAAATACTGCTTACATAAATGCATCAAAAATAATAATCCAATAATATATCTGGAATAAACTGAGTGGTTCCATTCTGCGTAACAAGTAATTTAAATTTTGATACATTAAGTACATTTTGATGCTGATACTTTTGTACTTTACTTATGTAAGTTTTAAATTCAGACTTTTACTTGTAGTGGAGTAATTTCACAGTGTGGTATTAGTACTTTTAGTTAAGTAAGGGATCTGAATATTTTTTCCACCACTGCCCTCTACTGTTTCCCTTAATCGCAGCAGTCTGTAAAAATCTGACCTGTATCTTATTTAAAAGCACATGTGAATATGGCCCAAATCAAAATTTCAGGGTAACGCTTTATAATAAGGTCCTTAATAACTATTAATTAACAAGTAATAAGGCATTGTTCTCGCTTTAGATCCGGTTGTTGCAAAAAGCATAGTTAACTTATAGTTAACTTATAATAGATGAGCAATAAAGTATATTTTAATATCAATAAGCAAACAAAATAAGATTAATAAAGGCATGGCAAAGACATAAT
The DNA here is from genome assembly GCF_030273125.1 of Centropristis striata. Taxonomy (NCBI): domain Eukaryota; kingdom Metazoa; phylum Chordata; class Actinopteri; order Perciformes; family Serranidae; genus Centropristis; species Centropristis striata. The sequence continues at coordinate 27,432,058 of NC_081528.1, read as the reverse complement.
GGGTGGGTCATGGGTGTTTGTAATGCCATTATTAACACTTATATAAGATTATAAACACACAATAATGTTAATAAGCATCTTGTAAGGACTTACAAGGGCCTTATTACTTGTTAATTAATGGTTATTACAAGGACCTTAATATAAAGCGTTACCAATTTCAGAATTGAAAAGATTACATTCCACTTTATCTTTGTTGTTCACACTGTTGGGGAAATAAACAGAACTGAGTCACATACGAGCAAAATAATGTGATTAGGGGCACTTTTTCCTGCAGTTTAATTGTAGCAAAAAAAATCATGTTTTTTTTTTGTTTTTTTTTGTTTTTTGCAGCCTGCAAAGAAGAAGCAGAGGGCCCAGGTGATAGAGTTCTTCATCGATGTTGCCAGGGAGTGTTTCAACATCGGAAACTTCAACTCCCTCATGGCCATCATCTGTAAGTCAAATTGTATGATATCTGGTGGTATTATTACTGAGAATTGTCTGGTATTGACAGTTGAAATTCTTTTCCTCCCGTAGCCGGTATGAACATGAGTCCTGTGTCACGGCTGAAGAAGACTTGGGGCAAAGCCAAGACTGCCAAGTTCTTCATTCTGGAGGTAAACACAATGCAGCTATTCACTGACTGACGGGTACAAGACGGGTAATAACTCGAACCTGACAGTGTGTTGCTTGTTGCCGTTTTCTCTGACAGCATCAGATGGATCCTACGGGAAACTTTTACAACTACAGGACAGCTCTGAGGGGGGCAGCCCATCGCTCTCGGACTGCCAACAGCAACAGAGAAAGGGTGGGTCTCAGCTCGCTGGAATCAATTCAATCATTCATTTTCCATCTGCCTGTCAGGATTTCCTACATCCCCCTGCCTGTTTTCTCTCTTCAGATTGTGATTCCCTTCTTCAGTCTGCTGATCAAGGACATTTACTTCCTGAATGAAGGATGTGCCAATCGGCTGCCCAATGGCCACGTCAACTTTGAGGTGAGCCACTCATCTTTTCTCTTAACCCTGCCTCAGTTTAACCGCCCGAAAAACATTCACTCAGTACAACTTTGTTTCTTAGAAATTCGTGGAGTTGGCACGGCAAGTCAGGGAGTTCATGACATGGAAACAGGTGGAGTGTCCATTTGATGAGGATCGGGCCATCCTACACTACCTCCACACTGCTCCCATCTTTAGCGAGGACGGTGGGAACCTCATTTTACTTTTCGGCACATGTTGGTTTATACCATAGTCCATGATAGTTTGCTCTTACTAGCAGTGGTGGAATGTAACTAAGTAAATTTACTCAATTACTGTACTTGAGCACATTTTTTACATACTTGTGCTTTACTTTACTATTTCAATATATGTAACTTGATACTTCTACTTCACTACATTTTAGAGGCAAATATTGTGCTTTTTACTCCACTACATTTAGCTGCCATCTTTAGTTACATTTTGGTCAAGATTTAACATGAATAACATAATATCAATTTAAAATGTTTATGCATGTTCATAAATAAACCTCATAAAACCTTGACAATAGTAAAATAATCAATATCTAGAATAATAATCCAAATATCGAATATATATAACAATCAGAGTGGGCCATTCTGCAATGAATTCTTCTACTTTTAATACTTTAAGTACTTTTTTGATGCTGAAACTTTTGTACTTTTACTGCAGTACGTTTTGAATGCAGGGGTTTTACTTGTAGTGGAGTAGTTATGCAGTGTAGTATTGGTACTTTTACTGAAGTAAGGGTTCTAAATACTTCTTCCACCACTGTTTATTAGCCAATCCTCTACTTATTTCCCAGTGTTTTTTCTCATTTTTCCCCAGGACTCTACCTCGCATCCTATGAGAGCGAGAGTCCAGAGAACCAGGTCGAGAAGGACAGATGGAAAGCACTCAGGTAGGAATAATAACTCATCAAATGACAGATCCTACATCGACTAAGATTGTCAAAAGCATCAGTACTTCGGTAATGGAAAAAAATGACTGATCTCTGTTAATTATACAAACAAAGACTCCAAAAATTTGTAAAACGTAAATAAAAACAGAATGCAGCCACTTCAGCAACACCGGAATTTAAAAAGTGAATAAAAAAATAAAATCTGCACCATCTAGCACCATCTAGTGGGTTGAAGAAGCAGATTATTTTTTTTTTCTAGTACCAAAAAGTTTTGTTTATATTTGCAATTTCTTAAATAATAATATATGCATACTTGGCACCTGTGTATCAATACAATAATGCCTATACTATGCTGTATGGATTTTCCCCCTATTTAAGAATACCAATAATAATGTTAGTTACTATTAACATTATTACCAATGTGTTAAGGAAAAAAAAACTCTTTATACTAGTGTTGTTTAGGGTTTAAAATTCTGGTATTGAGCCAACCTTAATCTGGACACCCTCTCCTCTCTTTCTCCCATCAGGTCTAACGTTCTGGGGAAGACATGAGGCACTGACGGCAGCTGACCCTCCCACCAGCGAGGGAGCGTGTGTTCTCGTTGCACTAAAATGAACTGTGAAGGAACCTAGCTGGTACTTAGGTGTTTTTGTATGAAGAAATGATGAAAATAAAAGAAACACGGTGAACAGGATTCATCAAGAAGAGTGTAAAAAAAATTAACAAGAACAAATCACAAAAAAGTGAAAAGTTAAGCTATGGAAACTGGAGCAAAATGCCTTTGTGGCACATAAACTGTCAGTGATGAGGTACAGTATATCGGAGAGGGACACAGCCTCTCCTGCCCCATTCCCTCGATGTGTGTTTACTCTGTGAAGACATGTTTACTACTATAGAGAGTATAGTTACAGGGAAAACCACTTTATAAAATGAAATTCCTACTGATTGTTGTTTTTGAATTTCTCTCTCTCTTTCTCTTCCCTTTGGTCCAAAGCCTTGTCTAGGTATTTAATTTCTTTCCTTTACTTGTAATGTACTGTAATGAAACTTACAATGATGTGAAGGGCGCTGGCTAGCCCGTATCAGCTGTCTCATTTTTTAAGGTCAACTGAAGGAACTGTGTGTACCTGGGAAGACAGAAGAGGACATGCCTTGAGCATTTTACCAGTTCATCTCACGTGTACTTTTTCTGTGTGTTTGTGATCCAGATGTTCATGTCTGTTCAGATTGTCACCGTCTTGTTTTGCATGAGAATGGCTGGAGGTCATCTCTTCTTGTATTTTTAATTTATTCTATCTTATTTTGGGGTGGGGAATATGAACTGTTTAAAAAAAAGTTTACTACTTTTAAATGTATTGTGCCAGTAATGCGAGACAGTATAGCTTAACAGTCACAGCCGGAGCTAGGCCAGGTGTAGATTGTGTACAGGTGACATTTACCCCTCATCTTTCTGCTCTTCAGGAAGATTTTTCTCTGACTGATGTTCAGTTGTCTGATATATTTATGGAGATCTCTGTGCTGACAGATGTATAGTTTTTATTGTACCTTTCCTTTTACTGAATATGAAGTCCAATAGCATGCTACGACAGGTGTTTCTAAAGGGGCATTAAGCGTATCCACCTTGTAAAGACGACTACTGTGACACAAACTGGGTAGTGACGATGCATTGTTGCATTCTGTTGAAGGACAATGACGAATTGAAGACTTTTGTCCGTCTATAAAGTGAAGAGGGAAACTTGTGCCATATGAATCACTGGTTGTCATTACAATTCAGGTTCCTCTGACTTGAAATGTGTTGTTTATCGTTTCGTGGGATTGTCACTGAGCTTTGTTTTTTGGCAGTTTTGTTGTGATTCGGGGAGCCATTTTTGAGGGAGGGAACTGTGTAGTTATAAGCTTTTTAAAACAGTCTTATTCAGTTTGCTATAATTGATTGATGTCAGTGTTTTCTCTTTAGAAGCACCTTTTCCCTCTCAATAACAGACTGACTTTAATTCTCCCTCCTCATTTGTCATCAATAAACTTGCCTTTCCTGTAACACCTTCCCCCAGATAAGTTAAGACTAAAGAGAGCCAGAGATGTGAAGTCAAACCTGCCGTTTAAGGTGAAGACATGTTTTAATAAAACATTGCCTGTGTTTAACATGTGTTTTCAATGACAATCACAATACATTACATCAGCCCTGCTCTTTCTCATAGTTTCATTGCACTGCCAAGTCCATCTTTGAATCTTTTGCTTTCACACAGATATTGCTGTGTGCAGTTCAAGGAGTGCATTCAGTGTTTTATATGGTTATTGAGGACAAGCAGACACAATTTTTGGCTTCAGCATCACTGCGAAATGTGTGACTGGTTCCTAAAAAAGCCTTTAATAAAATTCAGCCATGCTTAGTCGATTGCCTTCAGTTGGTTTTGTTTATGACAATACTTGGTTTGATTTATTTTAATTTTTCTGCCAATTCAAGACTTGAACAAAACATTGAAACAAAGCGTTGTAATAAATTCACAGGCAGGGATGTCGTTTTATTGATATGCAACTACTTTAATCTGCTTCATTAATACAATCAATTGCAGCCATTATTTAACTCCGTTATGTTAGTTTCTGAGGAAGAGCAATAATGTTCCTAGATCAATTTGACAAAGGGCATGTTTAATTAACTTATTAAGTGTATGAAACCAAAAAAATCCAAAATTTCATTATTTATTCCATTACTAACCATTCCAATCAATATTTAGTGCAATGGTGTTCTTTACCTCACAGATCATGGTTCAATGAGGATAATTCACTCGTTTTTCATAAAACATGCATGTCAAAACTTTTTATGTACATTGGAAAGGCCTACATAATAAAAAAAAAATACTATGAACTGTTTTTTTTTTAAACTTTGAAATGGGTCGATTTGACCCGCAACATAACATGAGGGTTAAACAAAATCTTTAAAAGTGCTGCAACTAATTATTTTCTTTACCGGTGAAATGTTTAAATAATTTTCTAAATTGATCAGTTAATTGTTTTGACTTCAACATGTCGCAAAATAGTTCAAGCTATTTCTCAGAGCCCAAGGGCCGCCTCTTTAAATTACCTATGTTCGACCAAAATTCAAAATATTTAATTTTATTCATTCATTCACTTAAATGTTTATATTTTAGAAAACAGACAAAAAAAGCCATTTGAAAGGCTGGAACTTGCAAATGTTTGTCACTGTGAAACTTTAACAATAGACTGATTATCAATACAAATAAGAAGAATCACTTTTTTTTTTTTTAGCTCTAATTACAAAGAATATATACCGATTGAGGTGACGCCACATGTTAACAGTCAAACGCATACAACTGATTATTTTTTACCATTTGCCTCCAAAAGCTGTGAATTCATACAATCAACTTCATGTTACTTTTATTTTTCAGGGAATAGAATGAACTTGTCAGACATATTCAGCATGAGATGGTGAATTTGATGAGCATAAACCCCACGAGTCGCTGCAATGAAAACGTGTTTGTTTCAAGGTTGAGAACATTTCAGTCTGTGAGTTCCTCTTTCACTGAACCAAACGTGATCTCAACCAGTTTGGTGTACGTTTTAAAATCCCTGGAGGCCAGGTAGGTGCCGAAGAAAGCTTGAAGCACCAGCACCACCCTCATTTTATTCAGGATCGGTCTGGAGAGGTCCACCCAGAACCGGAACATAGCGCCCTTCTCCGGCAACGGTGCTGTGCTGTACATTGACGCAAGGCCGAGATTCACAGGTAAGGCCAGGATGATGGGGTACAGCCCTGCACCGAGCGCACCGACCAGTGCACCTCGCATCAGGGCGCAGCTGGGACAGTTGAGGTCCCCGGACATGAGGGGGACAGACACGATTGCGTTGTACAGGCCGTATGTGCTGATGAAGGGCAGCACGGCCATCGGCAGGCTGGAGGCGAACCTAGCCTGCCGCACGTTCAGAGCTCTGCGGTACAAGCTGTTCGCTACTAGTCCTGCAAGCGCTCCGTTTCCTGCCAGATACGCAGGTCCATAAGTGCAGAACTTCTGATCAATTTCAGGCAGTTTCTCAAAGTTCTCCCTCAGCATCGCAAAAATCACAGGTCTTGAGAGCACGGGTCCAGAGACTCCTTTCTTCTGGGTATTTTCCGACATCTTTACAATAAATGTTGAAACCAGACAAATAATTTCCACTGTTTTGTAGCTAGAGATTCGTGCTCACAATTTTTTTCACTCAGTTATCAGATTCAGGCTAAGGTAAGGTGCTCCTCGTCCTCGGGATGGGGACAGGGAGCAGACATGTTTTACCCACAACTCTAAGCGAAAAATATTGGGTTGAGGTTCCCTGCGTTTAGTCTCCTAGGCAAAGTTGTTTACTCCATTACCAAACTTGGTTAGGGAGTGTTGAGAGTTATAGGGTTTTAATTTATCGAAAGAAGAAGAAACTGCTAGTAAATTAAAAGCATGGATAAGAAAAGAAAACCTTAAACGATGCATCTGACAGTAATATCAGTAAGCCTGCAATATATTACTTCTTTAAAAAAAGAAGATAAACAGCAACTTCTATCAACCACTACCAGTGTGAGAAAAAGGTTTCAAAAATAAATTAAGTTAAAAAAAAAAATAAAAAAAAAATGTTCAACATGCAGGATACTAAAGAAACAGCTAAATTAAAATGAGTAATACAAACTAAAGAAGAGGGAAGATAATGGAAAATATTAATACATTTTACATGTTATGCATTGTGATTACAGCTTTGCTATTTACAAGGAATCTGTGGCTGTTTCCAAAACTGTATATCTACATGTGCACGTGTGTATAACATGTATATTTAGTCATTATATTTTTCCTAACTTAACTTTAACCAGTGGTTTTATTGCCTAAACCTATTGAGATTTCTGGCAGTAAACCCTTTGTGACAGAAAGCCCAAGAGACTAACCTCTCAAATGTGCAGGGGAAGTGCCGCCTGATTGTACCTGAAAGGATAAGTTCAGGACAACAAAAACCCACGTTTCACGTGAGTGGGCGTTATTATTGCGCGTGACGTCATGGAATGTGTTAAAGAACGTTCCATCGGGTTCTAGGGAAGCTCGCCATCTTTGAAGACTTCTAGTCGGAGGCTTTTTTACTTTCTTTGTTCAGATTTTTTTTTTTTACATAAGCGGTAAACCTACTATTTCGAACCTCATACTTGCAAAAACCAGGTAAGCCCAAATGTCGGATACTCGTACATTACCACTTTTCTGTGTTACCTATAATGCCCTAGCTAACATTAGCCAGTTAGCTATTACGAAACTCGACGTCTCGCCAACATGGCAGATGCTTGTCTGGCTAATTAGCCGTGGCTAGCTACCACAATGTGTTTCCTCGGACACTGTGAGCGGGCAAATTGGGATTCAACTTGTAAATTGTAAAATTGTGTTTGTCAACATTTTGGATCTGGTAGATTCACTAGAAAGTGTTTGTGAAGTTACATACCGTTAGTGCTTTTGTATGGGTGTTGATGTTTGCGTGCTGATCGCCCGTTGGGCCTTTGGTCGAGATCAAGTTAATATTCAACGACGACTCTTCATCTGCTCTTGTTTAGTTTGTTTATTGCACTATACCTTGATTGTTTGCTTTTTACTCTTCCTGTAAGTCGCTTTGGATAAAAGCGTCTGTTAAATGACTAAATGTAAATGTAGTCAGGTGAATCGTTACAATCCTAGACCATTTACAGCTACTAATCACAGTTTGAATCGGGAAAACACTATGCAAATGCTACAATGGATAAACATTGCGATTTGATATAGACAATGTGAGGCTGTGATATCCTCTTTTTTTCCCCCCAATGCTTAATTGAAAATTACAAAAATAAACATTTCTGGCACGTGTTTCACAGTACATACTTGCATAAGTGTAGAAAGAATGCTAGGTGAACATCAATCAAAGTAAAGCTTATAATGATGATGATAATAATAATAATATCAACATTGTAAATTCAGAGCAGTTGAAAAAATAGACAAAAATAAAATGCATATAAAACAGTATAAATGTTGTTTTCAATAAGGGAGATTCGAATTAGTTTTAACTGTTCATTTTCGTGAGATCTTCCTTGTTACGTGGTTGTGAAAACATCGACCACACTCCCAGTTATAATTAGCCTGTGCTCCTGCATCTTTTAAACTAACGTTAATAGGCTTACATAATGATGAATATGTTTTTGTTGTTGTTGATATTAGTTCGTGTCAGTATTGCATTGCACCTGATCTGTTTGTTTACAGATTGTTAACGTTACGAAGTTATAATATGGAATGTTTTGATTTTTATTATGCGATCTGTAACCAACGATAATTTTCAATGTCTTTGCTGATGTTTTCTCCAAGCATGGTATGACTTATTATTTGTTAAGTAAACACACAATAAGTGAGAGAAGCCATAAGTTAAAGCCAGAGAATGTTTTTCTTTTTTTGCATGGTAATAGCACGTTAATGTCCATCTTTAATGTTACAACTCTTAATTTTCGCTGTCTGCAGCCACATGTTATGCATAATATTGGGTCTTTTGAAATGGGGGAGAGGTATCTCTGTAAACAATCAGTCATATAATGCTTCACATGGCTACAAGGCATTGTAATGATTGCTAAACAACATAATTTAATGATTCTAAGAATTCAATGGAATTTCTTTTTGACATGTTTTTTCCATTTCTTTTAGATGCGGCACTCAAAGCGAATGCGCTCCCCGTGTGTTTGGCTTGATGAGTACAGCTGGGAAGAGAGAATGGAGTGTCGCAAGCGTAAGAAGCATGATTCTCACAGCAGCGAAAGAGAAAATAAGTCCAGAAGAACTCTCCGTCATCCCAAGACGTATGATGGGTGAATGTCTATCACTTTTATTTATCAGTACCTACTCCAATTCTAAGAGATTCTTTGGGGTTTTTGGTTTTAATCATTGCATATTTACAATATATCAGCAACAAGATTATTTGAAGGAGTGCTACAGTGTACAAATATACTCTAAATTCTCCCTGTGGTGGATAAAAAATAAATTGTATATACCTTTTTGTCAAAAAGCTGGTTAATCATAACATAACACAGATGGGACAAGTATTGGCCAGCCTTTGATAAATATCAGAATTAAATTATCAGTGTGTATACATATCTTAACATTAAAAAAAAGAGCAGCAATGACACTGTTAAGTTGGTGGGACAGCTATTTACAAATGCAGATCAGGTACACCAATGAAGGCTTCAGATTTGTAAACAACTCATGTTCATTGTAGTCCACAACTGTTACAATATGTGTAACTTTCACTATTTTTCTTTTTATTGAATGTTGGACACACTTTGTTCCTTTGCCCTTAAATGATTAAGTCAGTTTGCAATTTCAGTGTCATCTGGTGAAGTGATGTGCAGGGTAAATATTTAGCAATTCTATCTTTTTGTGAGCTTGTATGATGACCCATGGGGTAACATCAGATGTTTTCAGATCTACTCTAATTTTAATTCTGTAGAGAGGCAGACTTCTTCCTGGCAGACAACTGACACCACCAGGGTCCTCGGCCCCAAGGGCTTTCTTGGTCTTTTTTAGGTGCTAACGTTGCCTGCTGGGTGGGTGTGCTGGAAGTGGTTGGAAGCATTCTAAGCAAATTTAACCTTTTTTAATAAGCAAAAACTAGGATGTTGAATTGATATATACAGGGAATTGTTGGATGGTAAAATATTTTTTTTTTTATGCAAACGAGAAACAAATTTCCCCTGAGATTTGTTTACTTCTCTGCATATCATATTGACAAAATTGGTACCACATGAGTGTTTGCTTCTGACATACTTAGATCTGCAGGTGCAGATCACAGCTCACATTACGCACCATCAGGTTGTGCCGAAAAGCTTCCAGCAACTTTGAGTGCCTCACACTTTTTACTCTCCCAATGTGGCTGTCTGTCAGGGTGGACAAGCTTTAAACAAGGCATGCTTTTGGTTTCCAAAGACCCAGCTGTTTAAATAAAAAATGTCTAAATGTGGAACATTACATTAAAGTATTATGTGTAAGTGATGAACTGTTAATAAAATGCTTTCTGAACTGTAGCCCCTCATTGAACAGAATGTTTATTTGGTGTTTGGTGGCTGTAAATCAGTATGTTGCTAATTACAAATGTTACATAAAAGGCTTTGGGGGATAGTGTGTCAAGCAGCAGGCAGTCCATTAGCACCGTCATACGCAGTCTTCATTTGAGAGCTTGATCATAGTCAAGGAACTGAGCAGTTCCTGACCTGTGCTTTCTAGTCCCATTTTTTAACCTGTTTGTGTCCTTTTTCCCCACTGCAGGCACTACTTGGAGTCCCGTAGTTTAAACCAGAGGCTGGACTCTCGGGAAAGAACCACCCGAGACCACAGTTTGGGCATGGCCTGTGAGGAGGACAGCCATGAAGCCACCTGCAAGGACAAAGACTGGCACCACTACAGCAAGTCATCTGGGCGCAGTGGTCGAAGTGGTCGCAGCAGGCGAAGCAGCCGCAGGCACAGAGATCGAAGGCGCAGACGTAGCCACTCTCGCCACAGGTCCTCCACGGTACGAGGAACCTCCTTCTCCCCTTTATTCCACTCTCCTATCTTTGCCACCAAATGGAATGGGTTATCACAGGTGTTTAGCCAATGCTTAACACCTATCTCTTTATCTCTCTGTATCTCTCTGTGTGTCCAACTCTTCACTATTAAGCATGATTTCTAGTAATAACAATTAGGGGACTTTGGGACTAAGGATGTAAGGGATTGTCAGTGTTTATAGATTGTCTAGAGAAAAGTCGACCCAGTATTTGTGCTGAAATCTTAGTGGGCAGTTATGGGGCGTGATAGTAAAGTAGTAAAGTTGTTTCGGCAGACTTACAAAGAACTACATGTAGAAAGACTGTAATCAATCAAGTTCAGTTTTTTCTGTACTACTCTGAGAAAGTCTCTCATCTGAAAATCTTGTTGCCATGTTTTTCTTCTGTAACACACACTATGTGGTGGCTGGCGCCCAATTTCTGACGGGGCTGAATTTGAATTTGCTGCTCCGTCCTTCCGTCCATTCGCCTGGCGGTGTTACTGAACGGGCCGAATCTATCCACCCCTACACCTCCCCCCCTTGGCCTGGTTGAATGATTGACGATGTCGCATTGTGGTGGCCTGGTGCTGGCTGACTGATGGGTTATTGATGTGATGGCGGATTGCGGCGGTTCCGGTGCAGAGGAGGAGCCAACAGCGCAGGAGCAGGAAAAGATCCAGGAGTGTTGAGGATGATGACGAGGGTCACCTCATCTATCACAGTGGAGACATGCTGAGAGCGAGATGTATAGAATATATACTTTTTTTTTCTACTGTTGTTCACACTTTGTCTCTCACTCTCTTGTTGTCTGGTTTTTATTTCCAAATATTAATTTAGAGGCTGAAGTATTTGGGCCAATAGATTTAATTTCTTTGGTTAAATACTGTTTGTCAGTGTAACATCTAGCATTGAGTTGTATTCCAGTGAGAAGCCTGTTTATAGTAGCGTAGCTAAACAGAGCAATCAAACATGAGGCAGTGCATCAGCCAAAAGGCAGTGTTTCACTCTGTCAGTGCCGTGTTTCTAACTTAAACTCTCTATTTTCTGTAGATGAGATTGTGTGTACTCTAGGAGAGGGTGCCTTTGGGAAGGTTGTCGAATGCATTGATCACTCTAAGTAAGAAACTATTCCTAACACTTCAATGATTTCTATGTTTTCCATAGTTGATCTCCTGCAAATGATACTAACAGCATTTATATTGTGTTTCCAGTGATGGAGCTCGAGTGGCTCTGAAGATTATAAAAAACATAGACCGCTACCGAGAGGCAGCTATGTCTGAGGTAGAAGTGCTTGAACAGTTGAAGTCTCTCGACTCTGCTAAGAGATAGTAAGTAATAAAACAAGACTTTTCACTTTGTGGTCATTATATGTGAAAATATTTTCAGAATTTGCCAAACAAGAAACTTACTTTACATTGACTATATCTTCCCTTCTTTTTAGTGCTTGTGTACACATACTGGACTGGTTTGACTATCACGGCCACGTTTGCATTGCCTTTGAGCTACTTGGCCTCAGCACCTATGATTTCCTCAAGGAAAACAACTTCCAGCCTTTCCCCATAGAACACATCAGACACATGGCGTACCAGATCATCCGGGCAGTGAAATGTGAGTAATGGACAACATGCTTACACAGAAGATGCAGTATGTTGGGTTGTTTTTTTTGTTTGTTTTTTAAGAAAGCTTTGTTAAATGTATGTGGTCTTGTATTTCAGTTCTGCACAACAACAAGCTGACTCACACAGACCTGAAGCCTGAGAATATTCTCTTTATTAACTCAGACTATGATATGGAGTACAACCCTGGTATGGTAAGTGTCACAAATATTTATCCAGAAAATCAAATCTGCTGAAGTTTTGACCAAATTTTAAAACGACTCCATATTGTTGCAGCTGTGTGAGTAACCATTGTTTTCTTGTCCTCAGAAACGGGATGAACGAACATTAAAGAACCCAGATGTGAAAATTGTGGACTTTGGTAACGCTACATATGAACACGAGCACCACACCTCTGTGGTCTCGACACGTCACTATCGAGCCCCTGAAGTCATTTTAGGTACGTGGCTGTTTAAAAGCACTGCTCAAAAACGTTTGATGTGTCCTTTAGAGGGGACTTGTTACTTAGTTTACATTGTCTCTTTCAGATCTGGGCTGGGGCCATTCCTGTGATGTCTGGAGTGTAGGCTGCATACTCATTGAGTACTATCTTGGGTCTACTCTCTTCCAGGTAAGTGGTTGTAGACAGCCTAATTATTAACACTGATATTTACCATGGCATTTGGAGAGATTGGTAATATTGTTTTCTCCTTCAGACTCATGACAGTAAAGAGCACCTTGCTATGATGGAGAGAGTCCTGGGCCCCATCCCCACAGACCTCCTGCAGAAAACCAAGTATGTGGACCATTAAGTCGTCAATTATGTCTGAGAAGAAAATTTTAAACACTAATTGCTTTTTTTAAAATGATCAATTTTATGATACTTTTGTGTTCTAAAGGAAACGGCGGTATGTTCACCGGGGCAGGCTTGACTGGGATATGCACAGCTCTTCTGGGAGATACGTCAGAAAACACTGCAAACCCCTCAAGGTAAGAGGACTTTCACTGAAGACACAGAAAGTTGGTGTGGAAGTGCTCCTGTGCTCTTGAGGATCACATCTGAAAATGTATCAGTATTGATTTTTAAAAGATATGTAATGTTTTTGACAGCCATTTCACACAATTTCTTCTCGATTTGCATTTTAGTCTTTGAAAGATGCCACAAAGCATTTCTCCTCAAAGTGTGTTTGTTTTAGCATCACTATGAACTACTTTAGTGATCACCACACTGGTATCTACTGCTGGGCTGTTTTCTGTTGTATCCACCTTGTACATGTATCACAACTTTTTCTAAAATGCGGAGCACTATATTAATTGTGACATCTTTTACAATTGTCTTTCCTTTCCCATCAGCATTACATGCTGTCTAAAGGTGAAGGCCACCACCAGCTGTTTGACCTGATAGAGAAGATGATGGAGTATGACCCAGCTAAGCGCCTCAGTCTGGAGCAGGCCCTCCGGCACTCCTTCTTCTCCTGCTACCACAAAAGTAGCAGCAGCAGTAGCAGCAAAAGCAGCAGACGTACCACCACCACCAGCAGAAGCAGCAGCAGTAGCAGTAAAAAAGACTGAACTCCCAAACCTGTAAACCTCTGACCTGAAACCTCGGTCAGGGCTTGGCTGTCACTGACATTTATCGAGGTGCAGTGCCAGCCTCTACTTCCTGACTCTCCAGGAGAGGTGTGCCTTAACTGACTGTATCAGTCCACTGCCCTGCGTTGCTGTGTCCTGTTGTGTGTTTCTCACCCTCGGTCATCAACAGGTTGTTTTCCTCTGTGGCATGTTTCGATGTATGAGTCCCCCAATTGATTTCTATTTATTAGCCATTGTAATTTAATTCTTGTTTCCTAAGCATATACTGGTAGAGCTGTTTTTTATTCATTAGTAGTCCTATTGTATCCATGTTCTCTCTGTATTATGAAGTGGGTGATGGGTAATATAACAGATTGAGAATTTCCTCCCCCTGCATCAGTCTCACCAGTAATTTATTCAGTACTGTAGATGTTGAAGAGAAAAAAAGGCAATTGCGGGCAGAAATCTTTGTACATAGAATTTGTTCGGACGTTAATTTTTTTTCACTGACTGGTTATGTAATTTTTGCAGTATCATGTACATTCTCAATAAACGTAAAAAGACGACAGAAGTGTGTTGTGTGCTGATTGAGAAGTTGGTTTAGGTGCAGTACCTGCAAGAATCCACAGGATGGCAGTGAACGGCTTTCAGATTACTGCAAAAGTGCTTCAATGAACATTCGTGAAGGACAAAATGTTTGGGGAGGGGGTGTTGCTGATTGCCCCTTTGAAAACATTTTTCACGTTAAATGAAAAACTGTGCGGTCTAAAAGTGTGAGCATTTAAACTGGTTTGTTGACCACACAGGTTTCCAGTAATATCACAAAATGGGAATAGTGGGATCAACAACGAAAAGACGAATTCCAAAGTGTATCACCAGCTTTTCAAGTTTTGAGATTTAATGTGGGAACACCATTGTACAGGGTGATAATATTGAAGTATCTAACTGATTTAAGTCATTTTTGTTAGATGGCTGTTCTGAAGAGGATCGACCGTCTGCAATATATTATACGCAAGATGCACCCCCCATAAACTACATAATCCGGTTTAAAGTGACTCTAAAGGGTTATATTTTGGTTCAAGTCACTGGTATGGGTAAACAATAAAACACTCAGCAAATGATCCAGTTTCACGCATTATATTCCACATTAACACATAAGATAAACAGACACTGTTTGAGCTGTCCTTAATTTTAGTGAGTACACTGGGTTTTGTAAATGACGGTATAAACTAACATTAGCTGCAGGGACTATGTTATGTTGCTCTGAGGTACCTGGGCGATCAGAGGTTGTCGGAGCAAAAACCTCACAGTCTCCCAGCTGTCAATCTGCAGCCTCCCACGTGGTCAGCAGGGCGGGCGCATCTCAACTAGTTCAACATGCAGCTTTTAGGGAGGCAAACAATTGGACCCATTGGTAGTTGCACTTGCACATCCATGTAGGATACTCCCCAACAGGAAACAACGACCTGCAAGTCAGAAGGCGCCTCTTCTCTGGTTGGCATCCAGATCGCTCCCTCCTGTGTGTGGCGTAAACCCGGTGCTGCTGCCTCTTGTTCCAAGACTAATTTAAGACAGCGCTTTGAACCCTGAGCCCAGTGTGCTGGAGTTGAGTTAGGTGCGCTGCTTAGTTAGCCCACGGTGCCTGATTAGAGTTTTGTTGCTGGACTACACCAACGAAACAAAACTTTTTGGGTTATCTTCTGTTCATCAAGAGGACTTTGAAGCAAGATTTCAGAATGGATACAGCCAGCGAATCTATCGGGGAGAGTAAGCCGGTGTGTCAGTGTGTGCCCAAGTCTGGGCTCCAGCGGTGGCTCCCAGGTTTTCCCATCGCTCTCTGCTTGCTGATGTCCCTGAGCTCCATCACCGTGTGTCTTCTGATGAGCCTCAAGACCTACCAGCTGGAGAACCGACTGCAAATGGAGATGGAAAAAGAGTCCATCTTCCACCCGCCGCACGGAGCTTGTCTAAACGAGGATGGGACCCTAATTCCAGAGCTGAGTACCTCAATAGGGAATCTCGTTGAAGAGGTACATGACGTATATTGATAAATACATATATTGTTCTTGTGAACCCCGGACAGGCATTGCTTGTCTGTGCGTAAAATGTGCGTAATAGCAGGGAACATATGCGGTTGAACAACGCACAGACTTGGCACCCTTTTAGCAATTGCACCCTAATTATTCCCCCTAAAATCAGTCCCTTTTAATGCATGACCGTAGGGATCAACATTGCATGCAGCTGGCCAATTAGTTTGCAGTTAAAGCTCTTTATAGGGTGACATAACCACTGATGAGACACACCAACCTATAATTTCATCAAATGGAAAAGAAATTGAGGAAGCCCCTTTCATTCTAGTGCTGCAAGTAATGGGAGAAAGATTATGATCTCATAATTATTATTGGTGGTCATTAGAAATTATTCCATTCTCTGAATTTTTTCTTTAATGATTTCCACATTGAGAATATATGCATGTTCAAGACGGGGTGGTTTTCTTACACTGAATTCTGTTCTGTGTGTTGCAGAAAGTTGTGGTGCTGATGCCGAAATTGCGGACAACTAGGGAAACACAAGAGTGCTCCTGTCCTCCAGGTATGTCTCTGCTCTTTGTAGCACGAGTACCACTTACCAACACACACAAACAAAACAAACAAGACACTAAAGACATGTGCACAGTCAAAGTAACAGTCTAGGCAGGACTGCTTGTGCAGTGATGCTCTCTGCAGTTCTCCTGAACTTAAAGAGTGTGTGTGTGTGAGGGGGTCTTTTTTCTGTGTGAAGGATTATGGCTCCTAAGCCAGTGTTGGGCCCATACTGTGACAGCAGGGCTCTAACACTCAGCAGATCAGCAGGGTTGGGCCGTCCAGCCTGAGCCCTGCAGCCTCGTGTCAGTGGGGGATGCTCACTTTAATAGATGGAGCAGCCGTGTGCCAAGATTGGCCACGTTTGGCTTGCGGTGTTCGTTACATGGCTTGTGACTGTTCCACGGGTGGAGAACAGTGTGTGATCCAAATCATGTTACACACAGAGTCCCCCATTATGACCGTAAAGAAATATTGTTTCATCTGGGGTAGAGCTGCTGCTGTGATATGTCCACATGTATTGATTCAAGCATGAGCATCAGTGGGCGTGACCAGCTGATCAGCTGTGTATTTAATGGTTTTAAAAGGGCTTTTTGCCTCACCTATAGAAAGGAGAGATGTGGTTTATCACTAGAGAGAAATTCTTGCAGCAGCAACAGGATGTGCGTTTTATTGAAGCTGGCATTCACGACATTCCAGTTTTCAAAAAACTGCAACTCAAGTGGAGTCCAACTATTATCACGGAGTATCTGCTTGCACACATTTAAAAATGTTTGTATCCAGAGGTTGTGGCAGAGTACTTAAGATGCATTTTTATATCTGCATATTTGGGGACTTTCTCTGCATGGCTCTTCTTCTTCCTTTCTTTCTCTTTGTCTCTGGGTGTGAATAGCCCTGCAACAACAAGAACAGGTGAAAGCGTTCACAAGTGGAATTTCTGGCCTGCTTTCAACACATTCTGTTTTTCAGTCTGAAGTCTACTGCGCCAAGATAGTTTCCTGGCTCTGTCTGGCTGGTTAACGGAGTTACTGCAAGTGTTTGATGTTTGCATTGGATCAAATACAAGTTTGCTGTAGGTCCATTTTTATACATTTAATGCAGGTCTGCTAAACATGTATATTCAGAGGTGTATGTACCTTGTAAAAAGTTTCACAATTGGGTCAAGCCTGCATTGCCCTTGCTGCATATTCATGCATTTGAATGTAATTTCTCCATTACATCATATTATTGTATCAGATGTTGCATCCCATTTTCCTGTCAATTTTACTGAACTGCTGTGTAATCAAGTGGTTTTGGCCCTGAAATGCAACCTCTCCACAACTATTCAGATGTCTATTTAAAGTTCTCTCTTTCCAGTTTCTGCTCTTTAAATATGGTGTATTATCTGGTGAAACAAAAGGCCATTATGTTTATTGTGGCTTAGATGCGACCAAATTCCTCCGAACATGCACTTTTTTTCACGTCACAACAATTCCACGGGGTTGCTCAATACAGACTTGTTAACTTTTCCCCATAAAATGTGCTTATTTCGAAAGAGGCTTGATCGATTTAGTTTTTCCAGGTGATTCTTGCTCAAGAAGCCACATGAGCATATGTTTGTGCCAAGCTGTGTACAGCATGTGACTTGTGTAAGACGTTTTTATGTACATTTATCTGACCTGCCTAAATGTGTGCATCCCATCTGTGTCCTTGTGAGTGTACAGTCTGGTCATAGTCTCATATGGCTGCGTGTGGTGTTGTGTTTGTGTGAGTCTGAGTTTCTGTCCCTGAGTCTTTGAGGGGCCGACAGAGGCACCTCTCTCAACACGACACTGTAAGAAGAGACCCTCCTCTCCCTTTAGCACCAGCTCTCCCCACCTGAAACTTGAATCTCTCACCACTGGGATCACAGGCCAAGGCATTTCTGCCTGTATGTGTGTGAGAGACGCGCTGCCACACAGCATGAGTGGCATTTCTACCATTAAAACTATGCCCTCCGCATCAGGGTGCTCACCTTTCAGCGTGCATGAAGACAGGGGCCCAACAGGGGGCAGCACTCTGCAGCAGCACTAGGAACGATGATGTTGGATTTGTCATTGACACGTCCGACTCTTTCTTAGTAAAAATTATTATTTTGAAGGCAACTCCTCTGGTTCACCACCACTGGAGCTGCACAGACACTGCCTATAAATATTCAGGACATTTATCCGTCACATCATGTCATTGTGACACTTTCATGCTCACAGATACGACACGACCAGCAGTCGTTAAAGCTTAGGCAAACTATGTCACAGAGTCCAACTCTGCTTACAAGCTTCAGGTGTTTGCAATTAACACCCGCCTGTTCCCTCAACAGACACACACTACGTACGGTCGCACACAAACCTACACACACGTTCATTACTTACACATGAACACAACACCTTTATGGTGCCTTTTGTTAACCAGAACCATGTGGGAGCTATATGTGTCCTGTGTAGGGGGAGTGTATTGTCATTTCTGCAATTTGCATTTTAAGGCAGTTTAACAGGTCTGATAGCAGCTAGGGAACACACAGTCGGCCCACACTTTGGCAAGGGCCCAAAATGAAATGCCAGCCAGATCCACTCGTTAATATTCCTCTGTCACCAGTCACTGAAGACGATGCAGCAGGAGAGGGTGCTAAAACTACACAGTCATCACACTTCCATTGAAGGGACAGTTTGGGGGATTTTTCATGTTTTAAGGAATTCAACGTAATTCAAGACAGTCTTCAATGGTGTAACATCTTGAACTTTTCAACGAGATGAAAAACAAACATGATCATAGATCCACAAACAATGCTTCTCAATTTCTAAAAAAAAAAAAATTCTGGTGGCTCCAAGAGGTTTGAGACAGTTTGTCAGAGTCTGGACTGTTTGGTTAAATAAAAACAGCCAATTTAAGGTTGTGACAATTTCTGATATTTTATAGACTAAACAATTTAGAATCCAGACCTTTTTTAAAGGCACAGTTCACCATAATATTCAAGAGAAGGCAGATATCTCCAACACTCAACAATCTATAGGATGATAAACAGCACTAGAGGTAATAGGAAAAATATGTATTTCTGTCCTCAGGTATAAGTTTGTATCTTAAGTCATGATCACAGACTGAGCTCCTTCAGTCAGGGCAGCTAAGTCTTTGGTGTTGGTGTATATGGGGTCAAGAGGTCAGACCCCTGGCTGTGCGGTCAGATCAATTTCCATCAGATAAGAGTGAGAAATCAGGCCCCCCATATATGTGTTTGTGTATATTTATATAAGTGAGAGAACATGCTCACAGCGGGGTTTGCCTGCTGCATTCTACATGTACACATACAGATAAAAAAAAATGTCTTCATGTTAATCCTTGTCCTTATTTGTATTTATTGCAACTTCAAATTCCTACATACAGTATAAGGTGTGTTACTGTTCTACCCCCAGTGTTTGACAGTGTGTTTGCCAGTATAATGGGTGCGTTCCAATGCTCATACTACAGTAATATACTGCATAGTGTGTCAAATGCAGTATGCCAAAATGCCAGCTTGTCCTTCTGCATCTGGTTGCATTCTGCAGCATGCAAGCCAGCATGCTTTTCTAGCTATTCTGACCCACAATCCTTTGCACAGCGGAAGATGCGTCACATCGACTGAGCTGCTGAGAGAGCACAGACAGGTGACAGCCTGCTGACAGCTTAGTGACAGAAGCCACGACTGATATGTGAGCAAGAGGGTCAAAGTTCAAGGCGCAATGTTATGACGAACCTGTGTGCCCCATTTTTCATGCATCCTAAGGGCAACAGTATGCACAATGTGAGAGCAGCTGCAGCATGTCGCAAGAGTTAATAGAAAAATTATGAAATTTGCAACACAACATGTGTTCTGCTGATGCAGGAGGCAGAGAGGAGGCTGCACGCTCCCCCTGCCCACCTTCCTGCTCCCCAACCTGGGGGAGGAGACGGGGGAAGTCGGCTTTAGGGAGACCCATGATGGGGCCAACATCCCCGCAGGGCTGCATTTTATTTTTAAAGCCATAATAAATCAGACAGGAAGCTCACAGCTACCTATACAATCTATCGCCACAGGATGAATACATAGGCCATATAACATCCATTAATGACCATTTTAAAATAATAAACGCAGGAAATTTGTTTTCATGAGTGGTCTCATTTTAGATTTGTTCCACTATAGCTAGCGGCTGTATTCATATACCGGAGAGGTATACTGTGTGTGTGTGCACATGTGCCAGTCTCTGCTTCTGTGTGCTTGTAGTCATTTCGTGCACGTGTGTTTGTTTTGATGTCTGGAGGCACATGCTTTAGCATGCAGCTCAGTGACTGACTGCATTGCTCTAATTTGACGGCGGATGAAGTCAGTTATGAGGAGGGTATCCTGTGGCATAAAATCCAGGTGGCTTTTTACATGATGCTGCAGATTTCCAACCAGGAGAAAAATATACTATTTTTAAGACACAAAATACTCTCTATCCTGCTGCTCTTTAGATTCAAGTTTCACACACATATTCCCTATTGGACTGACTCTGTAGGGTGCAGTGTACCTGTCATGCAGGAAATTCAGAAATGTATGTATTAAATTGATCAAAAAATACCATATTATTAATTGGGATTAAGTCTTTAAAAGCAAAATGCTCGGAAATAGGAAATACTTACTTTATTGGTAGTTATTGCTTTATGATATTAAGATGGATATCCCCTCATCCTTTCCCTCTCTAGCCTGCTTTGTGTTTAGCACTATAACACAGATACCATCGTCATATGGACAGCAGCTCTAATGCACAGCTGTGTGAGCCTTGTGTCCTCAGGTTACTCTTATCCTCCTCTTGATGTGTCTGTTATTCCCATTGGTCGCTCTGAGAGTCGAATAAAAATGAGTGATTCCTCTTGATATCTTGTTCTGATTTGGACGAGGATGTTGGAAGGCTCGAGTGTGCTCAGTTTATTTGTAGAAGAAGAGGGGAATGCAGCCTCTTAGATAGTTGTTTGTAGAGATATTTAGTTTGGAGATGGTCATGTCTGTATAACTTTAAGTCAAAGACTGCACTAAATAAACTGTTTTATTAAAATTTGTGAGATAATCTTAAATTTAGATTTTAGTATGAGTATGTATAGTATATAGTGATCAAAGTCGTAACTAGTTGATTCAGTTATCCAGTCAGATAAAGGAGTTTCAAATTGAAAAAAAATGTGTGTGTGGAGTTAGAAAGCTACCAGACCTCTCCATTTCGAGGCTACAATATCTGCTACTAGCATAAAACACCTGAATCTCTAAACAAACTGTTGTCGATCAAGTTGGATTTTGGGTAATAAAGCCTCAAGGTTTTCCAGTTTTAACTTATTTACATTATTTAACTAACTTTGGACTTATAGTGGTGAACAGCTACATGAGGGATATTAATAAATCCTTGCATTTGATTGGACCGCTAAAAAGTGGGCGGGCTTAGAGTTTAGCATGATATGAAGTAGGAGTGTGATTCACCAGAGGCCCCACGATATGATTTTGTCCCAATACTTGAGTCACAGTACGATATTATTGACATTTTATATATATGATACGATATGGTGAGTATTGTGATACAATATATTATGATTTAACTGCATTTTGTGTCCACAAAATTAAATTCAATCAAAAATTGTTTGGTCAAATGAGAGAAAATTCTCAGTTCTGAATTTGGAGGCAGCCATGTATGTAAAGAGGAGACTTGAAACATCACAACACTTGAAAAATAGCCTAACTTTGCAGCGTCATATCGACAACTTCCCGACAAACACAGCATGAAAACAGCGGGCCGCCGGAACACTAAATATCGATACTTGTCGACCATGAATCAATATAATATTGCCACGCAAAATATCGCGATACTATGCTCTATTGATTTTTTTCCTTTCCCTCTAATATAAAGCGAGAGAGGACTGTTTGATCCACACACACTTCCCTCACCTGTTCTTGAATCAGGAGGAGGATGAGGTGCCCCTGCTGCCAGCACCTGGAGCTGCCCACTCACCCCGGGGCAAAAGTCTGCATATACCACTACCCACGCTGCAGCAACACAGAATCAGCCAAAAATTGGCAAAGCCTCCATGAAATAGACCTCAGCCACATTGTTTTGGAAATGAAAATATTCTTTCCACTGATATCTAAGCACGCATCATATCCCATCTCTCTCCATATTCCTCTGTTAGCTAGAACTACCCACAAACGGTGAAGTTTTATATGATTTGTTTTGTGATAATGAACAATTAACAGGATTAAAACTAGGAACATTTATTTTTCATTTTACTGGGACTGTGAGAACAGCTGATGCCGCTGGCTCCAGGTGTGTGTACATTTGTGTTTGTAGCCAACACACACACACACACACACAAACCACATCTCCACATCTCTCATCAGCCTTCTTATTAATGTTAGCTTTGTGAAACCACAGTGTTTAACAGCAGGGCCGACATTCTTCCTTTTGAAAAATAAACTGCTGGACATGGGCCGACCAGTCGGCAGCACATGAAGGCCCACAAGGACCCCAGGAACACGCAAAGAACCGTGTTCCAGGTAGTTTGGGGTCTTGGATGTGCAGAACACTCATAACAGCCAGGAGAAACTCTAAACAGGCAGACCCATCCTGTATTGACATTTCCAGCACAGAAATGTAGAAAACAGTCCTGGATGCAATTATGTATTGACTCAACATCATATTAGATATGAGGTCATTAAAAGCGGGAAATGATGTGGGCCAGATATACAGGGATTGTAACTTATTTAAAGGATTTTGCATCCATGTGTTCATATTTAAGCCTTAGATTGTAGGTCATCACATCTTGGCCAACAGTGGGAAAACAAAGATAGCATGCTGTTGAGCAGCCTTGGAGGTTCTGTTTATATTTACATCAATGTCTTCTTTTTGTGCAATTCAGAGAAGTGAGGTTGTGCTGAGTTTTCTCATGCACTCTATATAGTGGTGCAAGGATAGAAAAACTATTCTCATACACACCCCCAACATAAACACGGGCCAGAGGAGTGTTTGTTGTTAACACAGGTGGAGAGAAATGTCATGGAGTTCATGGAGATTTTGAACATTGTATGAAGTATTAAGTCACAATAGTATGATGCAAAGTTAGTTCAGCATCTTCAAAACATTATTGGATTTGATTATGTGTTACTAAATAGGTATTTGAAATGGTACAATAGAGAGAACATTTGAGGAGGTTTTGTCCAAAAAGAGATTTATTTGAAAAAACACATTGCTTCATTGTACAACTTGATTCAGAACATCATGTGATGTGCTGTTTTTTTTTTTACACAATCATGCTTTGTCGGATGCACATGATTTCCAAACACCAGTTGTTTTCAGCAGAAAGCGTGCATCTAAAGCAAAGTGTTCAGCCACAGCGAAGTAATTTATTTCTTCAGTCTTGGATTCATTTAAGAGCATCACCGCAGAATCGTTCATGGTGTCTCTGGAGCAAAAGCATCTGTTAACCTCACAGATGCTTTTGAAAGGTTACACTTGAGACAGTATTTTTTTCTATCTAGTAATTATTCTAATATGTCCACATATAATAAGCTTGTTTTCAAAGATGTTCTTGTACAGAAGGCCCAGCCAGCAAATAATGCAACATTTCAACTAATTAGCTACCTGAAATTACAATGTCGGCCATTATCAGACAGTTCGGGTCTGTTTTTGGATCTTTTGCTTGTTTTGAAGTTTTATTGTCAGTTGTCCAGCCATGGTAATAGTAGCAGTAGCAGGCGAAACCAACTTGTTTAACATGTCACTTTAAAAAATGAGCATGTCGGCCACATCTGTGCAGGATTTAAGTCAATGAATTGCATGTAAGCTTCCAGTTTAAAGGAACATATCTGCTACCAAATCCTGCTGGTTGGAATGATTTAAGTGTTTTTTTTTAAGTTCTTTTGTGTAATTTCCCCCCTTCCTGCTTAAAACAACTGAGATACACATCTTATTTTAAGTATCCCTAAATAAGCTTTAAAATAATGTATGATAAGGCCTTAATAGATTTCCTGAATTTCTCGAACAATCAGTCAGTTTCAAAACGTTTTCACATGGTTGCCATATTTTCAGCGAGAGCTCGTGTAGTCTGGTTGGAAGCGAATCGAAGTGGCAAGAGCTTACCGAGCAGTGCTGAGCAGACACGGTGCCAAATGTGGAAACTATTATAATGTTTTCTTTAATTATCACAAGTGGCAGGTGACAAGGTGAATAGCCTTTTAATGGGGGGGCAGAAAAACTCTTTAACACCACCATGTGGCCTCTGGCTGGCTGACAGCACTGTGAGGTCAAACAATCTCTCTCTGTTTCAATATGAGCCTGAACCTGTTTAATAATGTATCTGACATTACAGGACAGGGAGGGTCTTTGACCCCCAAAAACTTAAAGTAAGTGCAGAAAGGAAAAATAACGCAGTCACTTAAACACTCAAACAAATCTGTGGAATATGTAAACAGGCTTTAATTTCAATCCCATCATCCGTTAAAAAGTCCAGTGCAGATAAAGATCCACAGGAATACGTTTCCAGTATCTTTTCTTTGGCATTTACAGCCCAGTTAATCCATCAGGAATGTAGCGAGGCTGAATCCAGCTGCAGGACGGGACTCACGCGAACACACCTGGATTTATTGGACAGACAGCATCTCTGGACGTGAACCCAGACAAACAAGGAGTCAGAGCTGGAGCAGAGGTTATCGTTTATCCCTCCACTCCTCCCAGACGGAGAGGAATGAGCGATCGAGGTATCTTTCCTCGGAAGCCGCTGGGAGGGTGTTGGAGGTGTGAAGGAGGGCATCGTTGATCCAGATGTGGCGAACATGCTCCTGCTTAGTGTAAAAACCCCTCGACAGGCTCGTCACTCTCCCAGCACCTCTTTAATGAGAGCCGAGCTCATAAAACTGGGCCTGAAACCTTTGAACAGGCCCTCAGCATCACTGGTCCATGTTATTCTGTCATAACAGGGAGGCGAGGGCATTTTGGAGTGGAGCGTAGGATAGCTCTCAACAACTTAACGCCACAGCTTGGGGAGGGGTGTATTTACATGTGTCGGGCCTGTTTTCTCTCTCAGTTTGACCTTTTCCAAATGTTTCTCCCTGTGTCCAACATCTGGCTTTTTTATACATGATGCACATCTCTATTTCTGTGTCCTTATCTCTGTCCTTGTCCCTGTGTATGATTTGAGGAGTGTATATTTAGCCCTGGATCTGGATGGCCTGAGGCTGGGTCAGACTGTTCGCTGTATGTATACATTTACCCAAAGTTGAGCCAGGAGTGAGGTGGGGGGATGGAGCGATCACACATCCTCTAAACAGACGATGAGGAGATGCAGAGAGAGGTTGTCAGGGTTACACCGCTTCCTACTGGAAGTGATGCAAATGAACATCAGACTGTGACATGTTGCTTGTTTGAAAAATAAAAAAAAGAAGCTTTCTCTGGCTTTTTTTTTTTTTTGCAAAGTTATGAACTTTCTCCACCTCCCGTGTGATTTTCAAGTCCTCCAAACCATACAAGCACACAAGTTGCTTGTTCTCACTCTCAACTTAATCCACAGAAGCATTTTCAAAATGAAAAGTTGAACACACCTTCATACCTAAATGTTACAGTCACTCTGTTAAAAGTTGAAGAACAGTCAGAGTTTGGTTAGGTTTAGGTAACAAAACTAATTTTGTTAGGAAATGGGTTAGGGAGAAAAGTACATGATTAGACTGAAAAAATAGTTTTAAAAAAGTCAAATAAATATACGTTACTGACATGATGTAGCTATATAGAGGCTCTGCTGACATCTAGAGCTCGACAGATATGGGATTTTTGAGACCGATGCCAATATTGATTTCAGAAAGAGAAAATGATTTTTTTTAATTTTTTTTTACAATTAATACGTTTTTCAAACAATGTATTACATTGTTAGCTAATTCCATAAATGAAAACTGAGAAAATAAAGAATAAATGTGAATAAATAAAATTCTAGCTAAAAAAAATGCTAAATAATCTTACTTAATTACTGTTCAGTTTCAGTCAATTGATGACTATTTGAAAATAATAATAATTAATTAATTAATAGCTAACAACATTTCACTCCAGCAACATTTTCTGCATTAAATATTGTGTAAAAAAAAAATGTTTTCATAACGCCACATATCAGACAGCATATACACTAACTGATAGGCCTTTGATAGGCTAATATCGGCTCAAAATGTTTGTCAACGGATATATCTGTTGGGCTCTCATCCCCTCATTCCTTTCTCACATGCCAACACTGCTCATAATATATCAGGATTGTCTGTCCAACAAGCTAATTTCCTGCTCTTCTAGCCGTCAGTGACAGCAACCCATCACTGGCAGCTCTATTTTGCTGAGACAGAAAATATCCTAGTGGACCACAGGCTTTATAAATTACAGCTCAGCTATGGAATGAAAATTTTGAAAGAATAACCAGATAATTATATATTTGTGTTTTTAATAAAAGGAACTATGAATTCGGGGTCAGGGAATCAGCCCTAACACATTAAACTTAAAGCCTCAAATGGCAAGAGCTAACCAGCCGAGACGTGTCGTTGTTCTGCTCTCATGTTTACAGCCGTATGTAACACATCTACGGCTTAACGTGGGACCGCAGCGGCTGCGCTTTAACTATCGGCTTCATTGTGTGTGAAACAGCCTGCCAAAGCTGTGATGGGTTGTTTCACTCTCTGAGGTTTTTCTGACTCTGATTTGAGGATTTTGCACAGCCGTTTCCCAGAAGTATAGATATCTGAATATAATTATATAATATTGCACTAAAATTGCCCTGTCTAACTGGATCCAGTCATCATCCAAGCTCGAGCTTGATTATAAATCTGTGTAGGTACATATATATATATATATATATATATATACATTTATATACTGTATATATCTTTGCATGTGCCAGCAGTGTGTGTGTTTATCAGCAGGCTAGTGGCCGATGGTGCTGTGACAGTGCGATAATGGGTGCTAAATAAGTGTTAATGAGTGCAAAGTGGTGGACACACACCGTGACTTGCCACCATTAAATTGAAACACTCATTTCTGACACGAACGCTGTCGCTGCTGCTGCTCACTGTCTAACTGCAGCTGCCAGATGGAAGCACAGATGGGAGGAGGAAATGGAGGAACTTATTCTGAAATATACTGCACATGTTGAAACTTTTTGTCAGCCGTCCATCTGTTTTTTACATATTGAGCAAACCTTTGTGTGCCTCTGCATTCTTGTTGCCGTTGCTGTATGTGTGGGCCTACATGTTGGCTCACCTCGCATGTGTGTTGTAATTCTCCATGCATGTGTGTGTTCGTGCGTCTCTGCATACCATCCCACAGCCCATCTCCATTGCCAGCCTCTGCAGGGACTTCTTATCTGCATAGTTGCTGCTCCACTCAAGAATCAACAATAAAATGAGTCCTGAGTGCATTGAGCCAGTAGAGTATATCACAGATGTCCAGTCAGCTCTGGTTACACATGGAATATCTGGGTTGAACATGTGCACAATCTATCAGGTCCAGCATCTTTTTTTCCTCTTATTTCTCTCTTTCATTGCATTCAAAAAATGTTTTGTTTCTTACCTTTTCTTGCAAATCTGGAGACTCGGTGCACAAATGAAGTTATTTTGCTAACATTCAGAGGTTAGATGGATTGGATTCTGAAAGTGTTGAAGCATCAAATGCGTGTAAATGTAATCTAAAGCCTGCTACAAGATATATGTCATGGTTCAGGAGCAGCAGCCTTGACACACATCAGGAACAAAAAGGACTGCTGTGGTTTTATAAGACAGCCGGGGAAACAAATGCTGAAACACACACTCAAACGTACAAGAAGAAACATGCACACACACACATTTATATGGTGCTGTCACTGTTTTATTTGCTGTTAATACTTCTTAAAGGCACCAGTGATGGATTTTGGAACCAAGCGGACCCTTTTTTGGTTTTGTTTATTTACTTGGAGTGTTTTCTCACGTCCATGTGGTTCTGATTGTGTGATTTGGAACAAGGACAAAGACGAGGATGAGTAGAGAGAGCAAGACAAGGAGGAAGAAGGGAGTGTCATATAGAGGCTGATGTGCACAATGTGATTCTGATAAATGGAAATGCAAAACGTTAACATATATGTGAAGTGGGCATATGGAACATCATATTACAGTTCGTTCCGGTGTCTTTCTGTCATTTTAAATTGCACTGAGTCTCGTCTCAATGAGCAAATATGCTATTATTGCAACACCATCTTGGCATGCAGTGCTCCTCTCTGCCTCGAGCCCCATATGATTCCATTTACATTCTAAACAAAGAGTTTGGCTGTTTAAAGCAAGGGATTAAACCAAAAGAGTATGTATACACAGCTATAACCGCCTAAATTGGCCCTTAAATAGGGAACCGGTTTATAACACACGACGGGCCAATAAGGAGACCTGACCCAAATCAAGGCACTCATCATAAAACATGTTGTTGTGACTAACAGCCAAACCACCAGCGTAAAGCACTTCTCTAATGTCGTTTTAATTGGGAGAATTGGCTTACTGACGAAACATCACAGGAGAAACACGCGACTCATTGAATTAGCGAAGATGATTAAGATTTAGTTTGTTTAGAGGCGTTGAGATGGGAGGTCGGATTTCTGGCATGTGGGTGAACTTTTCTCCGGATCTGTTTTATTCTCTGCAAAACTTTAATAAACGAGCATTTAGATTTATTAGATGCTTCAAATGTTTTATGTAGTGAGTGATTCAAGACTTACACACTGTAAAATGATTGGTTGCAGGGATACTGGATGATATTTTGTCTTACCTGGCTGCTGCTTAGTTCATTATGAGTGATGTAGTTAGCAGAGCAGTAATCTATCACTGCTACCAATCCATTATGGAGCACCTGAATGCACCATTTTGCCATTCTAGATTTACTTAAAATCAGAACAAAAAAAATGCTGATGTAGAATTTGACTGTGCGTGTCATAAATTAAGCTTTAAAAACGTCTAACTTTTCAGTACAGCCCCCTAATGACTGTAATTCTCAGAAAATCCTCCATAATACCTTCCCGTTTAATAGTTTTCCAATAGCACAGACCTGACTTCTGGCCAGCATTTGTACCTGGCACTATTAGAAAACCTACTGAGCCTCTTTTAACAAGCAGATGTCCACGAGACATCTTTCCTGGCACTGGGGCATCCTATTCATTTATTTGCGGCAGATGTTTTGATCAAATCAGACAGACGTGACAATTTGTCTGTCTGGTACGCCAATTAATCTGCAGATCAGCTGATGTTATTTGCTCTAATTATGTCTGAACTTTTAAACTCCCTGTTTTCACATTGGCTCGATCTGTCTCTGTTTCCTCCTTTATCGGAAAGACAGACAACGGTAAATGGAGCGTAACTACCAAGATGTTTATCTTTCCTGCCCAGGATTTTTGCTCCCTGCGTGTCTGAATGTGTGTGTGCAAGTTCATGTGAATTTTAATATGTGTGTGAGGACAAATCAGGCGAAGTACAAGGCATTACGGGGGTTATTTGCTGTTAATGTATAAAGTGGGCAGAGGAGGTGACTGCAGGAGGTAGAGGAGGGTGTGGAGGTGCTCTGTGTACCCCAAGCAAACAGGACAGATAAGATCAGAGTGGAGGGAGCGCAGCTGGAAGCCTTCCTGAGTTGACCCCTTTCTCCGCCTCTCTTACATTCCTCCAAACCCCTCGCTGCCCTCTTTCTCCCCGTTCTCTCTGTCCCCCTCATTTTACCTCCGAACATCTCTCTCCTGCTTCAGCTCATCTTTCCCCACCCCCCATTCGGCACATCGCTCCATCCATTATTCTTTATTTTTCAAACAATATCCTCATGTTTGGAGTTTCCTTAGATCATTTTTCTACTTCTGTGTGGTGTCTCCCCTCCTGTTCTTGACTTTACTGCCTCCTCTCCATCCTCCCTCCCCCTCTCAGCAGGACCTCAGTAAAGTGGGGTCAGCCTTTAGCATGTAATGCTATGTCTTTCCTCTGTTTCTCCCTTGCTCTTTGACCATGTTCATTAATACAAGACCCTCTAAACTGACCGATTGCCTTTCATGTTTTCCCCTGGGCCATGTCCCAGACATGACAGTAGACCTAACATTTCAGAGTATGGCCTCTCTGCTGGGGCCTGTATGCTCTTTGTGTGAATTTACATTTGTGTGTCTGCTGTTTAATAGGATCAAGTCGAAGCAAAAAAATAGTGCAAAGCAGCTGTGCTTATTATCTTTTGTGACCTAATTTGATATCAGCATGTGAAACTATTACGGATAGTGTTGTTGACAAGGAGTGAGCTGCAGTATTGTGCATTAAAATATGTAAAAGAGGGGGGAAATAGTGAGGAAATGAGGAGAAATCTGAAACTCCTGCAGTCTGTGATGTCTTAGAATTATTGTCATGTATATTTAGCTCTGTGTAATGCAACACAAAGACAGCTGTTGTTGCCAGTTCACATTTATTTTGGCCTTGCGTTGGTCCCTCCTGTCACTTTAACCAGACCCATATCTGTAAATAGTCTGAGCCGCTGATGGACTGTTCAGACAGATCACACGCTGCAGAACTGAGATATTATCTTTAGATATTAATACAACCCGGGGTTTAGGGATCTAAATGAACTGAACTCAATCTCAGGTTTGGTTTTAGATGTTTGCTGCAGGCCAACACCAGCATCACTGGTGTTGTTTGTTCAGCCTCATGTGTCCAGTAATAACCCTCAGCCCATAACCTCGCCACCTCTTGACCTTCTAGCAAGAGTGAAGCCCCGTAATCTCTCCTGCAGTAAGCTTTAAACCCTCAACAAGTTCTATTTAGTGTGTCCAAAAACAGGATGCCAGAAGCTCAACCCACCACCCCTCCAGCCTGCCCCACCTCAGACCCCTCTCTTCCTCCTCCCTCTGGGAATTGGAGCTCCATCAGCACCCTGGCACTATTCTCACAGCAGTAGTGGAGGGGGGAGTGGAGGGTGGATGGGGTGAATGGAAACTGTAATAAGCAAAGGGAACTAAATCAGAGAGAAATGTTTGAATTAATTGAAAAACGAACACAAAATTTCACATCACTTTTTATAAACATTCAAGCAAGTCTGCTCTTTTTTAAAAATATACTGTTTTTTTTCCTCTGAGAGGTCTTGCAACAACTTTATTATGGGAAAATCCATTCCAGCTTTGGTTTTTGTAAGTAGGTAAATGTGTGTCAGAAAGCTCTCCTCTGCTTCAGTTGGAAGTGGTAAAATTTACAAACAAATATGCATCAATAAAATAATAATATCTTGTTACTCATGATTGGATATCGCTTTCAGGATTAATGGTGTAAAATTATAACTGAGCAGGAAGCACAACAAATATGATCACAGAAAGAATGAGAATCAGGGCTATAGGTCTCTTTAAGGGGCAGGGGGTAACGGGGGAGTAGCAGGAGGACTGGAGGGGGTTTGAGAGTGCCGGTGGGGGGCTGAGGGTTCCACGACAGCCCTGATCCGTTCACTCAGGGGGTCAAATGGCCCTTCACAGAAAACGGATCAAATGACCTGGCTTTAATGGTCCTGAAGTTGCCTTTCTTTCTCCTTGTCAGTCTTTCCGTCTGTTGGTCTGTTTACAGGTCTGCCAACTGTCAATCATCAGTCACTTAGCCTGTCACATGCATACACACACACACACACAGACACACACACACACACACACACACAATATGTCCTGGCCCCTCGGACCAATATCTGACCCCAGGGGCTGATACTGGACTCAACTTGGGTTGATGTTGAAGTCGGAGCTGAATCTAGTTAGTCGAATTCTTATTGGATCCATATAACAAAAAGACCCCGAGGAGGACATCTAACCTGGTTACAGAGAGCAAACAAATATGTTTCACCACGGGGGCCAGTATAAACAGCTATATGAATATGTATACAAAGCTTGCACGCCAACACATACATGCAATGCAGTGCATACACATACATGTATAGTCATGTAGCTATATGTGCATGAGATGGAAACAGGTTTTGGATGCAACCCAGCAAACCCATGGGGACCTTGACTGTACACACACACACACACACACACACACACACACACACACACCACACACATACTCAGATACTGAACAGAGAACATTAACCCACTAAGTACAGGAGGCGTAGAAAGGAACAGGAAAAAGAGGAAAGAGAAAGGCGTCTTTCCTGATCCCATCTTTCCTTTTCTCCCCGAGGGCCACAGAATGAGACTATTGTTGTCTGTCCTCTTTCTCCTCATTCCAGCCATCATTTTCCCCTCCTTTTTTCATCCTACACAACTGTCCTCTTCACATAGTTTGAATACCCTATATGATCGACATCAAGAGTTGGAAAAAAGGCCTCATGAGAGCCACACCATGCCCCTCTCTCCTGCTGGTTGTGATTGCGCGTGTGGTATTGGGCTCTTTAGTCTTGTGTTCTGTGGTGTCACATTTGTGCTATGTGGTGTGGTATTGTGGTAACGCTGAGGGGGCACGGGGCAGACAGGCTAAACAGGGCTCTTCTTTAAAGTGAATAAAAAGTCTTTAGAGTGAGCAGAATTCTGTTTTTCATTCATGTTCCTTTGACACATTGGGGCATACACAGACATATGTGCGCACTTGAGGTACGCTGACGGTCCTGTCTCTGATTAGATGTTTTCTGCAAGTGCAGCCCATGTGTGCAGGGTATGACGCTACCTTTTGCCTATGGAAGCACACTCCCAACACAGCAGACAACTCCAGGAAAAGCATCAGAAACTTTGACCAAAAGAACCTGCATCTGGCTGTCGTAATGAACAACAGTGCCTCCTCCACTGAGCGAGTATGGAAGACATTTACAAGATTCTTTTGAATGTCTGAACGAAATAACTGAAACTTCCATATATGTTAATCAGTGGAGGCATTGACAGGTTTTTTATATGCACTGATATATAGTCTGAGAATTGTAAAACCAAACAAAAGACAATAGCTGGGTGGTTTTAGACAGCCTTCTTTGGTCATGCTGGTAGTTTGGCTCCAAGGAGGCCAGTGTCAACTGTACTCTGTTGAGTGCTAAATTGCAAATGCTAGCATGCTAACACACTAAAATTAGGCATAATTATAAGTAGAACACCTGCATGATAGTGTTGTCATTTGAGCATGTTAGCATGCTGACATTAGTACTAAAATCAAAGTGTGCAGAGTCTGAAACGTGAAGTGCCTAAAACCTGCATTCTTTCCAGTGGCCAGCAGGGGGCGGCTCCACTTGTTCTAAAAAGAAGTATGGTTTTTAGTAGGAGAGAATTTCTATGTGAAAATGAACCTTCTGTCTTTTTCTTTCAAGTATTTATGGTCTCACTCGCTAGTTTCAAGTGGTCTGCAAGTTTTCTGCACACTGCATTGGGTTCTTTGATGCTTTACCCTCAGGTACTCTGTGGCCGCCACCTTGTGGTTCTTCTGTTTCTTTTCCTGCTGGTTATCCCCCGGCAGGTGATACCAATTTACTTTGATTGCTTTCTATAAAGAAATGTTTGCATGTCAATTAACATATGCAGGCAGAAGATTTGTAAGAACTGAACTGTTGGTTGCCAGAAATAAATTGTCTGGAGCCAATTTACAGTGGGTTTTCTTGTCTAAACATTACCTTTTGTAAGAGCTGTCATTTTGAGCATGTTAGCACCTGGCATTAACATTTAGCTCCTACTGTTACATGCACATGAACCTCGAGATCAATGTAGAACCGCTAATGCAGCACAGCCTACATTTTTTCTTTGTATCTGCTTTAATAAACACAACTGGACATCACTTCTCTTCATGTGCTCTCTCCCCTGCGGCCTTTTTAACCACATTCAATCATAGATTCCTACTTTTGACAGATTTTTGTTTCTTCATATTGATGGTCAAATTGATCTCAAACTTAATCCAATTTTAAGAGCCACAATCCTGCTTCGACCTCAGTTCTAGTCAGATTCTCTAATCCATTGTTTGACTGGGTCTGGCAGAGCACAGCTCAGCCAAAACCACCACTGTCACTTTCAATTGCTGGGATCATGGTTGTCGTTTGATTGGCGCGCTGGTCCTTTTTGGGACTGTGATTCAGTCAAGATGTTTCCACTTTGGAGCACTGTAGCAGTATAATGCCATAATGAGGTTGAAGGCACATTATTTGACTCCACGCACACCTGCAGACCAGTTTTAGAGGGCTGGGATTCTCATCAGTTGAAAATTGAGTTCTCAAGTGCTGTTTTATGCTTTTCATTTCTAATCAGACCTTTCTTCTGTTCCGTCTTCTTCTTTTGCTTTTCAAGTAGAAATACAGACCCTAAGGCCATTCACTGTCGGAGAGATGGGCGTACTAAAGGGTGGGACAATAAAAATCTCAGCCCACTGTAGAACATGATCCTCAGTGCTCCGTTAACCATCAGCTGACCTGAGCTGATCTTTCTTTCCACTCTCCCTTCCAGTTCTTCCTCCCTCTTTATCTATTCTCCTTCCTCACCCATCATCACCTTCAGTCGTTCTTTTTCTTTCCATCCTCTCCACAACCAATCCTTTTCTAGCTTTATAGAAAAGGATTGGCATATAAATGCAACTCTTTTGATTTGATGCATTAGGAAAATATTGCCCAGCCAAAGTCAACCACAAAAGCTGATGCCAAACTACCGTTGAGCATTTTTGTTCTCTGTCTTTCAATATTTGTGGTATTGCAGCATTAAATTCTATTGTCTTTTCTTGGAAAACTGCAATTACTAGAGGCCCTGAGCGACTTTAAAACTTAAACACTAAGAATGATTTGTGGACAGTTTAATCCAGGTCTGCTATTTACAGAGCAGGACCCGCTCTTTTCCACTCACTTACCAATCAGCTGACCCGGGCTGACCTTAACATCTTAGGAAGCATCTCTTTTTCCACTCATTTCCTTCACGGCTCTCATAGGGTTGCTCCCTAGAGTATTTGGTGTCCACAAATCCCCAGCCCCCTCACCCCCTATTATAGGCCTCATGTGTCACCAGAGACACACGTGCTAGCCTATTAGCACGCTAAGTAGCCCTCTCCAAATTCCTCTGATCGTTTTTAATGAAGCCACTTGCTGTAGGGATCAGAGCTGCGGTGTTAAATTTAGGCTTTCATTAACCTCCCGTGTCTCAGTTTCCTGCTATTGTCAGACAGCAGGCGCAAGTGTGGTGGACAGCAGAGGTTTTAGGGATGTGAGCAGGGCAGGTGTGGGTGTCGAAGGTTCGTGCCTCGATCGAATCCAGAGTGCGGAGATGAGTCGCGGGATCATCACGTCAACTGTGAAAGACAGATAGCTGATAATAGAAGCGTCGATGGATCGAGCAGGAGGATGTATAGATAGACGGATGGAGGTGTGAAATGAAAGCACCTGGTCCAGAGAGTGAGGAGGCCAATCATGGGAGGGATGAAGGGGTCGTGACCTCTGACAGGTGTGGAGGATGGATGCCATCGCTGTAGCATTCATGAGGGACAGATGAGGACGACAGAGATAGGAAGAAGTCAGATCACAACTCAACACCAGTCCTGTTTCCTGGTCTGTGTGTGTGTGTGTGTGTAACATGTGTGCTCACACTTCAAGGATCCTATATCAATGCCAACTTGTAGCGCCAAGTGCTTTTTAAAGGCCTCTTTGAAATTCAGTTTTGAACTTATCCCCCTTTTTTCTTGTCAAGAAATCTTTTCCTCTGCAAGCCAACACATCACTCAGTGGATCTAATTTGTCCAGTGTTTGCTCAGGTCCATATATGGTATATTTGACTTATGCTAATGAGAGCTTCTCCTGCCAAACCAGAAGAAGATAAATATACTTTGTTGAGTTGAGCATAAGGGAATCACTTTCCTGTCAGTCTCACACTGAGAGTCCTGCTGCCTGTGGGCTTCATGTCTGAATAAATGCAGATTTAACGACACTTGAGCAAAATATAGCAGTCAGAGGATCATTCAGTTATTTATTGATTGTTGATTTATGCAAACCATTTGGCTCAGCGATTTGTAATTTATCAAAAAAATATGTGTTTTAGAAATTTGAGGAGTCTGTGGTCGGAAATAAAACAAACAAAGTTGAAGCAATATATCCATAAATTAATCAACAGAAATATAACTCGAAAGAAAGTTATTTTTTAAGCAGAAGTGCTGAACATTCATCTATTTTAGC
Source organism: Centropristis striata (assembly GCF_030273125.1). Lineage (NCBI taxonomy): Eukaryota > Metazoa > Chordata > Actinopteri > Perciformes > Serranidae > Centropristis > Centropristis striata. Next base: position 27,395,734 of record NC_081528.1, on the reverse strand, counting down.
TTTTCAGTAGCAGTGAATCTCAATCTCAGAGTGGAAAACAGCATTTTCTGTTTTATATATTTTAACAAAGATATTAAAATCTTTGTGCTTTGAAGGAACAAAACAAGATATTAAAATACATCTCCTTAGATTTGGCATGGATATTTTTTAACTATTTTCTGCAATTTTATAGATTGAGAAAATAATCAACAGATAAACTGATATTTAAAAAAAAAACACATTAGTCCCAGCCTTATTTGCTGCATTTCTCTATTATTAACTGTAATATCTTTGGGGTTTTATAACAATAATTAGAAGACCCCCTTTAAGTTGGTTGATTGGTATTTCTAACCATTTTTCAATTGTGAAGAAATAACTCAACTGATCACACGATAATGAATATAATCAGTAGTCCAAGTCCAAATAAAGACAGAGATTAAAAGACTAAATTCACAGCACAGTAAGTGTCTGTTCAAACAGAGCAGTAGAGGCAGAGTTGGCTGAGATTATGCACCAGTGTCCTCACGTTAATACTTTTATGGCTTAAATAGAATCTGAAACATCTTACTCCTTTTTGACTGTCTTTTTCACAGTTGCAATAAATGTCAAAAAGACAACTCCGAGACAAAACACACACATAAATCGCATCCTGGTGAGTTTGAGCTGAGTGCAGAGTGTCCACTGAAGTGCTGCAGAAATACAGAGACACTGCAGAAATTGTGATGGGAATCTTATGTGGCTCCCAGCTAATTAGAATGAATAGGAGGGAGTGAAGAAGGGAAAGGGGTCAAACTGGGTGACATCTGATTTGTGCGTTACGGCTCTGATCGAGGCATCAGCTCGTGGTTGGAGTTTGGTCAGTGGCTGCTCATGTGTGGTTGTGGGTAATTGTAAGTGCTTGTGTGGATGTCTGGTGCGGAGGATCTGGCAAATCTTCACTGACGGAGGCCAGGATGCCAGGCACCATCGGGAATGTTGGGAATGCTGGATGCCCTTTCACAATGACCTGTGTTTGTTGTGTGTGTGTGTGTGTGTGTGTGTGTGTGTGTGTGTGTGTGTGTGTGTGTGTGTGTGTGTTTGAGCGGGCGAGCAGGCGAGAGATAAGTGAGACACGTAAGGGAGTAAGAAAGTGGCCTTGAAGGGTTTATAAGGTCTCCGGTACAAACACAGCGAACCTAAAGCAATTCTCGTACCTACTAACAGCCGTGCTAAATGGACTAATATATTTTCCATGCCTGCCGTTGCAAATAGACTCTCATTATACGGAGGTTGTTTCATTTAAAAGGCATGTAACCTCTCGTGCTTGGGGTTTAACGCGGAACTATTTCGAGTTTTTCATTAAAATTTTCACTCTATATTTGGCTGTTTTGTCTGTGAGTTGTCTAATTAAAAAATATCTCAGGAAATCAAGATCAGCTTTGAATCACTGAATTTGTGGTATGAAATGAAGAGCAGATGTTTTGGGGTTAATTAAGTTAAATATTTATGACATTTTTGGGTTGTGTTTTGCTTACCCTTATTGTCTAATAGTTTAAACAAACTTCAAAGTAGTCAGCAAGTGGAAGTAGATAGCCATGATGTTTGTAATCTCATGTGAGGCATGTTGTGGTCATTTTTCTCCATGATAAGTCTATCTGTTATTTATGCCCTGGGCATGGAGAATCCAGCCTTGTGTTTAGCATCCGTCATGCTCTTATCACAACTGTTGGGGGTAAGGCTTCCTGATCGATCGGCTGCTCCTGCTAAGTGGAGGCCCCCAATTTGTTAAACGGACAAGCCAGAAAAAGGCGATTTTGCTGTCGGAGGAGTAAATGTTTGCTGTGACACATAGATCACTTTTGGGAACACTAAAGCTCAGCAGTGTCTTGCAGCAGAGGAGTGAAGGCCATGTTTGGAGGAGTGTGGAATGCTTTGGCCCGTTGTCGTCCCGCTGGTCCTTCGATGCTGGTGTCAGGTTGACTGTGATCCCGAGTTACTTGCATTCCCATCGTCCCCTCCCTAAAAACATAACACCCAGCAGCAGCCCGGTACTGGGGCTGGATCATGGCATCAACCAACCAGCCATTATTGTCCCACCAACTTCTTTTCTGTCGTATAGAGAGCGAGGCATGCTAATCCCTCTGTCCACACAGACACATCAGATGTCAGAGGGGGTGAGATGGCAAGGACACAGTCACCTTGTGCAAATGGGACCTGGTGTTTTCAGACCAATGGATAAACAGTCAGACAGTGAGGCAGACAGCCAGACATACAACGGACTGAGGCTCAGCCAAGATCCTCGAAACAAAGCCCACCGGAAGGAGCTTGGCATATTTTAGGCTTACTGTTATAGTCCTCTTACACAAAAGCATATTTAAATGTGACCATAGCCCTTAAACATGCATATGTATGTCAGCACACACACACACACACACAAGCTATTCTTGTCTAGCCACTCATCTGAAAAAGTGCAGAGCTGGTTATGTTACATTGGGTAGGGCCGTGGAGGATTTGGAGGGCAGATTCTGAAGCTGGATAACCCTTCAGCCAGTTTAATGTCACTGTCATTGTTGTTGGCTCTGTGCTCTGCTGCTGACTGCACAACTCCTAATAAACTTCCCCATTATAGGAATAATTGTTCTGGTTAGGTGGAATGTGGGCTCAGTCTGTGTGTGGCCAGGCATCGCCTGCCTTCACTGTGCCTCTAAATGCTTAGCTTCCCTGGGGAAGGTTTGCAATGCCGTGCTTAGCTCCGGCCTCCACACACGCTGACCCTCGAGGCTGCTTGGATTGGAGAATTCAGAGCCCTGTGCTTTTGTCTGAGATTCAGTTTCAGTGACTTTTTCAAAATGGAATAATGATGTGAAAGTGGTCACAATCAGCCGCATATAAATTGTGCAGAAGGACATTAATGAATAGAGAGCAGGAAGAGGAAAAGCAGAGGCTGAATGGAGATTCATTTTGTCATTTAAATCGATGGTTAAAACGCAGTAAAATGATTCTGCAAATAATTGCCCGACTGACAGTGCTAGTATGTCTCCACTGTCATTGTTTAGACACATAGCCAACGGAAAAACCATTGAATTACCAGCAGTGTGGTTTGTTCTCCCAAACTTTATAAAGTCCTGTGTCAACACTTCCCCCTTTTCCAAATTCCACTCAAAAGCCTCAGGAATCCTCCCCGCTGTATCGGCCATTGCCTCCGACAGAATTGTCTCATTGTGAAAATCAGACCCATAAATGCTGCTTGGACTTTCTGTAGCGAGCAGTTGTGGTCCATGGGATAGAGAAACTCAAAGGAGAGGAGGCTCCTCTGAAAAACGTGCATGATATCAATAGATTTTTTTCATTTTCTAAATGTGCAAAAAGGGAACAGACGTGGATTTTTAGCTGAGTTTAAGTATAAGGCTGGTGATATTCTATGTTTTTTCAGTTGTCAAATAATCCCATAAAATACCAAAACCAAAAATGAATAGATCTCTCATAACAAGTTTTGTCTGTGTGGCCAAAGCCTCATAGATGTTCAAAAACTATTAAACACATCTGTGAGCCACTCTGTTGCACTAGGTGAGATGTCCCAAATATCACAATAAACATGGCCATTTTAGTTCTTTTATTCATTTATTTTTGAGTCAAATGCACCAATGCACTGCTGCTTCTATAGTCCCCAATAAAAATAATAAAATAATAAAATGTTATCCTGTTTGAGTAAGGTTTGTAAAAAAACAATATATTTGTGACCTTATTTTAAAGATTTACATCTCCAGCAGGAACTTATAGTTTCAGGTTATTGCCAGAGACAAGTTAAGGAAGTCAGACACTGAAAGACTCACACATAGTTTTTTGTCTTTTCAGGAAATGTGTTGACTATAACAAAAATGTAGATTTTGCTTAAATCATTTTCTTTTTCTACGGAAATCCCAAATCGTTCCCTCCGTGTGGCCTGGCATGTTGCAGTAAAGTGTGCAGAGTGTGTTTGGCGTGCAGTCACTCTCTGATGCCTATCACTATGATTAGAAGTGTCATTAGTTCCAGCTCTGCCAGCTCCAACAGAGCCTGAAAAAAGATGTTTATCTATGGACACATGAAGTATAAGAACATACACACACACACACACACTCAGGTTCATTCAAGCATGAAAATGTCTGTGTGCCACACGCAATCACCAGGCTTTCCACTCTCACTCTTTGTGTTTGTTGTTCTGTCTGTGTTTGTGTGTGTTGTCTTGTCTCTGTGTTGCTGTGTGTGAATGTCTGTGTGTGTGTTACATGGTGCATTTGCCGTGTGTGCGTCTGTTTGTGTTTGCCATATGTTTATAATTTATGAGGGACTAATAGAGGATTTAAAACCCATTAGTTTATAGAGGACCCGACTCTCTCTGTGTTGCTGGCTATAGGAAACCCAGTTTACATTTCTTTGTATTAATGAACATAAGTGCTCTGTCGAGTTAGCATGACTGCCTGGTTACATTTGTGTACTTTTGGCAGCATAAGCAGATGTTTGTGTGTAAACACTGCTTCTCTTCCAGATGGGACATCAATGAGACCTCTAAAAGGAAAACGTGTCCCTGAGTGCTTTTAATAGGTGATTTATGGATGCAGGCTGTGCATGACATCTTATTTGGCTTGGAGGATCTTCTCACACTTTTGGACCAGAACTTGCATCAGTGTATCTTGTATAAAATGGATCATTATTTTTCCATATGTATTCATTCCACTAACACCCTACTTAATTATTTCTGACTCAGTCCTACATCTTTTCTCTGAGTTTGGAGCCTTTCTGGGGTTTTTCTTGTTTGCAGGAGTCTCCATGTACTCAGTTTGTAATGTCTGTGCTTGTTGTGGAATGTGTTTGATGAGTTGGTAGGAGTGCACTGCCCTCTACCCCTCTCTCTTCTTCTTGCTGTCTGAAGTGTGCCCTCCTGTGCCGCCCCTCCACTCTTTTTTCTCTCCCCGCACTAGACCTCCCCTCGTGCCCTCTGCTCCTTGGATGTCTGCGCTCTCAAGCCTCAAACTCCCATACTGCCATCTTTCTTATCATCCCCATCCTTCCACCCTCAACCCTGACCCTTCTTTGTCTTCCACCCGCCCTCCTCCATCTTCACCTGCTCTCCTCTCCTTCTGTCTCCATCTGCATCCATGCTGCAGATGTCCCATTATCGACAGGTCTTCTGGGAACTTAAACCCCCCGCTACCCCCTTTGCTGCACCTCTTCAGCTTCCACGATCTGTGGAGCTCGATGCCGGGGTTGAGGAATGTGTCCGTGACTGGAGGTCCACTCTGTGACGAACAGTCAAACACACATACATAAGATTTGTTTTCTGTTTGAAGGGAAACAGCAATATTATGGTGTGAAGACAGATGGCTGCCAGTTCTCATCATCTTCTCAATAACTTGACCTCACATCTGGCCTGAGGGAACTGCCACAGAGCAAGGTGTATGCATGTGAGAGCTGCGTGTGTGTGTGTGTGTGCAGAGGGTAGAGGTTGGATCCCTGCGGTCCAGTTTATAAGACCTGTTATTATATTAGTGAAACAAAAGAAGAGCTGTCATTGCAAATGCTGAATAATTTACTATGGATCGTTAATGATGAACTGACTCTTAAAGCTTTGATCTAATCATCTTTGTGAGTCGTTTCATCTTTTTAACTGAATGTTCCTCCTCTATCTTTATCCACACGTCTGCCTTCATGGCCTTGTGTTGAGTTATAATTGGTGTGTGGTGTTGAGCTGATAGAACTCCGGTGACCTTTGGGCCCGGTCCCTGAGAGAAAGTTCAATACCAGGAATGGAAACATCACTCTTCTGCTGGGCCACACAAACCACCCCACACACAAACACAGCCAACCAGCAGCACTTCTCGAAGCATGGGAACGTCGAATAATAAGATTGAGAAATGGAAGCAGAAGGTTGCAACACGCTCCTCTCTGGGAACAATATTGAAGAAATCTACAGATATCAGTCAACCTTGTTTGACAGAATGAGACATTCCCCTTTCTTCGCTCCAGATGTCTCGCTTGCGAGAGACCCTTTAAAGGAGCGTGAGAGTAGTGATGGGCAACACCCGAGTTGAAGAGTAGATGCTTTTAATCTCTTTTACGTAAGCACATTAGTGAGGAGAGGCTCGTGTGTGGGTAGTTTACACCGAGGGTACAGTTCTGCTCTGGCTGACAGCTGTTGAAGGCTGAAGGCATCTTGGGTCATTTTTTTCAGTTAAGTGACCACTCAAGTATCGAGCCCCAGGGTCTGTCTACGATTAGAGTTCCACCTATATGGGATGTTTAAGACTAATACTGATTTAAGAGGGGGAAAAAATCACTTATTACCAAGGTGGTGGCTGATGCAATTAATTTTTTGAGCGGGAATGAAAATATACCTTTTCTGTGTGGATTGTGCTTTGATTTTGAACCAATATGACTATGTACTCAGAAGACATGAGTACATTATCACACATTGTGCATAAAGTGTACCATCTTTGAAGTGGTTCCACACCAATGTATTGACTTGCTCTATTTACTATACCTCAGTTATTTTCCTATATGTAGCAAATGCTTTGTTACTAGGGCTTGGCGATATGGTCTTTTTTTTTAATCACGATTTTGCACTTTATTTGCTGAACATATTATAGTAAATATATGTAAGGTAGAGAGGGGGTTTTGAGTCAGAATTGCAACACATATCTTGAAAACTATATATATATATATATATATACATATATATATATATATATATATATATATATATATATATATATCCCAACATAGCATGTAACTTTAGTGCAAAATGTACATAACAGTTTCAAGTAAATTTATAGAAAAAAATACATACCTCCTTTTCCGATTATCTGAGAAATTTGAGTTAGTATGTTTCTGTTATTATCTATTATATTTGTGTAATTGTGTATCACAATGTCTCTATACACTGAAAAATGATAAATTATTATATTTTGTTATATCCCAGCCCTATTTGTTACAAAGACTTTGAACGTAAGGTGTGAAGACAAAGTCAATGTTCTGCATTTTGTATATTCCTCTGAAAAACATCAACTCCCACACTTTGGCCTTGCCCTCGGCAGACAGCAAGACTACGACCCCCCAGCGCTGACAGATGAATCTCACACTGAGTGGAACTTTTGATATCTTCCTCTTCTTTTCCAACCCTTCACTCCATCTTCGTTTTCCCCAGAGAGAGAGGTAGAGGTAGGGCCATACCAGGCTGAGCTGCTCTGCGTCGGACAAGCTGGACTTCCTGGTGGGTGATAAGTGACAGAGCAGGGCCCCAGTGGTCAGGCTCTGTGGGGAACAACCCCGGGGAGGCCCTCAGGGGTCAGAGTGCAGGTCAGAGGTCATGTGCTAGGAAGATGAAGAGAGACTGGGTCGAGCTCCTCGAGGTACCACAACACAGATGGCGATGAGGGGTAATAAGAGAGGGAGCTGGTGTCGTGGCACAGGCCAAGGCATGGGAACTACGACTACAGAGATATTCTGAAAGTGTGTGTGAGTGTAAGTGACACCTTTTTAAACTGGCCCTCCCACACTAATGAAGCACTCTGCAAACTCAAACACTCCACTCAAAGCACAATAATCAAAGAGGAAAGCTGTCCGACCGAGCAATTAAGAGATTTGTTTTCTGAATGCTTGTTTGAAGCGGCTGACATGCTGCCTATTAATCTTTCATGGAGCTCAAGGCAGAAAATCCACATTACGTTACAGATAGGTGCACATATTTGGGAAAAGTATTTATTTTCCATGAAATTCAAACTACAGGGTCGTTAGCTCATATTGTAATTTGTGTCATACATGCTTTTCTCTTATGCTCCGAACTTCCCTTAATGGGGTCTCAGCTTGGGGCTGCAGCGGTTGGCAGGTGTGACTAATTAGGATGTGTGTATTACAATGTGCTTAAGTGTGTGTTTGTGAGAGAGAAAGTGAGGAAATCAGCCTGAAATGAGGGGTGTGTGTCTGAATGCATGCTTGTACTCATGACTGATTGGGCTGGGCTTTTAGCGTGTGTATGTATTTGCAGAGGATCACAGGACCGGACTCAGCTGCGGGATGAACCCTAGCTGGGGTCCTGCAGGCCCCCGGGGGCCGGCAGCTGAAGTGGGTGCTCTCTGTAACAGCATCCTGTTCGCTCACACTAACTCTGCTGAAGTAATGAGAATTTTAAAGAGCATTATAAAGGTGTTGTGTTCAAGGAGATACAATCTGAGTTGGGTTAAACTCAGGAAGTAGCACTAAAACAGCAAGGGAATATAAATACTTTCACAGTCTGTTAGTCATGTCACCATGTCTTGCTCTTATAGCAGGTTAGGCTAATTACGTCCTGTCCTGCACAGCTTCTCTGTGTAGTAAAAATCAACCTCTCTGCAGACGAGCATTTCCTGTTTGGCGGGAAATTGACTTTTGAGATAAGGCCAATTTGCATAAAGATGGCAGAAAGAGGAGAGTAGCATGTAATTATTTGCAGGGAGAAGGAGAGTCGGGTCAAAGCTTGTTTCTACTCGAGGGTAAAGTCCTTGTCCTGATAGTGGTTGGGTTAACTTTATACTGATCCTTTGATTCACTTAATTTATTTGATGTTCTTTTATCACAGATGTCGGCCTCAGGACAGTTCCCATGCACTTGGCATAGCATGATAATCATTATTTACTACAAATGTGCTGATTTATTGAGATGCTATCAGGCTTCTAAGCAGATTCTTTGATGTGATACAGACAGAGAAGTTACCACAACAAGCAGTGAGGATGTGTTGGGGACAATGTTTGACATTATGAGACCAAACTGGAGAAATAGTTGGACATTTCATGCTGTCTTGGCAAGAGATGGATGAGAAAATTGATACCACTTTTATATCTGTCTGTTAAATATGAAGCTAGGTTAGCATTAAGCCTGGAGGCAGAGGGTAGTCTGACTATCTAAACATAACACAGTCCATGTATCAGCATCTCTTAAGATCACAAAGTAACACAACAATAAATTAGATGAATGAAGCCTATTGTGACCATTGGTTTATGGACTCCTGTTTTGAAGCCTCGAGTTTAGCATTTTAACTGTCACTATCTTGGATTTTTGGAACCTGAAGTGATTAGAAGGGATCATAGTTTGACAATAATGCTAATGCTAGCTGCTAGCTTGGGTAGGATGGTGCATTTGCAGTAAACTGTGATAATGCTAATGCTAAGGCTAATATTTGCTAGCGAAAAACAGCCTTAAAACCATTAAAACAAAATGTATTTGCTGTAAAAACTGAACACTCATACACATAAAGTCGACTCACTTTTGGAGCCAGCCTCAAGTGGCCATTGAGGAATTGCAGTTATGGCACTTGGCTTAATTTTTTTTTTTTTACAAAACCCAAAAAAGTCAAGGTTTTAAAGGTGATTAAGCTGGACCAGAGTATCGCTGTGTTCGCTTGCACAGCTAAACTAATTGGATAAATGTGTATTTACCATCCAGACATGACAGCCGTATCACTTTTGTTACTCGGCAAAAATTGAATGAGCGTTTTTCCCAAAATGTCCCTTTAAAGAGATATAGGCGATGCATTATTTTGATTTCGTAAGAAAGTCATCTCCCAACCTTGACAAGCTTTTATCACCTTCTGCTTCCAGAATCGTTCCTAGAAACCAGTCCTCAGTTAGCTCCCTCACCAACAACCGCAGCACCAGCCACCTTCCAGCTCTCCGTGCATTAGCGCAGGCTCACCTTCCACAGACGGGCTGACTTTCAAAGACAGACTTTTCTTGCATATGATAATGTGTAGCTGCGGTTATTGTGTCAGATGAGACGTGTTTTGGGGGCCTTGGAGATGTCTGTGTGCGATAGGGTTTGGTAGTAATGCTGCTTTCTGTTTCGGAGTGAGCTCGTCTGTGTTTCTGGGTCAGGTAATGAGCCAAGGGGGGGCTCATGCGTGTCACTTCAAACAGCTTTTGTGCTGTTATTGGAACCTCATGTCTCAGTTACATTTTCAGAATTCTTTCTTTCTGTGTTTTATATTTTATCTTCATCAGATGCCAAAGGTTCCTGGTGTATATTAGCGATTTTAAATGCACTTTAATATGTCTATGGACAATTTAACGATTGCTGCCCTGTCATCCACTGGCACAGCAGAAGTGGAAACATATCAAGCTTTAACTCGGTGTTGGGGTCAGAGATTAGCTCTGGCTTTCTTCAGCTATCCTTTGAAACACAAGAGTACTCATGACAAACTTATGGTTTTATTTAGAGTTTAGGTATAGGCCTATGCAGGTTTGATTCATAACTGGATGTAGTCTGAAAAATGGTGGAAGATTTTGTGTCAGCTTTGGATGATAGTGATGATCTCCAACACCAGATCAGTTTGTCCATCCTGTATTTCTAACACTCTGAAGTGTGAAATCTAAACAACAGCTGAGCAAATTAGCATACATCTGAGTCTTCATAATCCCCAAGACATGCATCTCAATCATTTAATCGGTTGGATACTTGAAAATTCAGATTTTGGCAGAATTTATTACATATAAATGTGACGTTTAGCTTTATTAATTTACACATGCATACAGAAGCATTCTATGTGGTATCACTGAGGGTATTATTTAAGCTTAATTATGTTTTCTTCTACTGTCTTCTTTTTTTTTTGTCCAAACCAACAATCCAAAGACATTACATTAAGTATATAAAACTGAGAAAAGCAGCAAATCCTCTTATCTGAGAAGTTTGAACCAGTCAGTGTTTGATACTTTTGCTTGATAAATGGCTCAAATATTTGATCAATTATCAGAATTGTTGCTAATTGATGTTTTTTTTTCAATAAGCTATTTGACTATAATTGTTCCATCTCTAGTATCATTGGAACTTTTTTAACAGAGGTGTATAAACAACACTTTTTATACTTTTTTCCCAGGCATCTAAAAATACTTCTAAAATCCATTAGTTTTTTCATGTTGTCAAGATTGTATTCCCCCACCTCAGTGTCTTCATAATAAATGTACTGTACAAACACTTGCACATCTCTTATCTAAAGGGATGCCAGTCAGGCTCCAGCCCCCCCTGGGAGTGTGTGTACTGGATGTTGCTGGGTCAAAGGTCTGGCATTACTGTGGCAGTTTATCACATGAGACCCGGGTTGCTCTGATAGCAACCGGTAGCATGATTGATCACAAAGCCTTAAACTTTCCCAACTTCACCACAGAGCCGCCTTTTACCCAACCGCACAATCAAACGCCTCTTACTGAGAGATCAGAAGTGACCTGATTGGCCGAGCGAGACTTCTGGCAACACTTATCCTTCCTCTGTGGTCTTCCTAGCTTACACTGTTGTTGTGGGAATGAAGCTGGGACTGGAATGATGTCTTTAAACTGTGTACAGATCGTGTTCAAACTAATTCAAACACATGGGATATTATAAATGTTTGTGTCTGTTCTGTTTTTAGTGGCACATTTGCATTATACAGTCTTACCTAACACACGCACACACATCTGAAGTCCTACGGGCACTATTGCTCACACACATATACAAACAGACGGGCCTTTGAGAGTATTCCCCGTGAGTCAGCCGGCGTGGGTTCATACCTGTCAGAGTTTATGGAAATAAAGTGCAGGTGAGGAGATGGAAGAGAGTTTTCCCATCTGTGTGTCTGTTTAACTGCTTAGGAGTCCTGAGCTGCTGTGGCTTATGAAGCTGAAATGAGATCCAGTATAAAATGCAGCATGAACTCCAAATCATGTATACTTTATATCTATTTTACAAAGCATATCATCAACTTTTAAAAGAATAAAAAGTGCATATTCATAATAAGTCTCCTACCATCTAGAGTTTTGTTTAAATCATTGTAAATTCTAAATGCAGTTTGGACAAAATCAGACAGGAAAGTGTTCAGTCTGATCATTTTATTGCCTTAATTTCACTGACAAAGCTATGTTATCATGTGGTAATGCAGCTACAAGCAGGGGCAGTTTTCATAAGATACTCATAAGATAAGGGAATTTCAAAAACTGGTTTTTGCACAAGTACAAAAATAATAGAGAAATTAATAAATTAAGGTATACAAATTAAGAACACGAGTAAGAAAGTATCAACATGCAAGATTTGAGCGTTATCAGCCTTGAAGGTGGAAAATCAGAGTAAAAGTTGATGTGATGCTTTGAGATAGCTAGCAGCTGTATCAAAGATATTTGATGGTCTAATACACGCAAAGCCACAGAAATATAGTGTGTCCCAGTGAATTGGCTTGCTGTATTCACCACTGGGTGGTTCCTCTGCTGCAGCTGGGACTAAGTGTCTTGCTCTGAGCCATTAATGTGGTAGTTTTTGATTTTAGGAAGAATACTCTTCATTCACTTTCCAGCTCCAAATCTTCCAGCCAACCTTTAGGCGATCATCACCCTCGGTGATTATGGGCTAATCAATCGTATTAACTGCCTGGCACTGAACAAAAAGGACGACAGATAACTGCTCCTTCTGCACTGATATGGACCCTCACAGTCTGGTCATAGTTAGTGAACAGTACACATGAAATCTCAAACCTCTCTCTGCAGCCACTTCTATAAAGGTCTTCTAATGTCAGACGCTCCTAACAAACAGCACATGGTTCCTGTTTTGGGGAGGCATCTCTCACTGTTGTTGTGGTTTGTTGCTCCAAACCAACAGCAGGACTGACATGTACGGAAAATGTCCTCCTACGGGGGGGAGGGTCAGTGTCGAACTGTTGTATAAGAATGCATTTTGTTCAGGTTACATGAGAAGAGATGAGATAAAGTTTGAGGCTAATGTAATGTCATGCTACTCAAAAAGCCAGGTGGAGGCAAAGTCCATGTCTTCATGACATCACAGTTCACTCATAGGAGGACAGAGAGCTTTATTTCCTCGCGTTCTGAGTTCAGCCTGAGATCCTCTTGTTTTCAGTGCTACCTATTTGATTAAGCAAAGTCATTTAATCTACTTTGCATGTCTTTTTAAAATACTATTTTACCTTACCCTTATTTACATTGTCTATATTTTGTGTTTTTCATCTGTTTTCCATAATTTTGTATTGAATTAATCTTTGGGTTTTCTGATTTTATGCTTAAGAACAAGGGACTTTGTAGCTTGTTCCTGAAATTTCCAGATTTCCTGACTCTTCCCTCTCTTCCATTTATTGTGTTTTTTTTTGGTTTGTTATTACATCAGCCAAAGAGGTTGTGTTTTTGGCTTGGTGTGTCTTTTGTCTGCGTGTCAGCAGAATTATGGAAAAACAACTTTTTCATGAACTGATCAGAATCACAGGGCACATACACAGATTATTTCTCAATATCTTGTTGGGTTTTTTTGTTTGTTTTCGTGAGATAGTGTGTGTGTTGCATGTATCTGGTGTTGAAATTATCAGAAAAATTAGTTCCCAACTGGAGAAATTCATGTCAAGTAAAACAAGAATTAAAAAAAAAATTCAAAAAGTCTGCAAAAAATTGAGTTCAGCTTTAATGACTCACCTGATTTGTTTCCTTATCTCTTTTTTAAGCAAATACTTGAAACTGTCCTCTATATAATGTTCATGTTGTTTCTACATCATGTCTTAAAGTGTCAAAGTCATGAAAACAACAAAGTCAGAAGAAGATCTTCCCAACTCGGGAAATGAGAACATCCGAGGAGCACATGAATGCACCGTCGGCATTGGCACTGGTCTGCGCTCTCCCAGTGGTCAAACAGTCGATGGGCTGCACTTTTCTAGTCTTCATGACTACTGAAAGCGCTTTAACACTACAGACAGCGCTCATTCATCCATTCACACACACATTCATACACTGGTGGTCGAGGCTACCTTTCTTGGTGCCACTTTCCACCATCAGGAATCCATTCATACGATGATGAACGCAGCATCTGGAGTACTTTGGCCCAAGGATACTTCAACATGGCACAGACTGCCATGGTCGGGGATCGAACCACGACCTTTGGATCAATGGACGACCGATCTACCAACTGAGCCACATTCTAGTGGTTCTCTGGTTTTATGTTTCAGTATAAGGCACCTTTTAACTTTAACACCATGTTTCCTGACTCCTGCCTTTATTGTTTTTTTGTTGTCTTCCTTCCTTCTATCTCCATCTCTTCTCTCCTTTACTATTGTATTTCTATCTCCCCTTCTTTGCATTGGCAACTCTCTATTTTAATATAAATGTGGTTGGGAGTTAAGTTGCGAAATTTACAGAATTTATGGACCATGGCCCATGCATCAGGATAGAAATGTAAGCAGATATAGCCTGAAATCAGATCTGCCTCTCAATGTGATAAACCTGTAAGCACACGCCTGTGAATCGGCTCGAACTGCTCCGTGCAGATCAGTGCTGTACAGCTGACGGAGGCCTGTTTGATGACCTGAAGGATGAGGTTCAGTGAGAATGTCTTTTAATAAAACTATAGGACCCGCTCCCACTGTGAACCCCAGTAACAGTCTGGGATAACTTCCAAATGCTCCATTGTTTTCTTTTTCTTTAGTTCTGTGACTCTCTCATTAAATTGTGTGTGTGTGTATGTGTATGTGTGTGTGTGTGTGTGTGTGTGTGTGTGTGTGTGTGTGTGTGTGTGTGTGTGTGTGTGTGTGTGTGTGTGTGTGGCTCCATGCCTGCCAGTACGCGTGTTTGCACAACTTTCTTGTGAGACTCAGTGTCTCAGTCACAGGCTAAAATGGGATGTAAATTTATGAATAGTTTGTGTTGAATATTTGGCACCACGCTCTGAAGAGAGGAGAGATTTTTTGTTTTTGTTGGAGCGTCACACTGACCCGCGTTCCACTCCCACAGCCTCGTCCCTCACCAAGACTTCCACCCATGCACATGTGACCCGCAGTTTGTTGCTTGCTGTTATCAATAATAGAATAAGATAACACTTTTGACTGCGGAGGATGCTTGACTTTAGGAGTCATGTTTGCTATTTCTGAGCATTTCTTTCTTCGATCAAGTTCTGGCCCTTCTAAAGAATTCCTTCACAATACAGCCCGTATCTTAAAGGACTTTAAAAATAATTTCTTCAGAATCTAGCGCTAAATCTATATGGCCCGTATCCCAATCTCTCCTGGTATAAAAGGCTCTGATATG
Organism: Centropristis striata; assembly: GCF_030273125.1. NCBI lineage: Eukaryota > Metazoa > Chordata > Actinopteri > Perciformes > Serranidae > Centropristis > Centropristis striata. Next base: position 27,380,729 of record NC_081528.1, on the reverse strand, counting down.
GGGCCAGGGGGGTTATTAACCCGTCTGGTGCCTTACAGTGATGACTTCATTAGAAGACGACAAAGGCAGGGTGAGCCTGGGAGTCTGACGGGTGTTTGAAGGCCTTCGGGGGGTTAAGCTGCACTTTCAAGGATCATCCAGTTGTCCTAAAACCAGGGTCTTACTGTCTTCCTGCCCCCTGCCATCTTATTGCTGTCCAGTTGATGTGACGTCACTGACGAAACATCACAATGTTAACTCACGCTGCTTCGCTGAATGGATATGAATCTGGGCTTATTGTTATCTGGATGCTCATTTCCTGCTTCTCACACCTCACTGCCCGGCTCTTAAACACACACACACACACACACACAAACTCATACAAAAAGCAAGCCCAGAGGTCGGAGGGAGGGAGATTAAGAAGCTAGTCATAGAGGTTAAAGGTGACAGAGTTCCTACCTCCCAATGATTCTGGGTCAGTATGGTGTGCACCCTTGCGTATGTGCCCGTGTGAGCATATGTGTTAAAGGTGGACAAAGCAGAGCTTGTGTGCACAAGCGCGCAGCTGTGAGGGCTACATCGTGTTGATGAGGTCTTAATCAGAGCGCTTACAGCTGGGGTTAGGAGGTCGCCGGGTGACGCTAGGTTTTGATTGGGCCCCTGGGAACCTGACGGAGCCCGAGGGCACTAAGGCAGTGTGGCAGCGGAGGGCCACAGCACCGTGACACGGCTGATTTCTCTCGGTCAGTGCACCCAGCATGCTTTTTTACACACACATATTTGATTGTCCACCACACACAGACAATAGCCAGAGGTTTGTTATTATAAGGCAGGAAGAGCCTACTGTGTGGCTAAACCAGCTCATGCTCTCCAGCCAGCATCTCCACCACCTTAAAACCTTTAAACCACCATACTGGATCTTATCTCGCTCCCTTTCCCAGCCTGCAGAGTGTTAAGTCGCTTTGAGCACAATGAAAGCTATCAATCAGATGAATGTGTAGTTATAAATGAAAGAATAAAGACAGGACTGCTTTACTGGGCTTTTATAGGGAGTCCCTCTCCTCACTGTGCACTGCTTGATCTCATGCCAAGCGTCTGGAGGCAAGGGTGACTCATATGCTTGTACAGAGTTGAGATGAATGTTGAGAGAGGAGTGGGAGATCTCTGTGCATGTTCTGGTGTGTTTGTCTTGGTCAAAAAGTTTTAAAATTTCCTTGAAATTTCACAGAATGCCTGAGCTTAAAATCAATCAAAAGCTGCTACTGGAAATTTAGAGCACAGCTTTCCTGTCCACATTTATTTACTTTAGCGTTCAAAAGTGCAAGAACTTTCCCCTGCGGGCCACTGAAGGTGATTTGTGACTGCAGCCTTTTTTCCAGTGTGTTCCGGGAAAGAAAAATTGGGTGGTTTTTGACCATGAACGCCGCCTGAAGCGGTAGAAAATGTTGGCAATGTGCCACCAGCAGTAGGAGAAAATACTGACCACACACAAACAATTTCATCAACCAGATATAATAAAAAAACAGTATGGTGGAAGACAGCATCCAACAGCTAGAAGATGACTGATGGGGGTGAGAGAGCGGAGAATTATTGCAACAAACTCTTCTGTAAGGCCAGCAGCATTTTAGATCAGACATAGAAATCCTAGAGGTGCAACTTCACTGCAAAAAAGCTAAATCTTACATTAGTATATTTCAAGTCAAAATATTTTATCACACTTTAATAAACAATTTATTCTCACTTGTTCCATTGGCAGATTTTTTAAATAGTTATTACTAGCAGAAAACACCTTATATTCATTGATTTTTAACTTATTTGTGAAGTGGAATTTTTCTAGTGAATGTTTATTTACTTCAATGCAAATATACTAATTGTTTTATCCTAAATGCAACCCCGTTTTCCCCTGTGCTCCAGTAACAGTTGAGTAAGCTTACCAGAAGAACTGAGGATGTTTTATAAGAACTGGATACCATTCGGCCCAAAAAAGAATTGCTCGCTTGGCACATGAGCCAATACTTCCACATTATACTTCTTGCCTGGGAGTTTCCGCTCTTCCCATACACTTAACATTGTGACGATGGCTCGAGGAAAGTTTTTCAAATAAAAAAACCCTCCATGGATCAAAACTGTGTAATAAAACGGGTCATAATTGACCTTGTTTGCAGCTTGAGGTTTCCTGTCAACAGTTTTACAGGAATCTTCTAGTTCAGGGGGAAAATCTCGGTCAACTTTTTCCTCCTGTTATCGTCCTACTTCATGATAGATGTGCTAAGGTTGGCTATGTTGAATAAAAATTTAAATATACAAGATGGTAAAAAGATGTAAAAGCGGCACTTGATGCCCTGACACAGAGTTGCTGTCAGCTTCTTGAAGCTTTTGCAGGACTTTGGATTGGTCAATAAGATACAGTTGTGGCCAATTTTTTTCCCCTTAAGACAGATGTAGCCTCCATGATTTTTTTGCCGTCTGTCACCGGAGGCACTGTTTGGTAAACTGTGGTCACATTTAGAGTGAACATCCTGTTGTCCCTCAGTAGAATACCTCTGTGATGGACTAATGGTTTTATCTGGCTTCAAAGCAGACATCCCCCTTTTTCTTCTAAGCTCTTAAAGTTGGTGAAGATAACTATAAAGTGCAATATGAAAGAAGTAAAGGTGAGGCAGAGGTCAGTGCAGAGTGGTTCTTCTGGTTTTCCTCCATCCAGCTGACTTTAATGGGCGGGACAGCAGCAGTCAAAGCCAATCACTTTTCTTGAAACCCAGTCAGCATAAAAAATACTTATGTTCTGGCTAGATATATGCCCATATACCTTTCATATGCTGTCATGCCCAAATCCTGTCATATATATATCATGTGTATCCTTTAATATACAGTATTAGATCCACATCACGTCTCGGAGATGCCGAACATCTGTCTCGTCTCAGGAGACAGATGCTTTGCAGCACTCTGACCTTTTTCTCAGGATCACTTAAAATTACAGGGCTTGTTTTTTTTGCAAAAGGGACATATTTGAGTGTTTATTTTCTACACAATGTTTGCATGCTTTTGTTTATTCAAGCAAAGTGTTCCTCAGTGGCTCGCCGGAGAAAGATAGATGGGCAGTTAGGTGATGGATCAGCGAGCAAGGATTTGTGGATGACGGCATGCCAGGCTGCCGAGAGAGATGCATCCTGCGGTTAGCTGCTGGACTCTGATGCAAACATCTTCTTTTGCTTTAATGCGCTCAGCTGTTGGAACGAAGGAGGCTGCCCATTTACTCTCTGTACTCCTTCCATATTTTCCCATGACTCAAATGTTAAGACTCCTTCACCCTTCATGCTCTTGCATTCTTTACCACTTTGCACTTTCTTTCTCTTGTACCAGGACCTCCTGAGTTGAGCTTTAGCTGTCCACATGAAGGAAAGCAGCAGTTCAGGTGCTTCCTCATACCCACTAGAACTCTTTCTACAATAGACAGAGGCAGGATCAAAGAAAATGTTAAAGTTTTTTTCACTGATAGCTAGGCGATAAGTCAATATGATCATTTCTGGTCTTTCAACGGAATATAATTTGATGAAATCAAACGACAAGATGGTGATAAACAGTTATTTTGGCTAAATTTATATTAACAAGCACATACTAACTCAAATTTCTCAGAAATCTGATGTGAAATATGTTAATAAACTGGACTCCAACTGGCAACCTTTCAGCCACAAGCTTCTTCAACCTTTGACCTCCATTACCCAGAATGCAACAGTACATGCAGCTCAGGACATGGTTCTCTTTGCATAATAATGTGTGACAATCCAATTGAACCAAAATGTTGGTTAAAATAAATTGAAAGTAGTGTAGGAATTTCATTCATTCAGCTTTATTGTTCAACTTCTGCATGGCCACACCAAAGATATCCACTTGTCGGTATACCCCACTGTAGTCATTCAAACCATAGTCTAAATCTGATTACTTTGTATTTGTGAGAATTTTTGTAAACATGGTCAGTATATTCCTGGAAATATATTATGTCAATGTTAAGATATTTATTTCATTTTATTCTCTATAATGGCACTTGAAACTGTTAATTCTGCACTAAAGTTCTTAATTTAATGAGAAAATACATAGAGGAGTATACTAAAATAGGCTTTAAAATGTGATTATTTCATATAGATTATTTATTTTCTTATACAATTACCAGAAAAAATGATGCATAATGATATATATTGTTAGAGATATGAAATTGGCATATGAGGATAGAAGGTTTTGGCCGTATCGCCCAGCCTTATTTTCATTGTTATTCTATCTGAGGTGGTCAGCTGCCATGGTTTGATTGTTTTCATATTTTCAGTCTCCACTGTGTCTTTGGCGTTGCACTGATTTTCTTTACTCAACTTGTATTTAGCTTATTTTGCTCTGAAACACAAATCAAGTGAGAATGGTCAAATTTTATTAGTCTTTATCCACTAGTATGCAGGAATGCTGCTGGCATGTTGTCCCAAAGTTACACACACACACACACACACACACACACACACACACACACGCACACCAACGTTTGTCCTCATGCTCAAAGACAGGCGCTCTCTCAAACACACTTACACTCAACACGCGCACACACACACACACACGCACACACACACACACACACACACACACACACTATGAGGGGTATTTTATGCCAGCACACTATACTTAAACGCCTAGAATGCGTCGCCTGTGCCAGCATAAAGTCTGATTAATAGGCGTGCTTACAGACACGCGTATTGCGAGTACACCAGATGACATGGGTGACGGGTGAAAAGTGCCACCAGCGAACGTAGTGGACGCCTGTGTGTGTGTGTAACGCGTGTACGTTAACAGTGTGTTACTCTGTGTAACAGTTCAGCTGTTACACAGAGTCTCAGCTTCATATGGTATTGTTTATAAGAAAGCACAATTTACAGATGAACTCCAAGCCCCCACAGAGCTGTCAGGATATTTCTATTATTTTCAGGCCAGTTTTTATTTTCTTGTTAACGAAATCTCTCTCTCTCTCTCTCTCTCTCTCTCTCTCTCTCTCTCTCTCTCTCTCTAGGTTTGAATGATATCGAATTGATATTTAATGATAGCAAGGGTGAAAGGGATAATTAAAATAATTTCAGCTACTTAAAAATAGTAGGCTAATAGTAAAGTGCAACGCTCACAGCCAGTTCCCAGCTTCGCGCGCGGACACACAGTTCATTACGCACCAGCTGTAATTAGGTAGGTTTACCTGCCTGCAGAAGCCGTAATCGCTGTCACCCCTGAATATTAAGTAGCCATGCGGACCTATCTAATGAATATTCAGTAGCCATGTGGACAGCAGTCCGTTCACAATATGATTCCATCGGACCTTATATCTACACTGTTTAACCCAATTCGGCACTTATGCACAGTCCCATTATGTTTTACAGACATTCGTAGTTAACTAATGAGGTAAAACATTTTGTTTAAGCTGCATTTTGCTGACTTTCACTCCTAAAACAGGCTAATTAAGCCTCCGGTTTTGGCCGGAAAAACGTTAAGTTTATCTGGTAAGTACGAGATAGTCTTTCTCTTCATCTATAAGTTGTGCTTTCTTATAAACAATACCATATGAAGCTGAGACTCTGTGTAACAGCTGAACTGTTATAGGCTTACACGCGTTACACACACACACAGGCGTCCACTACGTTCGCTAGTGGCACTTTTCACCCGTCACCCATGTTATCTGGTGTACTCGCAATACGCGTGTCTGTACGCCTATGTAGAATTGTACTTAACAGTCACGCGGGTCTTCATGTCACGTATTTGAGGCGTAGTTCACCCGTCACGCAGCCGTCACGTAGGCGTATGTGCAACAACGCGTGTACAGCGTCTGCGTGACGCCTACGTGACGCCTGTCTGTCCATTGAAAGTGAATGGAATTTACACGCGCACGTTAGACGTTTGATGTCATCGCATAGGCGCTGTACACGCGTTTTAGTATAGTGTGCTGGCATAAAATGCCCCTCATACACACACATACACACACACACACACACACACGTGAGAGTCTACAGCAGTGTAATCAAAGCCACATTGGTTCAGTTCATTCTTTCTCTGGAGGATCGATTGAAGTAATTAGATGCCATGTGAGATGCCGCATTTGGACCATTGCAACATACCACTTGTGAACCCTGTTTTCTTTGCAGTACAGTAAAATATGGCGACTGTAATATGGTATGGCGTGTGATGTGGAAAAACCCCAAATGGAGTTAGAATAGATGTCAGTCAAACAGCTGTGTTAGATTAGTCATTAAAGTAAAATCAATAAATCTGCATCTAACACCATTACATTTGTCTCTGAGAATTTTGGCGCAGTGCACGTATCACAATACAGCTCGTGCATGCTGCGGTATACTTCAGCCCGATGTGGGTCCATGTTAAAGCTGCAGTATGTGACACTGGGTGCTTCCAGTCTGCTGGTTTGGACTGCAGGGTGTATCTATAGGGAGATTAGTGGCCTTCCGCTCACTCAATGGGCTCCGTTAGTTTGAGGACTTAGCTTTGTCACGACAGGCGGGCGAACTGCTTTCCAAACAGCTCTCTCATTCAGCCTCAGCAAGTGGGTGACCCGCAAATTGTACTGGGCGGATGGGAAGAGCAGAGGGAAGCAAGGGGAAAAGAATGTGGGGAAAAATGAAAACTGTAATGACATAATCTTCCTGATGAGTCATTTTAAAATAAACGCCACCGGCTAGCACAGGTTGATCAGAGATTAAGAGGTAGATCATTATATTAATCACTGATTAATTGATAATTGATCAATGCTGTGTTGCAGCGTAAACGCTGATAAGCCCTTGAGCAAGAGCATGTGTAACCTCTGCTCAGCTCCGAGATGAAAGACAGACCTCCTTCTCAGTGTTTTGGTTCTGTATCGTTTTTGTTGTTTCAGGAGGCGTAAAAGCCCACGAAAGATCTCGATCCAGTCAGCTCTATAAAGCGAGTGGGGGTGACGGAGGAGGGTGGGCAGGGGACTTCCCTGCCAGGGGTTGCCAGATGTGTGACCCGGCCCATCACTCTGCGATAAGAGCGACAGCTGACTCTCAGCCAGAGGCACATGGGAACCTGCGTGGCTGCATTCAGTCTGCATGTGAAGAGAGAGAAAATGATAAATGCAGAAGACGGTGGATGGTGGAGATATGAGGGAAAGAAGATGGGCAAAATGACAAATAGACAATTCAGAAATAAAAGCATGGGAAAAGATGTTTGAGAGAAAAAAATTAGAATCTTCTGTTATTCATCTGCAGCTCACATGTGCAGTCGTGTTTCACTGAAGCAGAGTGGCTCCTCAAGGCATCCTTAACCACCCGCTCACTCAACATAAGAGTTTCATCCTTCGCTCCATCACTAACAGACTGTGTAATAAAACCAGTGTGTTTCACATACACTTCTTCACTCACCCCCCACAGCCCGCTCTCTGTGTAATTATCTTACTAACACTGAGTCAGGCTGTGCAGGTTCACCAATTTGTACAGAGCTTACAGTGGACAGGAAAAAGGCGATAGCGATTTATTAGCTAACTTTGTATTTTAATAGACTGCAGACGCTGCGTGACACGGATGTCCGCTCCCATTGGCAGAGAGCTGGTTTTCTCAGGCTCTGATTGGCCGATTCAGAGATGCCATCAGTGAGCTAATGGCGTGGTATCTCTGTGATCTGCTCTGCATAAGACCCCCCGTTGTGCAGAGAGCCTGGACGCTGCAGAATAAAAACGGGCCACATGTTGATCCGTGTTGTTTTAGCCCTCTGGGGAGAGGGAAGAGAGGTGATAAGCATCTCTGCAGGGTTTAGGCCAATCCCTGTTGTTCAATAGGCCTGTGTGTGTGTGTGTGTGTGTGTGTGTGTGTGTGTAGGCAAGAGAAAAAGAGAGAGAGGAATCTATCACTTCATCATTTCACTTTATAAAAAATCTGTGCCAGAGCTTCAAAAATAATCCTTGAGGTCGAGAACTCAAACTCTTAAATCACAATCAGTGTAGGAGTTGATTCTTCTAAGTTACATTAATGTAAATATACTGTACATAACACACACGCTCCCAAAGTATCAGATAATGCAGAGAAAAAATCATGTGAGAATGTTTTCATATACTATATGGGATTTAATAATCATGAGTTACAGTAGATAGAGCGGACCACCACAACCACAGGGCTCCTGTACAGTATATAGCTTTTAAACTCTTCTCCCATGAAAGTCATCCATTATCCTAAAGAATTACCTCTGCCTCCAGCAAAATGATTTATCCAGCTATATCAGAACGATAATTTATAAATCACATTAGAATATAACAAGTCCCCCCCCCCCCCCCCCCCGGCTCAACTGAGGTGTACGTCAAAACTGAGCTGCAGATGAACAGTCATCTTCAGTTACAGTTCTGATGGATGGAAAGGCTCTGTGTGTGTGTGTGTGTGTGTGTAGTCAGGCACTCCAGAGCCTCTCTGTGAAGTATCTGTAATGGGAACAGCATGGTTTGGGCAGCAGAGAGAGCAGAAGACAAATACAAAGAGGAGACATAAACCAAAGCAGTGAACTGAGCTGCTGTTATCAGTCTGCCTTTAACTGGACACATCCTGACGAGACTAAACAGTCAGTCAACTCATTGATTCATTGAAATGATTGGAGTTAATGACAGTTTTAATAAATCATAGAAGTCATTTAGCAAGTAAAAATACCAAACATTTTCCAGGCTCGACCTCTTGAGTGTGAGCGTTACTTGCTTTTCTCTGTTACATCTCACTTTAATTTAAATGCCTCTGGGGTCATTAACTATTGGGAGGACAAATTGTAAAAGGCAGTTTTAAAGCCCCCGAAAACTGAAACATTTTTAGTTACTTCACATGAGAGATTTTATTTAGTCATCCACACAGTCTTATACTGTTTTTTTTTTTCTGTTTCTTCTTCATGCAATGAATTTTAAATGCAGAGAAACTGAGTTTTCATGAGCTTTAAGACCTAAGCTTGGGAAACTTGTGAGGGACATGTTTTTTATTATTGAAGGTTTTATTTTATTTTTTCAATAGATTGTACATTAACCTGTGCAAGCACATAAACACTCTAATATTAAACATCCCGTTTCAACCTACTGGTTCAGTGCACCTCATAATACTGATTGAAGTTAAATAAATGTTTTCCATGTCGAATTTCCACCCTAATTGATGTAAAGTCAAGTGCTTTATATGGACAATGTGTTCTAGGCCTTTGTATGTGCAAATAAGAATCTTGTTTTAATATTAATCTTCGATAATATTCAGAGGGAGCTCTAAAAATGTAGCTACTTCTTGGACTTTTACAGTGAAAAACACAAACCAAAAAATAAGAGGTTGAAAGATATCCATTTTTCAACCTCTTATTTTTTGGTTTGGTGTCTGCTATAGAGAAGGTCCTTCTATTGTCACTTTTAAACTACTTAACATTACCTTCTCATACTAACGTAAAATAATATTGTTTTATTTCAGTGGCCTTGGTTTTGTGTGTGATCGAGACTCCAGACTGGGGCGAGCCCAGAGGAAATACAGCTCAATAAAGTATGCGACCGTGTCGACTGGCAGGCTTACATACAGGTTATGTCGGGAGCAGCGAGATAACAAGATTTAGGACTTTCATTGGATCATGCGATAGGCCCATAAAACCGGACCAGGAGATGGAGTTAAAGGTTGTTTTGTTCTTGAACGATGTGTCAAAGATAGTGTTTCACCTCCTCAGCATGTGCCCCATGGTCTGGTCCCAGTGTTGTCGTTGCGTGCTAGTTATGGCTCGGTTACATCCAGAGACACATCTGCTCTTGTCAGGTTGTTTTAGTCCAGGAGTATCACTGACCTCAGCAGCTATTCAACCTGTCCCTCCCTGTCTGCTCGCGTTGTAGGGAGGATGCTTCAGGCCCAGGGCCTCTCCGACTTTTTGAAGTTAAAATGGAAGTGCAGATCTCAGTTGATCCTTGTTGATCCAGATCGCGAACTATAAAGATTTTGACTTTGATGAACTGCGCCTAAATAATCTGACTTTGATTAACTCCACTGTGGTAATCTAACTTTAATGACTGTCAGAGGCTCTGCTGCTCATTCATTGGGGAAGGCAGACAGGAACATTAGAAGTAAGATAGTAAGGAGGATAAAGGTGGGCAGAGAAGTCTACACAGTGAGCCAAAGTGAAAGTGAGGGATGAAAGAGTTGATCTAGAGGAACAAAGCAGACGCAGAGAAAAATGGAGAAAGACAGAAAGGAGAGGAAGAGATGAAAAGTTGCATTAGAGACGTCTGGGCCAATCTTCTCAGGCTGTTTAGAAATGTAAAGTGATGTTTACACTTGTGTTGTTATTATTTGCAGGTGGAGGCGCTGAGATCTCTGTCTGTCAGTGAATTCCTCTCTAACAGACTCCGTCACTGTGAGAAGGCGCCTCTTCACCAAAGAATAATATTCTTCTTCTGTTGCTTGTAAATCAGTCGGAGGCTGGATTTTGGGTTGGAGTGGCCATTAAAGTGCCAATGCTCCTGATTCATGGATTATATCTGTTATGTAAAGTGCTCTGGGGCATTGTTTATGAGGTGATGGAAGTTTCACCAAAACAATAGAATGAAATTTCAGATATGATTTCCTCATGTCACTGTCAGTGATCAGAGATAGATGTACAGTATCATGCAGCTTCTCACCTGCTCAGCTGCCAAAAGGCTCCCCCTTGTGTCCACAGACATTTAATTTATACCTCCACTATTTGATCTGCACACAGTTTTTTGCACATGCAGACCCAGAGTTTTTTGTAAGACATGAAAACTTTTCTGTGCATCACTTTCAGCTTTTCTGCAAAGCGTGCGTGCAGGCATTTTACAAGGGTCTCAGAGTTTGGGTACCCACCCTGTTGTGCTAGGACTTCATTTAAAAACCTAATTTCTTTCTTCACTTTATATTGATTCACCATGTTAATCATTAAACAGATTTTTCTTTGTATAATCCACTTTTTCTGCTAGCTGATTGCTCTGTGCGGGCTTTTTGTCTGTTATTCTCATGAATTTTACAAGGAAGTGAACATAGCCTCTGGATCTAAAAAGTGAAGCCAATGCATAAGAGCCTTTCTAATGGCCAGCAGGGGGCGACTCCACTGACTGCAAAACGAATTTAGATTGTATAAAAGTCTATGGCAAAACAGTTTGTGGTCTCTATCACTGCTCAATCAACAAAATGCCAAACTCAAGGCTTCGAAGCTGTAGTCCACACATAGTCCATATTTGTTTTGTGAAGCATTTAACTTTGTTTATTGTAAATAATAATAATAATATAAGTAATAATACTAATTATTATTATCATCATTGGGATTAGGGATCTGTAGGTCACATGTGTGCAGTTTTGTGTATGTCTTTATGAGCACTAATTTGACTTTTAGACCTTGAGGTTCAAGGACATTTTTTTAAAGCGAGGACATTTGGCTGAGCTTTACTTCTTCAAAGTGCTGTGCAGAACTTGGTTTTAGGGTTGAGGTCTTGGCTAAGGTTAAGGGTTGAGGTCAGACATGTGGCTGTGATGGTTAAGGTCAGGTTTAGATCCTTAAGAGTGTGGAAGTACAAATGTGCGTGTGATTTGTGGTTTGCCAGAGGTTTATTTTGATTGGATAGCTGAGACATTGGTGGACAGCTGGGTATGTCGCTGCTTGGCTTGCACAGAGCTTAAGATCACACACTCCAGCCTCATGCATCACATGCAAGAATACATTTATGCACAGACACACTGACACTGCTGAAATTCATTTTATTGTTATTCTTTACCATTAACCACTCTCTCTTCTTTCTCTTTCTCCCTCATGTCAATGGCGTCTCCATGTGGTCCTTCATGTCAGGTATGTGGTTCAAGTTTTCTCTCCCTCCATCTCTCCCTGTTTTATCACACTACCACATATTCCCAATTTTCCAATCACTGCCTCTCTGCTTCTCGCTGATATGTTAAACCACCACATTGTCAAGACGTTCAACACATGAGGATGTATGACCTCCATATGTCGAGCCAGCAGTACATATTGGGGCATATAGCTGTGGCGCATATATCGTACGCACATTGACATTGTGCCAGTAAATATCATTAATCACGCTCTTGTTTTGGCTCTTCTGACTCAGCCATGTGGAAGTGATTTCTGCGGCTGATTCACTTCGGGTCCTGCACTGTATTGTACTCATTCAGCATTTTCTGTTTTTTATTTTCTGTTCTCATCAGACTTGCTCACACAGTGACTCTGCAGTTATTCACCCCATCTAAAAATACATCACCCCCTTCTCCAGCCCCTCCTTCTTCAGAGGAAGGAAATAGTCAAGGAGATTTTCTGTGTTATAAGAACAACTTTTAAGCCCAACTTTATGTTAAGTGCGGGCATGCCTCTGTGAAGCACATGTGTCCGAACGTGTTTGTGAATCTGAGTGCATGATAACACATCTGTAAGCATTTCCTGATGGGTGCTTGGTGGGTCTGGCTGCTGTATTCGTCCCAACAGGGAGACACAAGTGACAAGGACCCCCTTTTCCTTCAACCACCTCTCAGACTGGCTCACAGGGAAGGCTCCTGTGGTCGGGGCTGGTGCAGTCAAGAGTTCAGGGAGTCTGCTGGTGGGGTTCAGTGGGTAAAGGGGGGGTAGACTCTTCCTGGTCCGCAGATTATCTCTCGTCTGCCCTGCAATGACTCATCCATGACAGAGCTTTAGAGACGCACACAATGGGGCAATCACAGCGTGCAGAGATAATTGTGTACACTGTGTCATCCCCGGTTTCTGAACCACTTTCAATCTGATGTTGGCGACAAATATAATCATAAGCGTCTGGATCTTTATTGAGTCTGATTGTCTGGATACAAAAAGGAGATAAAGACATCTATGTGAGTCACAGTGTGTCTGGCGAGTAAACATCACCAACTATCCACACCTTCCACCAGCTATTTTTGTACATTTTACTTAAATTTAAATTATGACAGGTTGGTGGCGTCACAGGCGTATTTTTTAGCAACCGGACTTCATTCTGCTGACCTCAGCTCACCCTTGCTCCACCTCTTTGCCCATTTTTGGATTAGCCGCGAGTCAGGTACTGCCAAGATGGGAACAGCCAGAGCCACCACACTGAGCCTCACAATGGCTCTTCAGAAACTTAAACTCTATGTCTATACCAGACCAAGCATTACTCCTGATTGTAGCTCCTGCAAGAGTAGGTTATTTAGATGCCAATCTTTTAGTTATTTCCTGAACTGAGCAGCCCTTGCCAGCATGCTCTTAGCCTCCCTGCACAATTGAAGCTGTCATTGCAGCTGCTGCTCTCGGGGTAACTTGCAGTTCTAACAAGCTTCAGGACTACCCTGAGACTCTTGTGCTTGTAGAATAATATCCTATAGAATGTAGCAATTTGTGATCTGATTGGCAGGTGAGAGCCAGCAAACGTGAAAGCCCCTGTTGTTACTGCTGTCGATGTAGCGCAAAGTCTGATGACGCCGTCTCTCAGTGGAGGTTAGCCTGGTTTCCCGGCACTTCAAAAGGACATGCATACAGTACAACAACAAACTCAGAGCTCAGCACTTGCGGCCGCTATTGGATACTGACTGTAGAAACAAAACAAATGTGATAAAGCAAATAGGACCCCCTCCCCTGGCCCAACGGATGAGTGCTGGAGGGGGGGCACAGCTTGGCCTGCTGGGGGGGGTCTTTAATGTGCCGGGGAAGCGTCACGCTGGAATGCTCTGCACAAACAAGCCTTGGCTCACATGCGCTGATGGCCGGTGTGTATGTGTGTGTGGCAAAGGGCAGGAGTAGAAATGCAAGTGTGTGATTTTTCTGCCAAACATAGTCCAGGTTTCGTATGGGCCTGGTATCGCCCACAAACCCACTTTGTGGTCGTCAGTGAAAACACGCCTGCAGCAGATCTAAACAATGAGGATTTGGCTTGAGTTGTTCCAGGTCTCTGCCAGAGATTGTTATCTTTTTACAGCAGTCTCTTGAACAACATAAATGTTACTAAACACAAATTACCGTTGCCCAATCCCTTTACCTCTACATCGTCCTTTACCTCATAATGCTTTTGCACCACATGTGGCAGAAGGCAGTTTCATTTTCTAGAGGGCCAGAGTACACTCTCTCTCT